>NC_091298.1:50136302-50251302 GCF_038502225.1 Cherax quadricarinatus
GGTGGCGTTGATGGTGGTGGCGTTGATGGTGGTGGTGATGGTGGTGGTGTTGATGGTGGTGGTGGTGGTGTTGATGGTGGTGGTGGTGGTGTTGATGGTGGTGGTGGCGTTGATGGTGGTGTTGATGGTGGTGGTGTTGATGGTGGTGGTGGTGGTGGTGATGGTGGTGGTGGTGATGGTGGTGGCAGTGTTGATGGTGGTGGTGGTGGTGATGGTGGTGGTGTTGATGGTGGTGGTGTTGATGGTGGTGATGGTGGTGGTGTTGATGGTGGTGATGATGGTGGCAGTGTTGATGGTGGTGATGGTGGCAGTGTTGATGGTGGTGATGATGGTGGCAGTGTTGATGGTGGTGGCAGTGGTGATGGTGGTGGCAGTGTTGGTGGTGATGGTGGTGGTGTTGATGATGGTGGTGTTGATGGTGGTGGTGGTGTTGATGGTGGTGGTGTTGATGGTGGTGGTGGTGTTGATGTAGGTGGTGGTGATGGTGGTGGTGTTGATGGTGGTGGTGTTGATGGTGGTGGTGTTGATGGTGGTGGTGTTGATGGTGGTGGTGGTGTTGATGGTGGTGGTGGTGTTGATGGTGGTGGTTGGTGGTGGTGTTGATGGTGGTGGTGTTGATGGTGGTGGTGTTGATGGTGGTGGTGGTGTTGTGGATGGTGGTGGTGTTGTGGATGGTGGTGGTGTTGTTGATGGTGGTGGTGTTGTTGATGGTGGTGGTGTTGTTGATGGTGGTGGTGTTGTTGATGGTGGTGGTGTTGTTGATGGTGGTGGTGTTGTTGATGGTGGTGGTGTTGTTGATGGTGGTGGTGGTGTTGTTGATGGTGGTGGTGTTGTTGATGGTGGTGGTGTTGTTGATGGTGGTGGTGTTGTTGATGGTGGTGGTGGTGGTGATGGTGGTGGTGGTGTTGGTGGTGGTGGTGGTGTTGATGGTGGTGGTGGTGTTGATGGTGGTGGTGTTGATGGTGTTGATGGTGGTGGTGTTGATGGTGTTGATGGTGGTGGTGTTGATGGTGGTGGTGGTGTTGATGGTGGTGGTGGTGTTGATGGTGGTGGTGTTGATGGTGATGGTGTTGATGATGGTGGCTGTGTTGGTGGTGGCGGTGTTGATGATGGTGGTGTTGATGGTGGTGGTGTTGATGGTGGTGGTGGTGTTGATGGTGGTGGTGGTGTTGATGGTGGTGGTGGTGTTGATGATGGTGGCGGTGTTGATGGTGGCGGTGTTGATGATGGTGGTGGTGTTGATGGTGGTGGTGTTGATGGTGGCGGTGTTGATGGTGGTGATGGTGTTGATGTAGGTGGTGGCGTTGATGGTGGTGGCGTTGATGGTGGTGGTGGTGATGATGGTGGCAGTGTTGATGGTGGTGGTGGTGGTGATGATGGTGGCAGTGTTGATGGTGGTGATGGTGGTGATGGTGGCAGTGTTGGTGGTGCTGGTGGTGATGATGATGGTGGCAGTGTTGATGGTGGTGGTGTTGATGGTGGCGGTGTTGTTGGTGTTGATGGTGGTGGTGATGGTGGTGGTGGTGGTGTTGATGGTGGTGATGATGGTGGCAGTGTTGATGGTGGTGGTGGTGATGATGGTGGCAGTGTTGATGGTGGTGATGGATGATGGTGGCAGTGTTGATGGTGGTGGTGGTGATGGTGGCAGTGTTGATGGTGGTGGCAGTGTTGATGATGGTGGCAGTGTTGATGGTGGTGATGATGGTGGCAGTGTTGATGGTGGTGGTGGTGATGGTGGTGGCGGTGTTGTTGGTGTTGATGGTGGTGATGATGGTGGCAGTGTTGATGGTGATGGTGGTGATGATGGTGGCAGTGTTGATGGTGGTGGTGGTGATGATGGTGTTGATGGTGTTGTTGGTGTTGTTGGTGTTGATGGTGATGGTGGTGATGGTGTTGATGGTGGTGATGGTGTTGGTGATGGTGTTGATGGTGGTGATGGTGGTGATGGTGGTGATGTAGGTGGTGGCGTTGGTATTTGATGTGGTGGTGCTGCTGAAATTGTTGTTGGTGGTGTAGGTGCTAGAGTACCAAATCTATACGCCACCGTGGGCACAGTAAGAGCACACTGTATCAACATCCGTGGTCATGCTGTTACCAACAGCCTGACCACGGATCATCCACGTCGTGATGACTGGGTCTACCTGGAGTATACCTGGAGGGTATTCCGGGAGTCAACACCCCCGCTGCCCGGTCCATGACCAGACCTCCCGGTGGATCAGGGCTTGATCAAGCAGGCTGTTACTGCTGGCCACACGTAAGCCGACGTACGAACCACAGCCCGGCTGGTTACTTACTGACCAGGTGCTATGTACCTTTGAGTTTCGAGAGTTTTTCTACTCCTGAAACCCGGCCTTTGACCAGGCTTTTCTTGTGCGTGCCTGGTCAACCAGGCTGTAGCTGCTGGTGGCCTGCTGGCCTACATTTATCATAGCCTGGTTGATCTGGCACCTGGTGAAGATAATTGTCTAGTTTCTTCTTGAAGACCTCTACACTTGTCCCAGCAGTGTTTCTGATATCTTCTGGTAAAGATGTTGAATAGTTTGGGGCCACGGATGTTGATACATTGTTCCCTTATTGTGCCCACGGCTCCCCTGCTTTTCACAGAGTTTATTTCCACCAATTTTAGCTAAACACACCCATGAAACCCAGGAGCTGTAGGTTAACTATAAAAGGTTCAAGGGCTACAGATCAACCAAGCTGTGATGGCAGTGGGTCAGCAATGTACTTTTGATATACTTCGAATTTCGAGGGACAGGAGCTGTAGTAATTCAAGCCTTCTTTGTAAGACATAATTGTGTTGCCACTTTATAACTCGACAGGGTCTAGAACGGGTCGTAGCGTCATCAGGTGTTTAGTGACCTGCTCGAGCTATAGTGACCTGCTCGAGCTATAGTGACCTGCTCGAGCTATAGTGACCTGCTCGAGCTACAGTATTGTGACTTTTTCTTCATCAGAGTTTAAGAGACTCATAAGTTTCCCCCGTCTTCTAATAACTTTCATTTTTCCACTATAATCTACCTTGTCCATAATTACTATCACATTTGTTTTGTCTGTTTCGTAAGGTGAAGTCCAGGATCTTATTTTAATTCATGATTACCTCATGTTTTGTATATAATTTTATATTCACATACATTGATAGTCACTGACTGGTGAAACATCTGTAATAAAGACACCCAGATGTTGCACACGTGTCTAATTCTTCAACATGTCGGTTTTTGCATATCATTTATGCACGTGTTAACTGCTAGAACATAGGATTGCACAGCATCAGACATTTTTTTTTTTAGTCTTAATTAAAATCTATGCTGGTGAGGGGCTCTTGATCTAGGGAATTGGATCTGTGCTCCAGTTCCCTGAATTAAGCCTGAATACCTTCCACATCCCCCCCTCCCCCACAGGCGTTGTATAATCCTACGGGTTTAGCGCTTCCCCTTGATTATAATAATTAAAATCTGTTGCAAGTTTTTGATAAATATTAATCTTTTAAATACTGAATGTAGTTGCATAATAAATGGTAGTTTTTTTACCATTATGGAGATTCGTTTAATATTTCATCTTGCTCGCTTAAAGTTAATATGATATTCCAGGAAATTTACGAATGAAATTTGCAAATGTCGAAATAAAAAGTCGAAATATATCTTATTTTTCAACTTTCCGATTTTTTACACTATCACGAAATGTATCTTGGTGTAAAATACACTTGTGCTCTAGGTTTGAAGACAACCTGAAGAGGCATTCTCCAGTTGTTGCACGGAATCCAACCATTCCAAGTTGTTTTTTATTATTATGTTCGTAAAAGTTGTGTACTTCTAAAAATAGATTAGATAAATACATGATTGGGTGTGGGTGGGTGTGAGTTGGACCTGACTAGCTTGTGTTACTAGGTCAGATGCTGTGCTCCTTAAGTGAATGTGACCTGACCAGACTTAGTTGGGTCATTGGCTTAAACCGGTAGGAGACTTGGACCTGCCTCGCATGGGCCAGTAGGCCTGCTGCAGTGTTGCTTTTTTCTTATGTTATGTAAATTAGCATCTACACTGCCAGACCGTGTAAGACGTACCGAGCTTCAGAGATTGTTTTCCATAAGCATTATCAAGTTATTCTGTGGAAAACAGTACTACATCAAATGGCAGATTTGGCAGCTACACAAACACATCAACAGTAATGGCGGTCTTCTGAGTATCTAGGATACACTAGTGTTCAGAATTTGAAGGTGAGCGGAAGAGGCTTTCTCAGGTTAACGCTCCGAAACCAAAACAAACTGAGAATAAGTTATCTAATCTTGACCAGAGTTCACCCGCACATGACAGTAGTTGCATGAACTTCTCGTAGTTGCAGTACACTAATATTCAATGTCTGAGGCCGATGAGGCATTCCCAAGTTATAAACGAAAAACCTTCGAGGAAGTAACTTAATTTCAGGCAAACACTTAGGTCTCATGAGTACCTTTCCAGGGTACCGAGCAACAATGTAGCGCGCACACTAACTTCTCTCTGGTACCATTGTAGCTCTCACTATGTTCGTATATGTCAAGACTTAGTTTTGTGGCCTTTTTACACTGCTTTTCTGTATTCTGAAAACATTGAATGTCTTTTTATAAGCCTGGTACAGTGGTACCTCGGTATACGACCTTAACTCCAGAAGGCTGTTCAAGTGGCAATCTCTTCGAGTACCGAACGAATTTGTTCCCATAAGGACTAATGTAAAGTAGATTAATCCATTTCAGACCCCAAAAATACACTTACAAAAACACTACAAAAATACACTTACATAATTGTTCAAGTTAGGAGCTGGACGTATACCGAGGTACCACTTTAAATGTTCTTCACTCTGGCATCTTTGGAAGTCGTACTGGTATCCACTACGACTGGTTGTGGTGGTGATTTCCACAGAGCTGGAACAAATATAGAGATTGTTTACGGTCCGCATAGAGCCAATGAAGCCTCTAAATGGCTGGGAATGCCTTAAATATGTACTCACTGGTAGAGCACTGGTCTCGTAAACCAGAGGTCGTGAGTTCAAACCTCACAGGGGGCATAAGCGTTTAAGCACCAGACGAGCCTGGCCCATGGCCGGGCTCAGAGAGTAAATAAACTCTCGAAACTCTTTAAAGGTATATCAAAGGAGAGATACATGAGGGAGGGAGGGTGGGTGGGAGGGAGGGAGGGAGGGTGGGTGGGTGGATCAAGCAAGCAAGCAAGCATTTTTGCATGTGCGTGTACTTACATCATGCTTGTATGTAAATGATGCCTGTGTGGAAGCATTACTCCCTCTCCCTCCCCTTCAACCCTTCCCCTCAATTTCCTCTTGACCAACCTCCCTCTCTCCCTCTTGACCAACCTCCCTCTCTCCCTCTTCAACCCCCTCTACCCTTCTCCCTCTACTCCACCACACACCATCCACATCCCTCGTGTAGTAGATAGTCTTTTTAGTATGATAATAAGATGTTATCTTCATTGTAGAATAATAAGAAAATATTATAACCTTTATATTATAATAATAAGGTAAAAGGACCCCAATGGAAATAAGTCACTCTGTCTGACTTTTTTGGGTTATCCCAGGTTCTCTACACATATGCTGCTATGTATGATAATTCTATGTAACTGTATTTGTGTATACCTGAATAAATTTACTTACACTCCCCATCCAGACACACACACACACGCGCGCACACACACACACACACACACACACACACACACACACACACACACACACACACACACACACATGCATGCATGCAACACGAACTCCCTAAAAGACTACATTAGTGAATTGCTCTGTGGAATGCACAACCAGTCTCCTCTCCTTCAGTCTCCTCTACCTCCGTTCTCTCTTCCATTCTCCCTACACTTCCTCTCCCCTCGTTTCTCCCCAACTCCCTCCTTCCCTCACCATTCATGTCCTCACAGCCACAACGTTGTGTGAATTGTCAATGAAGGTGAGGTTAGTGAAGCAACATCTTCATTTATTGTGTCAGTAAACACTTCTTTGTTCTTTCATCTTAGTCTTCTTGTGTGTACTTGTTGCAGCTTAGTCTTCTTGTGTGTACTTGTTGCACCTTAGTCTTCTTGTGTGTACTTGTTGCAGCTTAGTCTTCTTGTGTGTACTTGTTGCAGCTTAGTCTTCTTGTGTGTACTTGTTGCTGCTTAGTCTTCTTGTGTGTACTTGTTGCAGCTTAGTCTTCTTGTGTGTACTTGTTGCAGCTTAGTCTTCTTGTGTGTACTTGTTGCAGCTTAGTCTTCTTGTGTGTACTTGTTGGAGCTTAGTCTTCTTGTGTGTACTTGTTGCAGCTTAGTCTTCTTGTGTGTACTTGTTGCAGCTTAGTCTTCTTGTGTGTACTTGTTGCAGCTTAGTCTTCTTGTGTGTACTTGTTGCAGCTTAGTCTTCTTGTGTGTACTTGTTGCAGCTTAGTCTTCTTGTGTGTACTTGTTGCTGCTTAGTCTTCTTGTGTGTACTTGTTGCAGCTTAGTCTTCTTGTGTGTACTTGTTGCATCTTAGTCTTCTTGTGTGTACTTGTTGCAGCTTAGTCTTCTTGTGTGTACTTGTTGCAGCTTAGTCTTCTTGTGTGTACTTGTTGGAGCTTAGTCTTCTTGTGTGTACTTGTTGCAGCTTAGTCTTCTTGTGTGTACTTGTTGCAGCTTAGTCTTCTTGTGTGTACTTGTTGCAGCTTAGTCTTCTTGTGTGTACTTGTTGCAGCTTAGTCTTCTTGTGTGTACTTGTTGCAGCTTAGTCTTCTTGTGTGTACTTGTTGCAGCTTAGTCTTCTTGTGTGTACTTGTTGCAGCTTAGTCTTCTTGTGTGTACTTGTTGGAGCTTAGTCTTCTTGTGTGTACTTGTTGCATCTTAGTCTTCTTGTGTGTACTTGTTGCAGCTTAGTCTTCTTGTGTGTACTTGTTGCAGCTTAGTCTTCTTGTGTGTACTTGTTGCAGCTTAGTCTTCTTGTGTGTACTTGTTGCAGCTTAGTCTTCTTGTGTGTACTTGTTGAACCTTAGTCGTCTTGTGTGTACTTGTTGCAGCTTAGTCTTGTCTGTACTTGTCAGAGCTACCATTACCATAAATGATATTACTACCGTTACTACTACTGCTATTATTATTACTATTGCTATTAGTATTTCTAGTGCTATTACTACTACTACCGTTACTATTATTAGTACTGAATAATACTCACCCCAGATCCTTTTCCTTGAGTGAGGTTTGCAGTCTTTGGTCCCCTAAACCGTACTCTGTCTGCGGTCTTCTTTGCCATTCCCCGATTTTTATGACTTTGCACTTGGTAGGGTTAAACTCGAGGAGAGAGCTACTGGACCAGGCTTTCAGCCTGTCCAAATTCCTTTGTAGTCCTATCTGGTCCTCATTCGACCAAATTCTCCTCATTAGCTTCACGTCGTCTGCAAACAGGGACACTTCTGAGTCTATCCCTTCCGTCATGTCATTCACATGTACCAGATCCAGCACCGGTTCTAGGACTGACCCCTGTGGAAACCCGCTCGTCACAGGCGCCCACTCTGACACCTCGTCACGTACCATGACTCGTTGTTTCCTCCCTGTCAGGTATTCTCTTATCCATTGCAGTGCCATCCCTGTTATACCTACCTGGTCCTCCAGCTTTTGCACTAATCTCTTGTGTGGAACTGTCAAAAGCCTTCTTATTGTTCAAAAAAACGCAGTCTACCTACACCCCCCCCTCTCTCTCTTGCCTTACTGCCGTCACCTTGTCGAAGAGCTCCAGTAGGTTTGTAACACAGGATTTCCCTTCTGACACCGTGCTGGTTGTTGTGAATGAGCCATTCCTTTCTAGGTGTTCCACCATTCACCTCCTAATAATCTTCTCCATGACCTTGCATACTAAACATGTCAGTAACACCGGTCGGTAGTTTAATGCTGCATGCTTGTCTTCTTTCTTAAAAACTGGGACTACATTTGTTTTCCACACCTCAGGTAGTCGCCCTGTTTCGATAGATGTGTTGAAGATTGTTGTTAGGGGTACACAGAGGGCCTCTGCTTCCTCTCTCAGGACTCATAGACAGATAATGTCTGGCCCCATCTCCTTTGAGGTATCTAGTGTGTGTGTGTGTGTGTGTGTGTGTGTGTGTGTGTGTGTGTGTGTGTGCGTGCGTGCGTGCTCCCCTATTTGTGGTTGTAGGGGTCGAGGTTCAGCTCCTCGCCCCGTCTCTCCTCTAGCTGCGACCGGGTTCACTCTTGACTGCATGAGCCTTACCACTGCTATTCTTAAAACTATGTATGGATCCTACGTGTACTGTATCACTAAGTCGTTCCACTTCCTGACCACTCAAAGGCTAAAGAAGTATTACCAAACATCCGTGTGACTCATCTTTGTTTTTAATTTCAGCTGTGACCTCGGGTACCTGAGCTTCGCCTTTCAAACACTTATTGTCTTCCCTGTCAGTTCCTCAGTATTTTGTACGTCATAATCGTGTCAGTTTTGGTCCTGTCCTCTAGTGTCGTCAGGTTTAGCTCCTCGAGTCTTTTCTGATAGTTCATAGCCCTCGGTTCTGGGTCTAGTTTCATTGCGAACCTTTGTACTTTTTCCAGCTTCTGTAAATGCTTAACCATATGTGGGTTCCATACTGGCGCTGCATCAACACGACCTTATAGACGACATATGTCGTCTATAAGGTCGTGTTGATGTTCTTCAAAGCGCTTCTTAAATTTGCGGTTTTTGCGTTTGCTGCAGCGGGTATAAAGTGCCTCAGGTAAAGTGCTGGGAACTGTGCTCACCCGAAGGGCCTTCTCTTTCAGGAAAGTTTGCAGCCTTTGTCCCTTGAGCCTGTACAGTTTCTAGACGTTATTGCCCTTCTCCAAATTTTATAAGTTTGCACTTGCTAGGACTAAATTCTAATATCCACTTGTCAGATCAATCCTGCAGCTTGTCTTGATACATTTGTAGGCTTGTCTAGTCTACCTCTGTATTTCCTGAGAACAGGGACACCGCTGACTCGATTTCCTCTTGTCATGTTCACATACACAAGAAACAATACTGGTCCAAGTACTGACCCTTGTGGAACCCCGCTCCTCTCACTCTCCCCTCTTGGACAATAACTGGTTTTCTTCCTTTTAAGTATTCCCTGATCCACTGTACTGCTTTTCCTTATATTCTTGCCTGTGGCTGTAGCATTTTGCCAAGTCTCTTGTGAGGCATTTGATTGAACGCCCTGTTACAGTCAAAGAATATACAGTCTACCCTTCCCTCTCTGTCCTGCCTAACTCTCATTACCTTGTGATCTGAGACAGGATTTACTATATCAAAAATCTTTCTAGTGGTTTATGAATCTGCTTCTTCCCAGGTGCCCCACTACTCTGCTGTTGATAATCTTCTAAATAACCTTAGAAATGAATTTTGTAGTTTAGAACTGTCTGTCCCCCTTTTTTTTAAATACTGGGACGACATTCACTCATTTTCGGACTTCAGGCACCTAATTTGTTTCAATTGACATGAAGATTGCTGCTGGTGATTCTCACATTTTTTTTTTGTATTCTACCAGAAAACAGAGTCTGGTCTCGACACCTTTCAGGTATGTAGTTCACCCAGTAGTTTCTTGAACTTTCTTCACCTCGCCTTCCATTGCGTGTATTATGTCTAGTACTCGTTGGTGGACTCTCTCTTTTTGACACTAACAAGTTTATGGTTCCACTGAGAATACCTCGCTAAATCTTGTGTTCGGTTCTTCACAGGAAGCCTGGCCATTGCTAGAGCCTCTCCTCCCTTTCCCTCTTTCCCTCAGCGTTAGTACCTGCTCCTTCACAGTCATCCCTATGATGGAGCTATATAGCAATTTCGACTCAGAATTTGCTTTTGATGCTATTTCATTCTCAAATTGTTCATCCTATCCTCATTTTCCATGCGTATTTATTATTGGCTCTTCTGCTCGTTTCCTTGTTTAACAGCATTCTTTGCTTTGCCAATCTTACACGATTTTACACGTTAAACTTTTACGTCCTTAACCCTCAGGGTAAACACAAGGCTCACACAGTACATAATTATGTATCTTCTGGGCATGAATTTCTGGTCTCCTGACACTTTTCTTGCTACACTCTCCACTTTGTTCTTTCTATTTGGCTCCCTTTCCAAGGGCACTCAACTTGAGAATTTCATCGTGCAGTTCAACAAATATACGAGTGCAGAAGGTTGAGTATGATTAGGACCTGAGATACTGAAACTAACTTCTTGAGTAGTTTTGAGTAGAGGTTAGACAAATATGTAGGTGGGAGAGGTTAGATTTGAGAAGAACCTGTCTAGTATGGGCCAGTATAGTCTACTGCAGTGTTCCTCCAGTCTTATGTTTTTAGTGAGATTTGTCTTTTACGTCGTGCTCTGCGCATGTCCGTATTTACTTCCACAAACTAATTGAATTGCAGTACCGAGTGTTCGCTAGCACCGAGAGGCCTCTCATATTCAATATCTCCATCATAGTGACTTAGGGCGAGCACAAGGTCAAGCCTCGCTGGTTCATTGCCTTTTCTCTCTCTGGTTGTGTCCTTGACATCCTGACTGGTTGTAACCATGTATAGAAGTGTAGATGATTCATTACCTTTGTAACTTATGATTGTGACCAGATATACCTGGAGTTCATTACCTCAGTAACTTGTTCAACTATCATAACTTTGGGGCCCAGTCCCAGTCCCTGCACCCCATACCCACAGGATGGGTATTGGGTGCATACTAAAAAAAATAAACTAAAAAACTAGTTGACTGGTGAAGTTTTCCATCGCCACAACTTAGCTCATGTATCCACTCCTTTGTGTGCCTCCAGATTCTCTCCAGTCCCTTATGGTCTTTCACGATTAGTAGTTTGACACTTCTCATGTAGAGTCTTCTAGGCACCTCCACTACACTGTCCACCATGCCATGCTGCTCTTATCATATTCCTGTCTTGAACTCCTGCTGTTGAGTGAGGGGTTGTACATCACTATCACCACCTTGGTTTCCATAGTTCTGAGTGTGCCTGCTATGTAATCATTTGACTCTAAAAATCCCACTGGTTCCTGATTAGCAGTGCTAACCCTCCACCTTATTATTTCCTCTGTTTGTCCTCATTATTTGATATCCTTTTGGGAAGACTGCATCTGTTATCATCTCTGTAAGCTTGCTCTGTCGTGGTGTCTTCTCAAACTGATCTTTCAATTCACCAGTCTGTTTTTTATTCCAGCTACCTTTGTGTGAGTAAATGTTGAAGCTGTGTGTGTGTTCGTGTGTGTTCGTATACATGCCGGGCTGCAAGAGAAGAGGCCCTCGAAACCAGTCAAGGTATATCACAGGTATGCTCACACAGGAGGCCTCTCACCTTGCCACTAAGATGATCAACAGGAGTATACTTGGGTACTCTTCCTTGTGTGCTTAGTAAATATGAAACGAGGTCTGTTACAGTGAGGGAGTCATATGTACCCCGTTCTTTATATATTCTCTACATACATCCCTCCAGCAGGTATACTCCTTCCTCCAGCAGGTATACCCCTCTAGTACCCACGATAACATTTCTCATCTCTCGCCACAGATGAGGAATTAGGAACCACTAATTAGGAATTAATTAAGAATTCTGTAAAACCTGTGATCGGGTCTGCAGATAACTACCCTCCTCCCACCCTCCTACTAACCCACCCCCTCCCATGTACAGCCCCTGTACTACCTCCTAAACCTCCTTCCCTCTACCCACCTCCTACCCGCTCCCCACCTATAACCCCCTCCCCACTTATAACTACCTTCCCTACTACCCCTCCCAAGATACCCCACCCCTCCAACCCCTTCCCTTCATAACCCTCCCCTCCTAGACCTCCCGCTCCTTTCCCATCCTAAACCTTTCCCACGATCTTACCCCTTTAAGATCCCATCCATCCCTTCCAATCCCCTTCTATCCCTCTTCCTTATTCCCACTCCTCTCCCATCACTCCTATCTCCTGTCATTCTTGCGCCCACTTATATCTCCCACTTCTATCCCTCACATCCTCCCTCTCCTTAAATCCCCCTCCTCACATCCCCATCCTCCCTCCCACTCCCCCTCCCCACCTCCCCCTCCAACCTCTCACAAATGCATTTGCGCACACCACTGACCGTTTTTTTTTTTTTATGTAATTGAGTGTGTGGGTGTCACCCACCTGCCGGAGTGGCGGCGTGGGTGTCACCCACCTGCCGGAGTGGCGGCGTGGGTGTCACCCACCTGCCGATGTGTCAGCGTGGGTGGCACTGAGGTGTCAGCTGTTATTGAATAGCAGTGTCGTATGTCAGAAAATTAGTGGAGGGGGGGTTGGCTTCTGTTGGTGGGGGGTTAGAGGGAGGGGGTGTGGGAGAGGATCGTGGGGGAAATTATGGAACGTAAAATTTTATTTTGTGGGGGGAGGGAGGAACACACCTTGTTTATCACTGTCATCTTGTGTGTTGTCACTGTTTTCTGGTGTGTTGTCACTGTTATCTTGTGTTGCCACTGTTATCTTGTGTGTTGTCGCTGTTATCGTGTGTTGTCACTGTTGTGTCACTAATCTTGTGTGTTGTCACTGTCAGTCTTTTATGTGTTGGCACTGTCGTCTTGTGTACTGTGTTGGCACTGTCGTATTGTGTACTGTTGGTACTGTCGTCTTGTGTACTGTTGGCACTATCGTCTTGTCTGCGAATTAGGTAGGATACTGTACTCTAGGTTCGTGTGGTGATTGTAGTAACACGTGTACTTGAAGGAGGTAGGATGATGTACTCTAGGTTCGTGTGGTGATTGTAGTAACACGTGTACTTGAAGGAGGTAGGATGATGTACTCTAGGTTCGTGTGGTGATTGTAGTAACACGTGTACTTGAAGGAGGTAGGATGATGTACTCTAGGTTCGTGTGGTGATTGTAGTAACACGTGTACTTGAAGGAGGTAGGATGATGTACTCTAGGTTCGTGTGGTGATTGTAGTAACACGTGTACTTGAAGGAGGTAGGATGATGTACTCTAGGTTCGTGTGGTGATTGTAGTAACACGTGTACTTGAAGGAGGTAGGATGATGTACTCTAGGTTCGTGTGGTGATTGTAGTAACACGTGTACTTGAAGGAGGTAGGATGATGTACTCTAGGTTCGTGTGGTGATTGTAGTAACACGTGTACTTGAAGGAGGTAGGATGATGTACTCTAGGTTCGTGTGGTGATTGTAGTAACACGTGTACTTGAAGGAGGTAGGATGATGTACTCTAGGTTCGTGTGGTGGTTGTAGTAACAGGTGTACTTGAAGGAGGTAGGATGATGTACTCTAGGTTCGTGTGGTGATTGTAGTAACACGTGTACTTGAAGGAGGTAGGATGATGTACTCTAGGTTCCTGTGGTGATTGTAGTAACAGGTGTACTTGAAGGAGGTAGGATGATGTACTCTAGGTTCGTGTGGTGATTGTAGTAACACGTGTACTTGAAGGAGGTAGGATGATGTACTCTAGGTTCGTGTGGTGGTTGTAGTAACAGGTGTACTTGAAGGAGGTAGGATGATGTACTCTAGGTTCGTGTGGTGATTGTAGTAACACGTGTACTTGAAGGAGGTAGGATGATGTACTCTAGGTTCCTGTGGTGATTGTAGTAACAGGTGTACTTGAAGGAGGTAGGATGATGTACTCTAGGTTCGTGTGGTGATTGTAGTAACAGGTGTACTTGAAGGAGGTAGGATGATGTACTCTAGGTTCGTGTGGTGCTTGTAGTAACAGGTGTACTTGAAGGAGGTAGGATGATGTACTCTAGGTTCGTGTGGTGATTGTAGTAACACGTGTACTTGAAGGAGGTAGGATGATGTACTCTAGGTTCGTGTGGTGGTTGTAGTAACACGTGTACTTGAAGGAGGTAGGATGATGTACTCTAGGTTCGTGTGGTGATTGTAGTAACACGTGTACTTGAAGGAGGTAGGATGATGTACTCTAGGTTCGTGTGGTGATTGTAGTAACACGTGTACTTGAAGGAGGTAGGATGATGTACTCTAGGGTCATGTGGTAACTAGTAATCATGACTCATGAAATCGTAATAACGCTACAAATAAATCACGGAACGTGTGGTGTTCGAACCCATGTCAAGTGAGTACTGAAACTGGTCTGTGGGTTCTTGAATTCAAACTCCACCCATTCTCTGATTTAAAGTTGATTTTAGTTTCTACTAGAACGTTTTAGTTTCTACTAGAACGTTTTAGTTTCTAGTAGAACGTTTTAGTTTCTAGTAGAACGTTTTAGTTTCTACTAGAACGTTTTAGTTTCTACTAGAACGTTTTAGTTTCTACTAGAACGTTTTAGTTTCTCCTAGAACGTTTTAGTTTCTACTAGAACGTTTTAGTTTCTACTAGAACGTTTTAGTTTCTACTAGAACGTTTTAGTTTCTAGTAGAACGTTTTAGTTTCTACTAGAACGTTTTAGTTTCTACTAGAACGTTTTAGTTTCTACTAGAACGTTTTAGTTTCTACTAGAACGTTTTAGTTTCTACTAGAACGTTTTAGTTTCTACTAGAACGTTTTAGTTTCTAGTAGAACGTTTTAGTTTCTACTAGAACATTTTAGTTTCTACTAGAACATTTTAGTTTCTACTAGAACGTTTTAGTTTCTACTAGAACGTTTTAGTTTCTACTAGAACGTTTTAGTTTCTACTAGAACGTTTTAGTTTCTACTAGAACGTTTTAGTTTCTAGTAGAACGTTTTAGTTTCTAGTAGAACGTTTTAGTTTCTACTAGAACGTTTTAGTTTCTACTAGAACGTTTTAGTTTCTAGTAGAACGTTTTAGTTTCTAGTAGAACGTTTTAGTTTCTACTAGAACGTTTTAGTTTCTACTAGAACGTTTTAGTTTCTAGTAGAACGTTTTAGTTTCTACTAGAACGTTTTAGTTTCTACTAGAACGTTTTAGTTTCTACTAGAACGTTTTAGTTTCTAGTAGAACGTTTTAGTTTCTACTAGAATATTTTAGTTTCTACTAGAACGTTTTAGTTTCTACTAGAACGTTTTAGTTTCTACTAGAACGTTTTAGTTTCTAGTAGAACGTTTTAGTTTCTACTAGAACATTTTAGTTTCTACTAGAACGTTTTAGTTTGGTAATCAAGGAGTGGGGGCTGGTTTCTATGATTTTTTGCAGTACCAAGACCTGAGTTGAAAGTTCGTTGAAGGCAGCACCGCGTTGACCGTTCGTTGAAGGCAGCATCGCGTTGACCGTTCGTTGAAGGCAGCATCGCGTTGACCGTTCGTTGAAGGCAGCATCGCGTTGACCGTTCGTTGAAGGCAGCATCGCGTTGACCGTTCGTTGAAGGCAGCATCGCGTTGACCGTTCGTTGAAGGCAGCATCGCGTTGACCGTTCGTTGAAGGCAGCATCGCGTTGACCGTTCGTTGAAGGCAGCATCGCGTTGACCGTTCGTTGAAGGCAGCATCGCGTTGACCGTTCGTTGAAGGCAGCATCGCGTTGACCGTTCGTTGAAGGCAGCATCGCGTTGACCGTTCGTTGAAGGCAGCATCGCGTTGACCGTTCGTTGAAGGCAGCATCGCGTTGACCGTTCGTTGAAGGCAGCATCGCGTTGACCGTTCGTTGAAGGCAGCATCGCGTTGACCGTTCGTTGAAGGCAGCATCGCGTTGACCGTTCGTTGAAGGCAGCATCGCGTTGACCGTTCGTTGAAGGCAGCATCGCGTTGACCGTTCGTTGAAGGCAGCATCGCGTTGACCGTTCGTTGAAGGCAGCATCGCGTTGACCGTTCGTTGAAGGCAGCATCGCGTTGACCGTTCGTTGAAGGCAGCATCGCGTTGACCGTTCGTTGAAGGCAGCATCGCGTTGACCGTTCGTTGAAGGCAGCATCGCGTTGACCGTTCGTTGAAGGCAGCATCGCGTTGACCGTTCGTTGAAGGCAGCATCGCGTTGACCGTTCGTTGAAGGCAGCATCGCGTTGAGCGCTCGTTGAAGGCAGCATCGCGTTGAGCGCTCGTTGAAGGCAGCATCGCGTTGACCGTTCGTTGAAGGCAGCATCGCGTTGACCGTTCGTTGAAGGCAGCATCGCGTTGACCGTTCGTTGAAGGCAGCATCGCGTTGAGCGCTCGTTGAAGGCAGCATCGCGTTGACCGTTCGTTGAAGGCAGCATCGCGTTGACCGTTCGTTGAAGGCAGCATCGCGTTAAGCGCTCGTTGAAGGCAGCATCGCGTTGACCGTTCGTTGAAGGCAGCATCGCGTTGACCGTTCGTTGAAGGCAGCATCGCGTTGAACGCTCGTTGAAGGCAGCATCGCGTTGACCGCTCGTTGAAGGCAGCATCGCGTTGAGCGTTCGTTGAAGGCAGCACCGCGTTGACCGTTCGTTGAAGGCAGCACCGCGTTGACCGTTCGTTGAAGGCAGCACCGCGTTGAACGCTCGTTGAAGGCAGCATCGCGTTGAACGCTCGTTGAAGGCAGCATCGCGTTGAACGCTCGTTGAAGGCAGCATCGCGTTGAACGCTCGTTGAAGGCAGCATCGCGTTGAACGCTCGTTGAAGGCAGCATCGCGTTGAACGATCGTTGAAGGCAGCATCGCGTTGAACGATCGTTGAAGGCAGCATCGCGTTGACTGATCGTTGAAGGCAGCATCGCGTTGAACGCTCGTTGAAGGCAGCATCGCGTTGAACGCTCGTTGAAGGCAGCATGGCGTTGAACGCTCGTTGAAGGCAGCATGGCGTTGAACGCTCGTTGAAGGCAGCATCGCGTTGACTGATCGTTGAAGGCAGCATCGCGTTGAACGATCGTTGAAGGCAGCATCGCGTTGAACGCTCGTTGAAGGCAGCATCGCGTTGAATGCTCGTTGAAGGCAGCGTCGCGTTGAACGCTCGTTGAAGGCAGCATCGCGTTGAACGATCGTTGAAGGCAGCATCGCGTTGAACGATCGTTGAAGGCAGCATCGCGTTGAACGATCGTTGAAGGCAGCATCGCGTTGAACGATCGTTGAAGGCAGCATCGCGTTGAACGATCGTTGAAGGCAGCGTCATGTCTATCAGTACAAGTCAGCATCAACAAGTAGTCGTAACAATGTCTACAACTTGCTACGACAGTGACAGTTTGTAGACAGTAAGCATTAACAAGTTGTGTGGTAATGTAATTCAAGTGTAATGGTGTAATTTATCCAGAATGTAATAGTGTAATTTTCCAGGCAAGAGTGTAATTAAGGTTACCTTCAGACTGCACACAACCAGGACCAGGTGAAATAATTGTGGGAGCTTAATTGGTCGTTACTCCGTGCGTAGTTACCGGGAGATGATGGGGAGGGGATGCTGAGGGAGATGGTGGGGAGAGGGGATGCTGAGGGAGATTGTGGGGAGAGGGGATGCTGAGGGAGATGGGGAGAGGGGATGCTGAGGGAGATGGGGAGAGGGGATGCTGAGGGAGATGGGGAGAGGGGATGCTGAGGGAGATGGGGAGAGGGGATGCTGAGGGAGATGAAGGGAAGAGGGGATGCTGAGGGAAATGATGGGAAGAGGGGATGCTGAGGGAAATGATGGGAAGAGGGGATGCTGAGGGAGATGGTGGGGAGAGGGGATGCTGAGGGAGATGAGAGGGGAGGCTGAGGGAGAGATGATGGGGAGAGAGGCTTTAGAGGAAGAATACCTTCGGCTCTTGATCCACGAAAGTGGAGCCATCCTCTCCAGTTCACTTATCTGTTGCATTCTAATTTCCTTACGGTAATGTGTTGAAGGTGGGAGGGATGAGAGTACCAGAAATAGTCATCCTGTCAGGGATACTCTTGTGCAACGTTTAGGTATATCTGTTCTGGAAACGTTTCGCCAGCCAGTGACTTAAGTCCAATACAGAGGAAGGTTGTTAGGTAAGACACATAAGCAACAGTTAGGTATCTTTATTGTGAAACGTTTCGCCTACACAGTAGGCTTCTTCAGTCAAGTACAGAAAAGTTGATAGAAGCAGAAGATACTTGAAGACGATGTAATCAGTCCATCACCCTGATTACATCGTCTTCAAGTATCTTCTGCTTCTATCAACCTTTCCTGTACTTGACTGAAGAAGCCTACTGTGTAGGCGAAACGTTTCACAATAAAGATACCTAACTGATATGTGTCTTACCGTTCGACTCAAGCGAATATGCTGCACTGTTATCAAAGTTGATGGACCGTTCGACTCAAGGCTGAGGGACTGATTACCTAACACTCCTTCTCAGCTTCCACCTTTCTCTTTATTGGACTGAAGAAGCCACTGGCTGGCGAAACGTTTCCAGAATAAAGATACGGAAATGTTGCACAAGTCTCATCTATCAACTTGATGGTTTTCAAAAACGAAATATTGCCATGTCAGAGATGCTTTGAGAATACTAGGTGTGTGCACACCTAGTTGTGGTTGCTGGGGTCGAGTCACAGCTCCTGGCCCCGCAAGGTGTGTGCACACCTAGTTGTGGTTGCTAGGGTCGAGTCATAGCTCCTGGCCCCGCAAGGTGTGTGCTCGCCTAGTTGTGGTTGCTAGGGTCGAGTCATAGCTCCTGGCCCCGCAAGGTGTGTGCACACCTAGTTGTGGTTGCTGGGGTCGAGTCACAGCTCCTGGCCCCGCAAGGTGTGTGCACACCTAGTTGTGGTTGCTAGGGTCGAGTCATAGCTCCTGGCCCCGCAAGGTGTGTGCTCGCCTAGTTGTGGTTGCTAGGGTCGAGTCATAGCTCCTGGCCCCGCAAGGTGTGTGCTCGCCTAGTTGTGGTTGCTGGGGTCGAGTCATAGCTCCTGGCCCCGCAAGGTGTGTGCTCGCCTAGTTGTGGTTGCTAGGGTCGAGTCATAGCTCCTGGCCCCCCAAGGTGTGTGCTCGCCTAGTTGTGGTTGCTGGGGTCGAGTCATAGCTCCTGGCCCCGCAAGGTGTGTGCACACCTAGTTGTGGTTGCTGGGGTCGAGTCATAGCTCCTGGCCCCGCAAGGTGTGTGCTCGCCTAGTTGTGGTTGCTGAGGTCGATTCATAGCTCCTGGCCCCGCAAGGTGTGTGCACACCTAGTTGTGGTTGCTGGGGTCGAGTCATAGCTCCTGGCCCCGCAAGGTGTGTGCACACCTAGTTGTGGTTGCTGGGGTCGAGTCATAGCTCCTGGCCCCGCAAGGTGTGTGCACACCTAGTTGTGGTTGCTGGGGTCGAGTCACAGCTCCTGGCCCCGCAAGGTGTGTGCACGCCTAGTTGTGGTTGCTGGGGTCGAGTCATAGCTCCTGGCCCCGCAAGGTGTGTGCACACCTAGTTGTGGTTGCTGGGGTCGAGTCATAGCTCCTGGCCCCGCAAGGTGTGTGCACACCTAGTTGTGGTTGCTGGGGTCGAGTCATAGCTCCTGGCCCCGCAAGGTGTGTGCACACCTAGTTGTGGTTGCTGGGGTCGAGTCATAGCTCCTGGCCCCGCAAGGTGTGTGCACACCTAGTTGTGGTTGCTGGGGTCGAGTCACAGCTCCTGGCCCCGCAAGGTGTGTGCACGCCTAGTTGTGGTTGCTGGGGTCGAGTCATAGCTCCTGGCCCCGCAAGGTGTGTGCACACCTAGTTGTGGTTGTTGGGGTCGAGTCACAGCTCCTGGCCCCGCAAGGTGTGTGCTCGCCTAGTTGTGGTTAATGGGGTCGAGTCATAGCTCCTGGCCCCGCAAGGTGTGTGCTCGCCTAGTTGTGGTTGCTGGGGTCAAGTCATAGCTGTGTGCACACCTAGTTGTGGTTGCTGGGGTCGAGTCATAGCTCCTGGCCCCGCAAGGTGTGTGCACACCTAGTGCTCCTGCCCCGCAAGGTGTGTGCTCGCCTAGTTGTGGTTGCTGGGGTCGAGTCACAGCTCCTGGCCCCGCAAGGTGTGTCCACACCTAGTTGTGGTTGCTGGGGTCGAGTCACAGCTCCTGGCCCCGCAAGGTGTGTGCTCGCCTAGTTGTGGTTGCTGGGGTCGAGTCATAGCTCCTGGCCCCGCAAGGTGTGTGCACACCTAGTTGTGGTTGCTGGGGTCGAGTCACAGCTCCTGGCCCCGCAAGGTGTGTGCTCGCCTAGTTGTGGTTGCTGGGGTCGAGTCACAGCTCCTGGCCCCGCAAGGTGTGTGCACACCTAGTTGTGGTTGTTGGGGTCGAGTCACAGCTCCTGGCCCCGCAAGGTGTGTGCTCGCCTAGTTGTGGTTAATGGGGTCGAGTCATAGCTCCTGGCCCCGCAAGGTGTGTGCTCGCCTAGTTGTGGTTGCTGGGGTCGAGTCATAGCTCCTGGCCTCGCAAGGTGTGTGCACGCCTAGTTGTGGTTGCTGGGGTCGAGTCATAGCTCCTGGCCCCGCAAGGTGTGTGCACACCTAGTTGTGGTTGCTGGGGTCGATTCACAGCTCCTGGCCCCGCAAGGTGTGTGCTCGCCAACTTGTGGTTGCTGGGGTCGAGTCATAGCTCCAGGCCCCGCAAGGTGTGTGTACTCGCCTAGTTGTACTCACCTAGTTGTGGTTGCTGGGGTCGAGTCATAGCTCCTGGCCCCGCAAGGTGTGTGCACACCTAGTTGTGGTTGCTGGGGTCGATTCATAGCTCCTGGCCCCGCAAGGTGTGTGCTCGCCTAGTTGTGGTTGCTGGGGTCGATTCATAGCTCCTAGCCCCGCAAGGTGTGTGCTCGCCTAGTTGTGGTTGCTGGGGTCGATTCATAGCTCCTGGCCCCGCAAGGTGTGTGCTCGCCTAGTTGTGGTTGCTGGGGTCGAGTCTTAGCTCCTGGCCCCGCAAGGTGTGTGTACTCACCTAGTTGTGGTTACTGGGGTCGAGTCATAGCTCCTGGCCCCGCAAGGTGTGTGTGTGTGTGTGTGTGCACACCTAGTTGTACTCGCCTAGTTGTGGTTGCTGGGGTCGAGTCATAGCTCCTGGCCCCGCAAGAAGTGTGTACTCACCTAGTTGTGGTTACTGGGGTCGAGTCATAGCTCCTGGCCCCGCAAGGTGTGTGCACACCTAGTTGTACTCGCCTAGTTGTGGTTGCTGGGATCGAGTCCTAGCTCCTGGCCCCGCAAGGTGTGTGTGTGTACTCGCCTAGTTGTACTCACCTAGTTGTGGTTGCTGGGGTCGAGTCATAGCTCCTAGCCCCGCAAGGTGTGTATACTCACCTAGTTGTGGTTGCTGGGGTCGAGTCACAGTTCCTGGCCCCGCAAGGTGTGTGTACTCACCTAGTTGTACTCTCCTAGCTGTGGTTGCTGGGTTCGAGTCATAGCTCCTGGCCCCGCAAGGTGTTTGTGTGTACTCGCCTAGTTGTACTCTCCTAGTTGTGCTTGCTGGGGTCGAGTCATAGCTCCTGGCCCCGCAAGGTGTGTGCACACCTAGTTGTGGTTGCTGGGGTCGAGTCACAGTTCCTGGCCCCGCAAGGTGTGTGCACACCTAGTTGTGGTTGCTGGGGTCAAGTCATAGCTCCTGGCCCCGCAAGGTGTGTGCACACCTAGTTGTGGTTGCTGGGGTCGAGTCATAGCTCCTGGCCCCGCAAGGTGTGTGCACACCTAGTTGTGGTTGCTGGGGTCGAGTCATAGCTCCTGGCCCCGCAAGGTGTGTGCACACCTAGTTGTGGTTGCTGGGGTCGAGTCACAGCTCCTGGCCCCGCAAGGTGTGTGCTCGCCTACTTGTGGTTGCTGGGGTCGATTCATAGCTCCTAGCCCCGCAAGGTGTGTGTACTCGCCTAGTTAAACTCACCTAGTTGTGGTTGCTGGGGTCGAGTCATAGCTCCTAGCCCCGCAAGGTGTGTGCTCGCCTAGTTGTGGTTGCTGGGGTCGATTCATAGCTCCTGGCCCCGCAAGGTGTGTGCTCGCCTAGTTGTGGTTGCTGGGATCGAGTCATAGCTCCTGGCCCCCGCAAGGTGTGTACACTCACCTAGTTGTGGTTGCTGGGGTCGAGTCACAGTTCCTGGCCCCGCAAGGTGTGTGTACTCGCCTAGTTGTACTCACCTAGTTGTGGTTGCTGGGGTCGAGTCATAGCTCCTAGCCCCGCAAGGTGTGTACACTCACCTAGTTGTGGTTGCTGGGGTCGAGTCACAGTTCCTGGCCCCGCAAGGTGTGTGTACTCACCTAGTTGTACTCTCCTAGCTGTGGTTGCTGGGTTCGAGTCATAGCTCCTGGCCCCGCAAGGTGTTTGTGTGTACTCGCCTAGTTGTACTCACCTAGTTGTGGTTGCTGGGGTCGAGTCATAGCTCCTGGCCCCGCAAGGTGTGTGCGTGTACTCGTCTAGTTGTACTCACCTAGTTGTGGTTGCTGGGGTCGATTCATAGCTCCTGGCCCCGCAAGGTGTGTGTACTCACCTAGTTGTGGTTGCTGGGGTTGAGTCATAGCTCCTGGCCCCGCAAGGTGTGTGTGTCTACTCACCTAGTTATGGTTGCTGGGGTCGGTTCATAGTTCCTGGCCTTACCAGGTTGTGTGTGTGTACTCACCTTGTTGTGGTTTTAGGGGTCGATTCATAGCTCCTGGTCTCGCCAGGTGTGTGTGTGTGTGTGTGTGTGTGTGTGTGTGTGTGTGTGTGTGTGCGCACGCGCGCACTCACCTAGTTGTACTCGCCTAGTTGTGGTTGCAGGGGTCGATTCATAGCTCCTGGCTTCGCCATGTGTGTGTACTCGCCTAGATGTGGTTGCAGGGGTCGATTCATAGCTCCTGGCTTCGCCATGTGTGTGTGTGTACTCGCCTAGATGTGGTTTCACGGGTCGAGTCACAGCTCCTGGCGCCGCCTCTTCACTGGTCGCTACTAGGTCACTCTTGCTGCTCCATGAGCAGGAAGCTGTGTATGGATCCTGCCTCCACTACATCACTTCTCAGACAATTCCACTTCCTGTTACATCGTGTGTGTGTGTGTGTGTGTACTCACCTAATTGTGGTTGCAGGGGTCGATACTCAGCTCCTGGCCCTGTGTGTGTGTGTGTGTGTGTGTGTGTGTGTGTGAGAGAGAGAGAGAGAGAGAGAGAGAGAGAGAGATACAGACACAGACTTGAAAAGTGTGACTGGGAGGACTGATCTAGGAGGCCTGGTCTGAGAACAGACCAGACCTGGGGGAAGACCATTCCCAGACCCACCAACAAATACCTGTAATATCATCTGAGTAATGGGGGAACTGCGATAATTTGGTCTTCCAATAGACCATGTTATCCGTTAATTGGGGCTTGTATAGAATGTCTTTCCTGGTAATTGGAGCATGGAGTAAGGCATGCTCTTCGGTAATTGGGACTCGTTAGTTGCAAGAATGAAATTGGCCGCAGTATCAGGTAGTCAAGGGCCCAGCGGTGCGGTAATTGGCGTGGAGCTTACAGGGAGGAGGAGAGGGAGGCTTCACCTTTGAATAAGTAGCAGCAACAATAACAGAGGGAGGCTTCACCTTTGAATAAGTAGCAGCAACAATAACAGAGGGAGGCTTCACCTTTGAATAAGTAGCAGCAACAATAACAGAGGGAGGCTTCACCTTTGAATAAGTAGCAGCATCAATAACAGAGGGAGGCTTCACCTTTGAATAAGTAGCAGCATCAATAACAGAGGGAGGCTTCGCCTTTCAATAAGTAGCAGCATCAATAACAGAGGGAGGCTTCACCTTTCAATAAGTAGCAGCATCAATAACAGAGGGAGGCTTCACCTTTGAATAAGTAGCAGCATCAATAACAGAGGGAGGCTTCACCTTTGAATAAGTAGCAGCATCAATAACAGAGGGAGGCTTCACCTTTGAATAAGTAGCAGCATCAATAACAGAGGGAGGCTTCACCTTTGAATAAGTAGCAGCATCAATAACAGAGGGAGGCTTCACCTTTGAATAAGTAGCAGCATCAATAACAGAGGGAGGCTTCACCTTTCAATAAGTAGCAGCATCAATAACAGAGGGAGGCTTCACCTTTGAATAAGTAGCAGCATCAATAACAGAGGGAGGCTTCACCTTTGAATAAGTAGCAGCATCAATAACAGAGGGAGGCTTCACCTTTGAATAAGTAGCAGCATCAATAACAGAGGGAGGCTTCACCTTTGAATAAGTAGCAGCATCAATAACAGAGGGAGGCTTCACCTTTGAATAAGTAGCAGCATCAATAACAGAGGGAGGCTTCACCTTTGAATAAGTAGCAGCAACAATAACAGAGGGAGGCTTCACCTTTGAATAAGTAGCAGCATCAATAACAGAGGGAGGCTTAACCTTTCAATAAGTAGCAGCATCAATAACAGAGGGAGGCTTCACCTTTGAATAAGTAGCAGCATCAATAACAGAGGGAGGCTTCACCTTTGAATAAGTAGCAGCAACAATAACAGAGGGAGGCTTCACCTTTCAATAAGTAGCAGCATCAATAACAGAGGGAGGCTTCACCTTTCAATAAGTAGCAGCATCAATAACAGAGGGAGGCTTCACCTTTCAATAAGTAGCAGCATCAATAACAGAGGGAGGCTTCACCTTTGAATAAGTAGCAGCATCAATAACAGAGGGAGGCTTCACCTTTCAATAAGTAGCAGCATCAATAACAGAGGGAGGCTTGACCTTTGAATAAGTAGCAGCATCAATAACAGAGGCATTGAAAACAGTAACGGCAGTAGGATAATCAGCATTAATAACGGAAGCCTTGAAAACAGCTATAACAAAAGCAACATCAACAATAACAGAAGAAACATCAGCAGCATCAATAACAACCACAGGAACAATAACGTCAATACCAGAAGCAGAATCAACAGTTAAAACAGTAGCAGCAGTGAAAACAGTAGCAACAGTATCAACATCAGAGGGCAGTAGCACCACCAGTAGTAGCACCACCAGTAGTAGTACCACCAGTAGTAGCACCACCAGTAGTAGCACCACCAGTAGTAGCACCACCAGTAGTAGCACCACCAGTAGTAGCACCACCAGTAGTAGCACCACCAGTAGTAGCACCACCAGTAGTAGCACCACCAGCAGTACCACCACCAGTAGTACCACCACCAGCAGTACCACCACCAGTAGTAGCACCACCAGCAGTACCACCACCAGTAGTACCACCACCAGTAGTACCACCACCAGTAGTACCACCACCAGTAGTACCATCACCAGTAGTACCACCACCAGCAGTACCACCACCAGTAGTACCACCACTAGCAGTACCACCACCAGCAGTACCACTACCAGTAGTAGCACCACCAGTAGTAGCACCACCAGTAGTGCCACCACCAGTAGTACCACCGCCAGTAGTGCCACCACCAGTAGTGCCACCGCCAGTAGTGCCACCACCAGTAGTACCACCACCAGTAGTACCACCGCCAGTAGTAGCACCGCCAGTAGTAGCACCGCCAGTAGTACCACCACTAGTAGTGCCACCACCAGTAGTGCCACCACCAGTAGTACCACCGCCAGTAGTACCACCACCAGTAGTACCACCACCAGTAGTATCACCGCCAGTAGTACCACCACTAGTAGTACCACCGCCAGTAATACCACCGCCAGTAATACCACCGCCAGTAGTACCACCATCAGTAGTACCACCATCAGTAGTACCACCAGTAGTAGCACCACCAGTAGTAGCACCACAAGTAGTAGCACCACCAGTTGTAGCACCAGTAGTAGCACCACCAGTAGTAGCACCACCAGTAGTAGCACCACCAGTAGTAGCACCAGTAGTAGTAGCACCACCAGTAGTAGCACCACCAGTAGTACCACCACCAGTAGTAGCACCACCAGTAGCAGCACCACCAGTAGTAGCACCACCAGTAGCACCACCACCAGTAGTAGCACCACCAGTAGTAGCACCACCAATAGTACCACCACCAGTAGTAGCACCACCAGTAGTAGCACCACCAGTAGTAGCACCACCAGTAGTAGCACCACCAGTAGCAGCACCACCAGTAGTAGCACCACCAGTAGCACCACCACCAGTAGTACCACCACCAGTAGTAGCACCACCAGTAGTAGCACCATCAATAGTACCACCACCAGTAGTAGCACCACCAGTAGTAGCACCACCAGTAGTAGCACCACCAGTAGTAGCACCACCAGTAGTAGCACCACCAGTAGTACCACCACCAGTAGTACCACTACCACCAGTAGTAGCACCACCAGTAGTAGCACCACCAATAGTACCACCACCAGTAGTAGCACCACCAGTAGTAGCACCACCAGTAGTAGCACCACCAGTAGTAGCACCACCAGTAGTAGCACCACCAGTAGTAGCACCACCAGTAGTACCACCACCAGTAGTACCACCACCAGTAGTAGCACCACCAGTAGTACCACCACCACCAGTAGTAGCACCACCAGTAGTACCACCACCAGTAGTACCACCACCAGTAGTACCACCACCAGTAGTACCACCACCAGTAGTAGCACCACCAGTAGTACCACCACCAGTAGTACCACCACCAGTAGTAGCACCACCAGTAGTGCCACCACCAGTAGTACCACCACCAGTAGTGCCACCAGTAGTGCCACCGCCAGTAGTACCACCAGTAGTACCACCACCAGTAGTACCACCGCCAGTAGTAGCACAGTAGTACCACCACTAGTAGTGCCACCACCAGTAGTGCCACCACCAGTAGTACCACCGCCAGTAGTACCACCACCAGTAGTACCACCACCAGTAGTACCACCGCCAGTAGTACCACCACCAGTAGTACCACCGCCAGTAGTACCACCACTAGTAGTACCACCGCCAGTAATACCACCGCCAGTAGTACCACCATCAGTAGTACCACCATCAGTAGTACCACCAGTAGTAGCACCACCAGTAGTAGCACCACAAGTAATAGCACCACAAGTAGTAGCACCACCAGTTGTAGCACCAGTAGTAGCACCACCAGTAGTAGCACCACCAGTAGTAGCACCACCAGTAGTAGCACCACCAGTAGTAGCACCACCAGTAGTAGCACCACCAGTAGTACCACCCGTCGTAGCACCACCAGTACGTAGCACCACCACCAGTAGGTAGCACCAAGGTAGCAGCAGCACCACCACCAGTAGTAGCACCACCAGTAGTAGCACCACCAGTAGTAGCACCACCAGTAGTATCACCACCAGTAGTAGCACCACCAGTAGTAGCACCACCAGTAGTAGCACCACCAGTAGTAGCACCACCAGTAGTACCACCACCAGTAGTACCACCACCAGTAGTAGCACCACCAGTAGTAGCACCACCAGTAGTAGCACCACCAGTAGTAGCACCACCAGTAGTAGCACCACCAGTAGTAGCACCACCAGTAGTAGCACCACCAGTAGTACCACCACCAGTAGTAGCACCACCAGTAGTACCACCACCAGTAGTAGCACCACCAGTAGTACCACCACCAGTAGTAGCATCACCAGTAGTAGTACCACCAGTAGTAGCACCACCAGTAGTAGCACCACCAGTAGTACCACCACCAGTAGTAGCACCACCAGTAGTACCACCACCAGTAGTAGCACCACCAGTAGTACCACCACCAGTAGTAGCACCACCAGTAGTAGCACCACCAGTAGTACCACCACCAGTAGTACCACCACCAATAGTAGCACCACCAGTAGTACCACCACCACCAGTAGTAGCACCACCAATAGTACCACCACCAGTAGTAGCACCACCAGTAGTAGCACCACCAATAGTACCACCACCAGTAGTAGCACCACCAATAGTACCACCACCAGTTGTAGCACCACCAGTAGTAGCACCACCAGTACCACCACCAGTAGTACCACCACCAGTAGTACCACCACCAGTAGTACCACCACCAGTAGTACCACCACCAGTAGAATCAACATATACAGCACCAGCAAGAACAATATATGGAGCAGCAACAAGAACAGTACTGCAGCAGCAGCAGCAGCAGCAAGGACAACATTGCAACAGCAGCAAGGACAATATTGCAACAGCAGCAAGGACAATATTGCAACAGCAGCAAGGACAATATTGCAACAGCAGCAAGGACAACATTGCAACAGCAGCAGCAGCAGTAGTGCACAGCAGCATTGCAACAGTGTTGCAACAGCAGCAAGGACAATATTGCAACAGCAGCAAGGACAATATTGCAACAGCAGCAAGGACAACATTGCAACAGCAGCAGCAGCAAGGACAACATTGCAACAGCAGCAGCAGCAAGGACAACATTGCAACAGCAGCAAGGACAATATTGCAACAGCAGCAAGGACAATATTGCAACAGCAGCAGCAGCAAGGACAATATTGCAACAGCAGCAGCAAGAACAGTATTGCAACAGCATCAGCAAGAACAGTAGTGCAACAGCAGCAGCAAGAACAGTGTTGCAACAGCAGCAGCAAGAACAGTATTGCAACAGCAGCAAGAACAGTATTGCAACAGCAGCAAGAACAGTATTGCAACAGCAGCAAGAACAGTATTGCAACAGCAGCAAGAACAGTATTGCAACAGCAGCAGCAAGAACAGTATTGCAACAGCAGCAGCAAGAACAGTATTGCAACAGCAGCAAGAACAGTATTGCAACAGCAGCAGCAAGAACAGTATTGCAACAGCAGCAAGAACAGTATTGCAACAGCAGCAAGAACAGTATTGCAACAGCAGCAGCAAGAACAGTATTGCAACAGCAGCAAGAACAGTATTGCAACAGCAGCAGCAAGAACAGTATTGCAACAGCAGCAAGAACAGTATTGCAACAGCAGCAAGAACAGTATTGCAACAGCAGCAAGAACAGTATTGCAACAGCAGCAAGAACAGTATTGCAACAGCAGCAAGAACAGTATTGCAACAGCAGCAAGAACAGTATTGCAACAGCAGCAGCAAGAACAGTATTGCAACAGCAGCAAGAACAGTATTGCAACAGCAGCAAGAACAGTATTGCAACAGCAGCAAGAACAGTATTGCAACAGCAGCAAGAACAGTATTGCAACAGCAGCAAGAACAGTATTGCAACAGCAGCAAGGACAGTATTGCAACAGCAGCAAGGACAGTATTGCAACAGCAGCAAGAACAGTATTGCAACAGCAGCAAGGACAGTATTGCAACAGCAGCAAGGACAGTATTGCAACAGCAGCAAGAACAGTATTGCAACAGCAGCAAGGACAGTATTGCAACAGCAGCAAGAACAGTATTGCAACAGCAGCAGCAAGAACAGTATTGCAACAGCAGCAGCAAGAACAGTATTGCAACAGCAGCAAGAACAGTATTGCAACAGCAGCAGCAAGAACAATATTGCAACAGCAGCAAGAACAGTATTGCAACAGCAGCAGCAAGAACAATATTGCAACAGCAGCAAGAACAGTATTGCAGCAGCAGCAGCAGCAAGGACAATATTGCAACAGCAGCAGCAAGAACAGTATTGCAACAGCAGCAAGGACAGTATTGCAACAGCAGCAGCAAGGACAATATTGCAACAGCAGCAGCAAGGACAATATTGCAACAGCAGCAGCAAGAACAATATTGCAACAGCAGCAAGGACAGTATTGCAACAGCAGCAGCAAGGACAATATTGCAACAGCAGCAGCAAGGACAATATTGCAACAGCAGCAGCAAGGACAATATTGCAACAGAGACATTCTTTGTCTCCCGAAATGTTTCGGCCTGGCGCTGACAGGTAATCTGCTAATAGTAGGCAGCAGGCAGTAGAGCATGCGGAAGACGATGGGTTAATCAGTTCTATCACCCTTCAGTTCGTTGGTCCCTGAGGTTAAAACAGGTTCCCGGCCCAGTTCACTTCCACAGTTCCAGGAACTGTTCCGAAAGATCGATACAGTGCAGGCCAGGTTTAACCGCCAAATGGTAGCCGAGGTGCAGGTAGTGCAGTAGCAGCAGTAGTGAGGAGCAACCTACTACTACTACTACTACCCTGCACCTCCTTCCTTCCGACAGCATTTAAGCCTGCCACCTGTCGCTTGATCTTCAGATAGTTCCTGACTAATGGAACTGAACTTCCAGGCCGAGGGGATCTGACAACCCTCAAATTTCTGCACTTTAAGACTAAGGGTGATGGATCTATTCACATCGTTCTTCACATCTCTAACTGTTCCCTGCCTACTTCTCTCTTCTGTATTCCCGATCGAAGAAGCCTAATGTGTGCAGGCGAAATGTTTCCTGGAATAAAGATGTTCTAACTGTTGCATACATGTGTCTTACCTTAACAACCCTGTCGGTATTGTATACCATTTTGATGTTCCCATCTTGTCAGACACTGCAACACGGTGGCATCTTGGTGCCAGAAAAAACACCTGGACAAGCTTTTCAATGGAGTAAGGGCTGGATCTGAGAAGGAGGCATGGACCTCCCCTCAGGTTGCCTCTCAACTTACTACTACTACTACTACCCTGCACCCCTCCTTCCTGACAGTATTTAAGCCTCCGCACTGTCGCTTGATCTTCAGATAGTTCCTGACTATGGAACCTGGAACTTCCAGGCCGAGGGATCTGACAACCTCAAATCCCTCTACGACCTTTAAGGGTGATGGATCGGATTACATCGTCTTCTAGCATCCTCTACTGCTCCTGCCTTACTACTTCTTGTATTCGATCGAAGAAGCCTACCGTGTAGGCGAAACGTTTCGGAATAAAGATGTCTAACTGTTGCATATGTGTCTTACCTAACAACCCTGTCGGTATTGTATACCATTTTGATGTTCTATATCTGTCAGACACTGCAAACACGTGGCATCTTGGTACAGTAGAAAACACCTTGGACAAGCTTTTTCAATCGAGAAGGGCGTTGGATCTGGAGGGAGGGACATGACCTCTTGTAGGCTTGCCTCTCACCTACCTACTACTACTACCCTACCCTGCACCTCTCCTTCCGACAGTATTTAAGCCTCCGGCACTGTCGCTTGATCTTCAGATAAGTTTCCTGGACCTAATGGAACTGAACTTCCTCCAATCCGAGGGACTGACAACCTCAAATTCTACGACTTTAAGGGTGATGGACTGATTACATCGTCTTCTACATCTCTACTGCTCCTCTTTCCTACTTTTCTGTATTCGATCGAAATAAGCCTCACTGTGTAGGCGAAACGTTTCGGAATAAAGATGTCTAACTGTTGCATATGTGTCTTACCTAACAGCAAGAACAATATTGCAACAGCAGCAGCAAGAACAGTATTGCAACAGCAGCAGCAAGAACAGTATTGCAACAGCAGCAAGAACAGTATTGCAACAGCAGCAAGAACAGTATTGCAACAGCAGCAGCAAGAACAATATTGCAAACAGCAAGGTAAGAACAGTATTGTAAATAGTTAGGCAGCAAGAACAGTATTGCAATAGCAGCAAGAACAGTATTGCAACAGTGCAGCAAGAATAGTATTGCAACACAGCAGCAAGAATAACATTGCAACAGTTAAGCAAGAACAGCATTGGCAAACAGCAGCAGCAAGAACGGTAGCCATTGCAACAGCAGCAAGAACAGTATTTGCAACAGCAGCAAAGAAACAGTAATTGGCAAAATAGTTAGCAGGCAAGAACACATTGCAACAGCAGCAAGAACAGCATTGCAAACAGCAGCAGCAAGAATAATATTGCAACAGCAGCAAGAAATAGCATTGCAAACAGCAGCAGTAAAGAAACAGTGATTGCAAATAGCAGCAAGAAATAGTGATTGGCAACAGAGCAAGAAATAGTATTGCAAAGCAAGCAGCAGCAAGAAATAGCATTGCAACAGCAGCAAGAAACAGTATTGCAACAGCAGCAGCAAGAACAATATTGCAATAGCATCAAGAACAGTATTTGCAACAGCAGCAGCAAGAACAATATTGCAAACAGCAGCAAGAACAGTATTGCAAACAGCAAGCAAGCAATAACACATTGCAACAGCAGCAAGAATAATCATTGCAACAGCAGCAGCAAGAACAATATTGCAACAGCAGCAAAGAAGATTAGCATTACAACAGTAGCAGCAAGAACAATATTGCAACAGCAGCAAGAACAGTATTGCAACAGCAGCAGCAAGAACAATATTGCAACATCATGTAATTAGAAATAGCATTGCAACATGTTAAGGCAGCAAGAAACAATATTGCAACAGCAGCAGCAAGAACAATATTGCAACAGCAGCAAGAACAGTATTGCAACAGCAGCAAGAACAGTATTGCAACAGCAGCAGCAAGAACAGTATTGCAACAGCAGCAGCAGCAAGGACAATATTGCAACAGCAAGAACAGTATTGCAACAGCAGCATCAAGATCAGTATTAGGGTAAGTTGCTTAAGTTAAGCAGCAAGGATAATTATTTGCAACAGCATGCAAGAACAGTATTGCGTTAAGCTGTTAAGTAATGGACAATATTGCAACAGCAAGAAACAGGTCATTGGCAAATATCAGCATCAAGAAATAGCACGGTTGTTGTTAGCGAGCAGCAAGGACAACATTGCAACACAGCAGCAAAGGACAGTATTTGCAACAGCAGCAGCAAAGGACACATTGCAACAGCAGCAAGGCAATAATACATTGCAACAGCAGCAGCAAGGTTCATTGCAACAGCAGCAAGGACAGCATTGCAAACAGCAGCAGCAAGGATAATATTGCAACAGCGAGCAGTAAAGGACACATTGCAAACAGCAGCAGCAAGCGACAATATTGCAACAGCAGCAGCAATCGACAGCATTGCAAAACAGCAGCAGTGCTAAGAACAATATTGCAACAAGCAAGGCAAGCAAGAACAATATTGCAAACAGCAGCAGCAAGAACAATATTGCAACAGCAGCAAGGACAGTGATTAGTAAACAGCAGCAGCAAGGACACATTGCAACAGCAGCAGCAAGAACAATACTTGCAAACAGCAGCAGCAACGACAGTACTTGCAAACAGCAGCAGCAAGGATAATATTGCAACAGCAGCAGCAAGAAACAATAACATTGCAAACAAGCAGCAGCAATATCAATACTTGCAACAGCAAGCAAGAACAATACGTTGTTAGCTACGGCAGCAAGGATTAATCGATTGCAACCGTTCGCGTTGCTGTTGTTGTTACTGGGGCGATCAATATCCGTTGCTTAAGCTGTTACAGCCAGCAAGGACACCGAATTGCTGCTTGTTAAGTTAAGTTAAAGAATAATCAGTGTTGCTTAAGCTTGCTTAAGCGTAAGGACAACATTGCTTAAGCTGCTGCCAGCAAGGATCAACATTGTTAGCTGCATGTTAAGCAAGGACAATATTGCGTAATGGTTGCTTGCTTGCTTGCAAGACCAATAACAACTGCGGTTGCTTGCTTGTTGTTAAGGACGAATAATCATTGCAGCAGCAGTTAAGGCAGCAAGGATTAATATTCGCAGCTTGTTGCTACGCCAGCAAAGGATCACCATTCGCGGTTGCTGCTTGCTTGCTTGTTAGTAACGGACTAACATCGTTAAGTTAGTTAAGCAGCAAGGACAACATTGTGTTGCTGTTAAGCAAACAGCAAGAACAATATTGTAGCAGCAGCAGCAGCAAGGACAATATTGCAGCAGCAGCAGCAGCAAGGACAATATTGCAGCAGCAGCAGCAGCAAGGACAATATTGCAGCAGCAGCAAGGACAATATTGCAGCAGCAGCAGCAGCAAGGACAATATTGCAACAGCAGCAGCAAGAACAGTATTGCAGGAACAATATTGCAACAGCAGCAGCAAGAACAATATTGCAGCAGCAGCAAGAACAGTATTGCAACAGCAGCAGCAGCAAGAACAATATTGCAACAGCAGCAGCAAGAACAATATTGCAACAGCAGCAGCAAGAACAATATTGCAACAGCAGCAGCAAGAACAATATTGCAACAGCAGCAGCAAGAACAATATTGCAACAGCAGCAGCAAGAACAATATTGCAACAGCAGCAGCAAGAACAATATTGCAACAGCAGCAGCAAGAACAATATTGCAACAGCAGCAGCAAGAACAATATTGCAACAGCAGCAGCAGCAAGAACAGTATTGCAGGAACATTATTGCAGCAGCAGCAGCAAGAACAGTATTGCAGGAACAGTATTGCAGCAGCAGCAAGAACAGTATTGCAGGAACAGTATTGCAACAGCAGCAGCAAGAACAGTATTGCAGGAACAGTATTGCAACAGCAGCAGCAAGAACAGTATTGCATGAACAGTATTGCAACAGCAGCAGCAAGAACAGTATTGCAACAGCAGCAGCAAGAACAGTATTGCAACAGCAGCAGCAAGAACAGTATTGCAACAGCAGCAGCAAGAACAGTATTGAAGGAACAGTATTGCAACAGCAGCAGAAAGAACAGTATTGCAGCAGCAGCAGCAAGAACAGTATTGCAACAGCAGCAGAAAGAACAGTATTGCAGCAGCAGCAGCAAGAACAGTATTGCAGGAACAGTATTGCAGCAGCAGCAGAAAGAACAGTATTGCAGCAGCAGCAGCAAGAACAGTATTGCAACAGCAGCAGAAAGAACAGTATTGCAGCAGCAGCAGCAAGAACAGTATTGCAGGAACAGTATTGCAGCAGCAGCAGAAAGAACAGTATTGCAGCAGCAGCAGCAAGAACAGTATTGCAGGAACAGTATTGCAGCAGCAGCAACAACAAAAACAGAAGCTACAAGATTCCCCAGAACAGCAGTGTCTGAGCTCAGGATACAAATCATACTTGTATCCGATTGGTAAATCTTACGAGAAAAAGAGTAAGACTAACCCCTCATTCCATGTCTCCTCCCCCCTCACCCCTCCCCTCACCTCTCCCCTCACTCCTTTCCTCTTCTTCCCCCCTCACTCCTTTCCTCTTCTTCCCCCCCTCACCCCATACCTTTTCTTCCCTTCCTCTCTCATCTCTCTCCTCCCCTCACGTCATCCCTCTCCTCCCCTCACGTCATCCCTCTCCTCCCCTCACGTCATCCCTCTCCTCCCCTCACGTCATCCCTCTCCTCCCCATCACCCTATCTCTCTCCTCCCCTTGTTTCTCTTTCCTTAGTTCTCAAGTGAGTTCCTCTTGAAATTTTTTCGTTGGCGGATCTTGAGTACAAGTGTAACGCTCTTGTGAATCTCCTCTGTGTTTGTGTGTTGGCACCGAGTTGCGTTTGCGGGGTTCGATACTCAGCTCCTGTCCCCGTTTCCTAGACTATTTTGACTGGTAACTCCTGTTTTTTCTCTTGGGTCTCGTGCTTACTCCTGAAGCTGTGTATTGAGTTTGTCTCCTCCACTGCTTCATAAAGGTCATTCCACTTTTCAACCATCCTGAGACTACAGAAACGCTTCCGTGTATCCATATGGATTATGTGTCTTCAACTTCTACCTGTGTCCAATGATCTTGATAGATTTAATTCATATAGTCTATCCATGCCTCTTATCATTTGCTCTTAAGATTGTGTGTATCGTAATCACGAGAGAAGTGTAGCTGTATGATTCCCTTATTGACGACCCAAACATCGCAGACATTTCCCAGAAGCTGTTTTTGTGGCTGAAGTTGTTGCAGACAGTGATGAATGCAAGGCCTGGTCATGGACCGCGCTGCGGGGGCGTTGACCCCCAAAACATCCTCCGGGTAAACATTCTCCAGGTATACTGTCAAGGCATGTCTTGAATATTGTCATTCTTGGCAGTTCAGTGCACTAACACAGAATGTATAAAGTGGCTGTGAGAATTACGATGTGTTATACAGGCGTTGTTAAGGTTGTCTTGGTATAACGTACCGACAAGTAAGACATATTGAGGTTTATGATATTTCACTGCGAAAACTTTTCGCTGATGAGGATTGATAGTCTTTCTTGAACGAAACGTGTTCTCAATAAATGCCATCAACCACATGTAGTCTTATTAACGTAGAATATTGGTATTCGAAATGTTCTTGTGGAAATCTGTTTGACCTAGCAAGATTTTGTCAAGGTTGATGCACATGGTGTACACGTCTGTTTAAATGGAGTTGTTTCTGCCTGGTAATGTTTGTGACGCTAGAAGCAATGTTGGCTATGATAAATTTGCTGTTGGAGAGAATTCTGGAGACGTGTATCACTACTTGTTGAGAGGATTATGTATCTCTCGGTGGTGTTGGATCTGGGCGTATTGATGATGTCCTGGACATATCGTCTGTGGTCCCTGATGAATTGTAGGAGTGTATTGTTGTTAGATGAAAAATTGTACGAGGAAAGAGGACTCGGTCTAAAATAAATTCACTACTGCAGATGTGGAGAATTCATAAAAAAGCATATGAACTCTGTTTAACACTAGTGATATAGTGAAGAGAAGATTGTTTTGTAGTATAGTTGGTAGAATTACCAACAATTGTAGGTAAAAGGACACAAGTGCACTGGTATCTACAACGATTATATTACGCCTGACACCTCAGTTTAATACCTATATATACTGTGTCCATGTATTGTTTGTAAAGGCCTGACAAAGCTTCTGGTGAGCCAAACGTTGCCTTTAACCTGAAGATTATTTTGGTGGGCTTCCGATAAACAATAACCCGAAGTTGGTTGCCATAGAGTAAAACATCAAGGAGAGGAAGTATGTTTTTGGTTGGCTCCTCGAGTGTAAATTGTGTTGAGGGATTCAATTTAATTGAGTCATCATGGAAGGGAGGAGAAGTCGAGTCGTCTTGCTGTAATGACGAGTCTGTCGTCCACATAGAAATTCCAAGTGACGGAAGATAGGATGATAAGTAAGTCCCTCTCACCTTCAAGATTGCAGATGAATGGTTCAGAGAACCATTGGAGGAACCCATAGGCAAACAATCTCCATATACCATTAATTTTCATTAGTTTGGATTGAGCTCCAGAAAATACTTGTAATACCAAATTTGCAGACTTGGGTGAAAGTATATACACACACCCATATGTGTGTATATATACACACAGCATGACATTTCAACAAGTTTTAGCATGATACAGGGTGTCACTCGTAGGAGGTCCCGAGTTGGTACTTCTGTAGTTGTAACTGTTATGTTTTTATATTATGTCTGTAGTAAACGATAACTTGGGGTGAGGCCCAGGGTTGTCGTTTACTACAGACGTATAAATAAGACGGTTGCAACTACGGGGGTACCAACTCGGGGTCTCCCACGAGTGAAACACCACGTAGTTGTATCACGTACAATGATTTGTGATTGAATACTGAGTGACCGACAAAATGTCGGTCACAGTTTCTCAAGTTATGTGACTCTATTATTTCCTCTTTTATCTTTGGCGGCAGCTTCAACTGTCTTGTGTCTTCCTGTCTGTTATGTTCTGAGCATACATCTTGTTTCATTGTTTCTCTCTCTCTCTCTCTCTCTCTCTCTCTCTCTCTCTCTCTCTCTCTCTCTCTCTCTCTCTCTCTCTCCACTGAATGTATCTAATGTATTATTTTGCATTAGTGATTCTGATTCGTCTGTGGTGCTCTGTACCTGTACTATTCGTCCGTGTCACTGTGCATTCGTGTTTCAACACCTGTGTTGTTGTATACCTTTGTTACTCTGTTTATTTTCTCTTGTTTACTTCCTCTCTGTTACTCATCTCTAACCTGTATCATGTCATGTTTCACTCCCCAATATCTTACATGCTTGCGGTAATTTCTCCATGAAAGGTATTTGATACCATTTACTGCATACGGTATGATCTGTGTTGATCTGGAGTTCCAGGACCTCGTTGGAAGGTTGAGTTGTAACTCCTGGGTCTTATGAGAGAGTTGAGTTGCAGCTCCTGTCATGTTAAGTATTTATAAAGCAGCTACTGTGTGTTTTGCGTGTATTGTGGTATAAGGTGGGTGGTTGTGGTGTGTGATACGAGGGGAACACCTCTTGCATCCCACGGATCTGGACAACTAGTTTCGGTGTGTAATTGAGGTCGTCTTTTATGATGTCCAGGGTCATCTGCCTCTGTCTGTCTGTCTGTCTTTCTCTCTCTTTGTCTTTGTCTCTGTCTGTGTCTCTCTTTGTCTCTGTCTCTCTGTCTCTCTGTCTCTCTCTCTCTCTCTCTCTCTCTCTCTCTCTCTCTCTCTCTCTCTCTCTCTCTCTCCTGCTGCTGCTGCTGCTGCTGCTGGGTGATGGTAGACTTCCTTGTTACTAGTGTCTTGCTGCTGCTGCTTGGTGATGGTAGACTTCCTTGTTACTAGTGTCTTGCTGCTGCTGCTTGGTGATGGTAGACTTCCTTGTTACTAGTGTCTTGCTGCTGCTGCTTGGTGATGGTAGACTTCCTTGTTACTAGTGTCTTGCTGCTGCTGCTTGGTGATGGTAGACTTCCTTGTTACTAGTGTCTTACTGCTCCTGCTTGGTGATGGTAGACTTCCTTGCTACTAGTGTCTTGATAGTAGACTTCCTTGTTACTAGTGTCTTACTGCTGCTGCTTGATGGTAGACTTCCTTGTTACTAGTGTCTTGGTGATGGCAGACTTCCTTGTTACTAGTGTCTTGGTGATTGTAGACTTCCTTGTTACTAGTGTCTTGCTGCTGCTGCTTGGTGATGGTAGACTTTCTTGTTACTAGTGTCTTGCTGCTGCTGCTTGGTGATGGTAGACTTCCTTGTTACTAGTGTCTTGCTGCTGCTGCTTGGTGATGGTAGACTTCCTTGTTACTAGTGTCTTGCTGCTGCTGCTTGGTGATGGTAGACTTCCTTGTTACTAGTGTCTTGGTGATGGTAGACTTCCTTGTTACTAGTGTCTTGGTGATGGTAGGCTTCCTTGTTACTAGTGTCTTGGTGATGGTAGACTTCCTTGTTACTAGTGTCTTGGTGATGGTAGACTTCCTTGTTACTAGTGTCTTGGTGATGGTAGGCTTCCTTGTTACTAGTGTCTTGGTGATGGTAGACTTCCTTGTTACTAGTGTCTTGCTGCTGCTGCTTGGTGATGGTAGACTTCCTTGTTACTAGTGTCTTGGTGATGGTAGGCTTCCTTGTTACTAGTGTCTTGGTGATGGTATGGTACTTCCTTGTTACTAGTGTCTTGCTGCTGCTGCTTGATGGTAGACTTCCTTGTTACTAGTGTCTTGCTGCTGCTGCTTGGTGATTGTAGACTTCCTTGTTACTAGTTTCTTGGTGATGGTAGACTTCCTTGTTACTAGTGTCTTGATGGTAGACTTCCTTGTTACTAGTGTCTTGCTGCTGCTGCTTGGTGATGGTAGACTTCCTTGTTACTAGTGTCTTGGTGATGGTAGACGTCCTTGTTACTAGTGTCTTGATGGTAGACTTCCTTGCTACTAGTGTCTTGGTGATGGTAGACTTCCTTGTTACTAGTGTCTTGGTGATGGTAGACTTCCTTGTTACTAGTGTCTTGGTGATGGTAGACTTCCTTGTTACTAGTGTCTTGGTGATGGTAGACTTCCTTGTTACTAGTGTCTTGCTGCTGCTGCTGCTTGGTGATGGTAGACTTCCTTGTTACTAGTGTCTTGCTGCTGCTGCTTGATGGTAGACTTCCTTGTTACTAGTGTCTTGCTGCTGCTGCTTGGTGATTGTAGACTTCCTTGTTACTAGTTTCTTGGTGATGGTAGACTTCCTTGTTACTAGTGTCTTGATGGTAGACTTCCTTGTTACTAGTGTCTTGGTGATGGTAGACTTCCTTGTTACTAGTGTCTTGCTGCTGCTGCTTGGTGATGGTAGACTTCCTTGTTACTAGTGTCTTGCTGCTGCTGCTTGGTGATGGTAGACTTCCTTGTTACTAGTGTCTTGGTGATGGTAGACTTCCTTGTTACTAGTGTCTTGCTGCTGCTGCTTGGTGATGGTAGACTTCCTTGTTACTAGTGTCTTGCTGCTGCTGCTTGGTGATGGTAGACTTCCTTGTTACTAGTGTCTTGGTGATGGTAGACTTCCTTGTTACTAGTGTCTTGCTGCTGCTGCTTGGTGATGGTAGACTTCGTTGTTACTAGTTTGCTGCTGCTGCTGGTGATGGTAGACTTCCTTGTTACTAGTGTCTTGGTGATGGTAGACTTCCTTGTTACTAGTGCCTTGGTGATGGTAGGCTTCCTTGGTGTCTTGGTGATGGTAGACTTCCTTGTTACTAGTGTCTTGCTGCTGCTGCTTGGTGATGGTAGACTTCCTTGTTACTAGTGTCTTGCTGCTGCTGCTTGGTGATGGTAGACTTCCTTGTTACTAGTGTCTTGCTGCTGCTGCTGCTTGGTGATGGTAGACTTCCTTGTTACTAGTGTCTTGCTGCTGCTGCTTGGTGATGGTAGACTTCCTTGTTACTAGTGTCTTGCTGCTGCTGCTTGGTGATGGTAGACTTCCTTGTTACTAGTGTCTTGCTGCTGCTGCTTGGTGATGGTAGACTTCCTTGTTACTAGTGTCTTGGTGATGGTAGACTTCCTTGTTACTAGTGCCTTGGTGATGGTAGACTTCCTTGTTACTAGTGTCTTGGTGATGGTAGACTTCCTTGTTACTAGTGTCTTGGTGATGGTAGACTTCCTTGTTACTAGTGTCTTGGTGATGGTAGACTTCCTTGTTACTAGTGTCTTGGTGATGGTAGACTTCCTTGTTACTAGTGCCTTGGTGATGGTAGACTTGGTTGTTACTAGTGTCTTGGTGATGGTAGTCTTGTTGCTAGTGTTTGGTGATGGTAGACTTCCTTGTTACTAGTGTCTTGCTGCTGCTGTTTGATGGTAGACTTCGTTGTTACTAGTGTCTTGGTGATGGTAGACTTCCTCGTTACTAGTGTCTTGCTGCTGCTGCTTGGTGATGGTAGATTTCCTTGTTACTGTGTCTTGTCCTTGTTACTGTGTCTTGGTGATGGTAGACTTCCTTGTTACTAGTGTCTTGGTGATGGTAGACTTCCTTGTTACTAGTGCCTTGGTGATGGTAGACTTCCTTGTTACTAGTGTCTTGGTGATGGTAGACTTCCTTGTTACTAGTGTCTTGCTGGTGATGGTAGACTTCCATGTTACTAGTGTCTTGGTGATGGTAGACTTCCTTGTTACTAGTGTCTTGGTGATGGTAGACTTCCTTGTTACTAGTGTCTTGCTGCTGCTGCTTGGTGATGGTAGACTTCCTTGTTACTAGTGTCTTGGTGATGGTAGACTTCCTTGTTACTAGTGTCTTGCTGCTGCTGCTTGGTGATGGTAGACTTCCTTGTTACTAGTGTCTTGGTGATGGTAGACTTCCTTGTTACTAGTGTCTTGGTGATGGTAGACTTCCTTGTTACTAGTGTCTTGCTGTTGCTGCTTGGTGATGGTAGACTTCCTTGTTACTAGTATGTTGCTGCTGCTGCTTGGTGATGGTAGACTTCCTTGTTACTAGTATGTTGCTGCTTGGTGATGGTAGACTTCCATGTTACTGGTGTCTTGGTGATGGTAGACTTCCTTGTTACTAGTGTCTTGGTGATGGTAGACTTCCTTGTTACTAGTATGTTGCTGCTTGGTGATGGTAGACTTCCTTGTTACTAGTGTCTTGCTGCTGCTGCTTGGTGATGGTAGACTTCCTTGTTACTAGTGTCTTGCTGCTGCTGCTTGGTGATGGTAGACTTCCTTGTTACTAGTGTCTTGCTGCTGCTGCTTGGTGTTGGTAGACTTCCTTGTTACTAGTGTCTTGCTGCTGCTGCTTGGTGATGGTAGACTTCCTTGTTACTAGTGTCTTGCTGCTGCTGCTTGGTGATGGTAGACTTCCTTGTTACTAGTATGTTGCTGCTTGGTGATGGTAGACTTCCTTGTTACTAGTGTCTTGCTGCTGCTGCTTGGTGATGGCAGACTTCCTTGTTACTAGTATCTTGGTGATGGTAGACTTCCTTGTTACTAGTATCTTGGTGATGGTAGACTTCCTTGTTACTAGTATCTTGCTGCTTCTGCTTGGTGATTGTAGACTTCCTTGTTATTAGTGTCTTGCTGCTGCTGTTTGGTGATGGCAGACTTCCTTGTTACTAGTGTCTTGCTGCTGCTGCTTGGTGATGGTAGACTTTCTTGTTACTAGTGTCTTGCTGCTGCTGCTTGATGATGGTAGACTTCCTTGTTACTAGTGTCTTGGTGATGGTAGACTTCCTTGTTACTAGTGTCTTGCTGCTGCTGCTTGGTGATGGTAGACTTCCTTGTTACTAGTGTCTTGCTGATGCTGCTTGGTGATGGTAGACTTCCTTGTTACTAGTGTCTTGCTGCTGCTGCTTGGTGATGGTAGACTTCCTTGTTACTAGTGTCTTGCTGCTGCTGCTTGATGATGGTAGACTTCCTTGTTACTAGTGTCTTGCTGCTGCTGCTTGGTGATGGTAGACTTTCTTGTTACTAGTGTCTTGGTGATGGTAGACTTCCTTGTTACTAGTGTCTTGCTGCTGCTGCTTGGTGATGGTAGACTTTCTTGTTACTAGTGTCTTGCTGCTGCTGCTTGGTGATGGTAGATTTCCTCGTTACTAGTGTCTTGCTGCTGCTGCTTGGTGATGGTAGACTTCCTTGTTACTAGTGTCTTGCTGCTGCTGCTTGGTGATGGTAGATTTCCTCGTTACTAGTGTCTTGCTGCTTGGTGATGGTAGAGTTGTTACTAGTGTCTTGCTGCTGCTGCTTGGTGATGGTAGACTTCCTCGTTACTAGTGTCTTGCTGCTGCTGCTTGGTGATGGTAGACTTCCTTGTTACTAGTGTCTTGCTGCTTGGTGATGGTAGACTTCCTTGTTACTAGTGTCTTGCTGCTGCTGCTTGGTGATGGTAGACTTCCTTGTTACTAGTGTCTTGCTGCTGCTGCTTGGTGATGGTAGACTTCCTCGTTACTAGTGTCTTGTTGCTGCTGCTTGGTGATGGTAGATTTCCTCGTTACTAGTGTCTTGCTGCTTGGTGATGGTAGACTTCCTTGTTACTAGTGTCTTGCTGCTGTTGCTTGGTGATGGTAGATTACCTCGTTACTCGTGTCTTGCTGCTTGGTGATGGTAGACTTTGTTACTAGTGTCTTGCTGCTGCTGCTTGGTGATGGTAGACTTCCTCGTTACTAGTGTCTTGCTGCTGCTGCTTGGTGATGGTAGATTACCTCGTTACTCGTGTCTTGCTGCTTGGTGATGGTACACTTCCTTGTTACTAGTGTCTTGCTGCTGCTGCTTGGTGATGGTAGACTTCCTTGTTACTAGTGTCTTGCTGCTGCTGCTTGGTGATGGTAGACTTCCTTGTTACTAGTGTCTTCCTGCTGCTGCTTGGTGATGGTAGACTTCCTTGTTACTAGTGTCTTGCTGCTGCTGCTTGGTGATGGTAGACTTCCTTGTTACTAGTGTCTTGCTGCTGCTGCTTGGTGTTGGTAGACTTCCTTGTTACTAGTGTCTTGCTGCTGCTGCTTGGTGATGGTAGACTTCCTTGTTACTAGTGTCTTGCTGCTGCTGCTTGGTGATGGTAGACTTCCTTGTTACTAGTATGTTGCTGCTTGGTGATGGTAGACTTCCTTGTTACTAGTGTCTTGCTGCTGCTGCTTGGTGATGGCAGACTTCCTTGTTACTAGTATCTTGGTGATGGTAGACTTCCTTGTTACTAGTATCTTGGTGATGGTAGACTTCCTTGTTACTAGTGTCTTGCTGCTTCTGCTTGGTGATTGTAGACTTCCTTGTTATTAGTGTCTTGCTGCTGCTGTTTGGTGATGGCAGACTTCCTTGTTACTAGTGTCTTGCTGCTGCTGCTTGGTGATGGTAGACTTCCTTGTTACTAGTGTCTTGCTGCTGCTGCTTGGTGATGGTAGACTTCCTCGTTACTAGTGTCTTGCTGCTGCTGCTTGATGGTAGACTTCCTTGTTACTAGTGTCTTGCTGCTGCTGCTTGGTGATGGTAGACTTTCTTGTTACTAGTGTCTTGCTGCTGCTGCTTGATGATGGTAGACTTCCTTGTTACTAGTGTCTTGGTGATGGTAGACTTCCTTGTTACTAGTGTCTTGCTGCTGCTGCTTGGTGATGGTAGACTTCCTTGTTATTAGTGTCTTGCTGCTGCTGCTTGGTGATGGTAGACTTCCTTGTTACTAGTGTCTTGCTGCTGCTGCTTGGTGATGGTAGACTTTCTTGTTACTAGTGTCTTGGTGATGGTAGACTTCCTTGTTACTAGTGTCTTGCTGCTGCTGCTTGATGATGGTAGACTTGTTACTAGTGTCTTGCTGCTGCTGCTTGGTGATGGTAGACTTTCTTGTTACTAGTGTCTTGGTGATGGTAGACTTCCTTGTTACTAGTGTCTTGCTGCTGCTGCTTGGTGATGGTAGATTTTCTTGTTACTAGTGTCTTGCTGCTGCTGCTTGGTGATGGTAGATTTCCTCGTTACTAGTGTCTTGCTGCTTGGTGATGGTAGACTTGTTACTAGTGTCTTGCTGCTGCTGCTTGGTGATGGTAGACTTCCTCGTTACTAGTGTCTTGCTGCTGCTGCTTGGTGATGGTAGACTTCCTTGTTACTAGTGTCTTGCTGCTTGGTGATGGTAGACTTCCTTGTTACTAGTGTCTTGCTGCTGCTGCTTGGTGATGGTAGACTTCCTTGTTACTAGTGTCTTGCTGCTGCTGCTTGGTGATGGTAGATTTCCTCGTTACTAGTGTCTTGCTGCTTGGTGATGGTAGACTTGTTACTAGTGTCTTGCTGCTGCTGCTTGGTGATGGTAGACTTCCTCGTTACTAGTGTCTTGCTGCTGCTGCTGCTTGGTGATGGTAGATTTCCTCGTTACTAGTGTCTTGCTGCTTGGTGATGGTAGACTTCCTTGTTACTAGTGTCTTGCTGCTGTTGCTTGGTGATGGTAGATTACCTCGTTACTCGTGTCTTGCTGCTTGGTGATGGTAGACTTTCTTGTTACTAGTGTCTTGCTGCTGCTGCTTGGTGATGGTAGACTTCCTCGTTACTAGTGTCTTGCTGCTGCTGCTTGGTGATGGTAGATTACCTCGTTACTCGTGTCTTGCTGCTTGGTGATGGTAGACTTTCTTGTTACTAGTGTCTTGCTGCTGCTGCTTGGTGATGGTACACTTCCTTGTTACTAGTGTCTTGCTGCTGCTGCTTGGTGATGGTAGACTTCCTTGTTACTAGTGTCTTGCTGCTGCTGCTTGGTGATGGTAGACTTCCTTGTTACTAGTGTCTTGCTGCTGCTGCTTGGTGATGGTAGACTTCCTTGTTACTAGTGTCTTGCTGCTGCTGCTTGGTGTTGGTAGACTTCCTTGTTACTAGTGTCTTGCTGCTGCTGCTTGGTGATGGTAGACTTCCTTGTTACTAGTGTCTTGCTGCTGCTGCTTGGTGATGGTAGACTTCCTTGTTACTAGTATGTTGCTGCTTGGTGATGGTAGACTTCCTTGTTACTAGTGTCTTGCTGCTGCTGCTTGGTGATGGTAGACTTCCTTGTTACTAGTGTCTTGCTGCTGCTGTTTGGTGATGGCAGACTTCCTTGTTACTAGTATCTTGGTGATGGTAGACTTCCTTGTTACTAGTATCTTGGTGATGGTAGACTTGTTACTAGTGTCTTGCTGCTTCTGCTTGGTGATTGTAGACTTCCTTGTTATTAGTGTCTTGCTGCTGCTGTTTGGTGATGGCAGACTTCCTTGTTACTAGTGTCTTGCTGCTGCTGCTTGGTGATGGTAGACTTCCTTGTTACTAGTGTCTTGCTGCTGCTGTTTGGTGATGGTAGACTTCCTTGTTACTAGTGTCTTACTGCTGCTGCTGCTTGGTGATGGTAGACTTCCTTGTTACTAGTGTCTTGCTGCTGCTGCTTGGTGATGGTAGACTTCCTTGTTACTAGTGTCTTGCTGCTGCTGCTTGGTGATGGTAGACTTCCTTGTTACTAGTGTCTTGATGGTAGACTTCCTTGTTACTAGTGTCTTGCTGCTGCTGCTTGGTGATGGTAGACTTCCTTGTTACTTGTGTCTTGGTGATGGTAGACTTCCTTGTTACTAGTGTCTTGCTGCTGCTGCTTGGTGATGGTAGACTTCCTTGTTACTAGTGTCTTGCTGCTGCTTCTTGGTGATGGTAGACTTCCTTGTTACTAGTGTCTTGCTGCTGCTGCTTGGTGATGGTAGACTTCCTTGTTACTAGTGTCTTGCTGCTGCTGCTTGGTGATGGTAGACTTCCTTGTTACTAGTGTCTTGCTGCTGCTGCTTGGTGATGGTAGACTTCCTTGTTACTAGTGTCTTGCTGCTGCTGCTGCTTGGTGATGGTAGACTTCCTTGTTACTAGTGTCTTGCTGCTGCTGCTTGATGATGGTAGACTTCCTTGTTACTAGTGTCTTGCTGCTGCTGCTTGGTGATGGTAGACTTCCTTGTTACTAGTGTCTTGCTGCTGCTGCTTGGTGATGGTAGACTTCCTTGTTACTAGTGTCTTGCTGCTGCTGCTGCTTGGTGATGGTAGACTTCCTTGTTACTAGTGTCTTGCTGCTGCTGCTTGGTGATGGTAGACTTCCTTGTTACTAGCGTCTTGCTGCTGCTGCTTGGTGATGGTAGACTTTCTTGTTACTAGTGTCTTGCTGCTGCTGCTTGGTGATGGTAGACTTCCTTGTTACTAGTGTCTTGGTGATGGTAGACTTCCTTGTTACTAGTGTCTTGCTGATGCTGCTTGGTGATGGTAGACTTCCTTGTTACTAGTGTCTTGCTGCTGCTGCTTGGTGATGGTAGACTTCCTTGTTACTAGTTTCTTGGTGATGGTAGACTTCCTTGTTACTAGTGTCTTGCTGCTGCTGCTTGGTGATTGTAGACTTCCTTGTTATTAGTTTCTTGGTGATTGTAGACTTCCTTGTTATTAGTTTCTTGGTGATTGTAGACTTCCTTGTTATTAGTTTCTTGGTGATGGTAGACTTCCTTGTTACTAGTGTCTTGCTGCTGCTGCTTGGTGATGGTAGACTTCCTTGTTACTAGTGTCTTGCTGCTGCTGCTTGGTGATGGTAGACTTCCTTGTTACTAGTGTCTTGCTGCTGCTGCTGCTTGGTGATGGTAGACTTCCTTGTTACTAGTGTCTTGCTGCTGCTGCTTGATGATGGTAGACTTCCTTGTTACTAGTGTCTTGCTGCTGCTGCTTGGTGATGGTAGACTTCCTTGTTACTAGTGTCTTGCTGCTGCTGCTTGGTGATGGTAGACTTCCTTGTTACTAGTGTCTTGCTGCTGCTGTTTGGTGATGGCAGACTTCCTTGTTACTAGTGTCTTGGTGATGGTAGACTTCCTTGTTACTAGTGTCTTGATGGTAGACTTCCTTGTTACTAGTGTCTTGCTGCTGCTGCTTGGTGATGGTAGACTTCCTTGTTACTAGTGTCTTGATGGTAGACTTCCTTGTTACTAGTGTCTTGCTGCTGCTGCTTGGTGATGGTAGACTTCCTTGTTACTAGTGTCTTGCTGCTGCTGTTTGGTGATGGCAGACTTCCTTGTTACTAGTGTCTTGCTGCTGCTGTTTGGTGATGGTAGACTTCGTTGTTACTAGTGTCTTGGTGATGGTAGACTTCCTCGTTACTAGTGTCTTGCTGCTGCTGCTTGGTGATGGTAGATTTCCTTGTTACTAGTGTCTTGCTGCTGCTGCTTGGTGATGGTAGATTTCCTTGTTACTAGTGTCTTGCTGCTGCTGCTTGGTGATGGTAGACTTCCTTGTTACTAGTGTCTTGCTGCTGCTTCTTGGTGATGGTAGACTTCCTTGTTACTAGTGTCTTGGTGATGGTAGACTTGTTACTAGTGTCTTGCTGCTGCTGCTTGGTGATGGTAGACTTCCTTGTTACTAGTGTCTTGCTGCTGCTGCTTGGTGATGGTAGACTTCCTTGTTACTAGTGTCTTGCTGCTGCTGCTTGGTGATGGTAGACTTCCTTGTTACTAGTGTCTTGCTGCTGCTGCTGCTGCTTGGTGATGGTAGACTTCCTCGTTACTAGTGTCTTGCTGCTGCTGCTTGATGGTAGACTTCCTTGTTACTAGTGTCTTGCTGCTGCTGCTTGGTGATGGTAGACTTTCTTGTTACTAGTGTCTTGCTGCTGCTGCTTGATGATGGTAGACTTCCTTGTTACTAGTGTCTTGGTGATGGTAGACTTCCTTGTTACTAGTGTCTTGCTGCTGCTGCTTGGTGATGGTAGACTTCCTTGTTACTAGTGTCTTGCTGCTGCTGCTTGGTGATGGTAGACTTTCTTGTTACTAGTGTCTTGGTGATGGTAGACTTCCTTGTTACTAGTGTCTTGCTGCTGCTGCTTGATGATGGTAGACTTCCTTGTTACTAGTGTCTTGCTGCTGCTGCTTGGTGATGGTAGACTTTCTTGTTACTAGTGTCTTGGTGATGGTAGACTTCCTTGTTACTAGTGTCTTGCTGCTGCTGCTTGGTGATGGTAGACTTTCTTGTTACTAGTGTCTTGCTGCTGCTGCTTGGTGATGGTAGATTTCCTCGTTACTAGTGTCTTGCTGCTGCTGCTTGGTGATGGTAGACTTCCTTGTTACTAGTGTCTTGCTGCTGCTGCTTGGTGATGGTAGATTTCCTCGTTACTAGTGTCTTGCTGCTTGGTGATGGTAGACTTGTTACTAGTGTCTTGCTGCTGCTGCTTGGTGATGGTAGACTTCCTCGTTACTAGTGTCTTGCTGCTGCTGCTTGGTGATGGTAGACTTCCTTGTTACTAGTGTCTTGCTGCTTGGTGATGGTAGACTTCCTTGTTACTAGTGTCTTGCTGCTGCTGCTTGGTGATGGTAGACTTCCATGTTACTAGTGTCTTGCTGCTGCTGCTTGGTGATGGTAGATTTCCTCGTTACTAGTGTCTTGCTGCTTGGTGATGGTAGACTTGTTACTAGTGTCTTGCTGCTGCTGCTTGGTGATGGTAGACTTCCTCGTTACTAGTGTCTTGCTGCTGCTGCTTGGTGATGGTAGATTTCCTCGTTACTAGTGTCTTGCTGCTTGGTGATGGTAGACTTCCTTGTTACTAGTGTCTTGCTGCTGTTGCTTGGTGATGGTAGATTACCTCGTTACTCGTGTCTTGCTGCTTGGTGATGGTAGACTTCCTCCTTACTAGTGTCTTGCTGCTGCTGCTTGGTGATGGTAGACTTCCTCCTTACTAGTGTCTTGCTGCTGCTGCTTGGTGATGGTAGATTACCTCGTTACTCGTGTCTTGCTGCTTGGTGATGGTAGACTTTCTTGTTACTAGTGTCTTGCTGCTGCTGCTTGGTGATGGTACACTTCCTTGTTACTAGTGTCTTGCTGCTGCTGCTTGGTGATGGTAGACTTCCTTGTTACTAGTGTCTTGCTGCTGCTGCTTGGTGATGGTAGACTTCCTTGTTACTAGTGTCTTGCTGCTGCTGCTTGGTGATGGTAGACTTCCTTGTTACTAGTGTCTTGCTGCTGCTGCTTGGTGATGGTAGACTTCCTTGTTACTAGTGTCTTGCTGCTGCTGCTTGGTGTTGGTAGACTTCCTTGTTACTAGTGTCTTGCTGCTGCTGCTTGGTGATGGTAGACTTCCTTGTTACTAGTGTCTTGCTGCTGCTGCTTGGTGATGGTAGACTTCCTTGTTACTAGTATGTTGCTGCTTGGTGATGGTAGACTTCCTTGTTACTAGTGTCTTGCTGCTGCTGCTTGGTGATGGTAGACTTCCTTGTTACTAGTGTCTTGCTGCTGCTGTTTGGTGATGGCAGACTTCCTTGTTACTAGTATCTTGGTGATGGTAGACTTCCTTGTTACTAGTATCTTGGTGATGGTAGACTTCCTTGTTACTAGTGTCTTGCTGCTTCTGCTTGGTGATTGTAGACTTCCTTGTTATTAGTGTCTTGCTGCTGCTGTTTGGTGATGGCAGACTTCCTTGTTACTAGTGTCTTGCTGCTGCTGCTTGGTGATGGTAGACTTCCTTGTTACTAGTGTCTTGCTGCTGCTGCTTGGTGATGGTAGACTTCCTCGTTACTAGTGTCTTGCTGCTGCTGCTTGATGGTAGACTTCCTTGTTACTAGTGTCTTGCTGCTGCTGCTTGGTGATGGTAGACTTTCTTGTTACTAGTGTCTTGCTGCTGCTGCTTGATGATGGTAGACTTCCTTGTTACTAGTGTCTTGCTGCTGCTGCTTGGTGATGGTAGACTTCCTTGTTACTAGTGTCTTGCTGCTGCTGCTTGGTGATGGTAGACTTTCTTGTTACTAGTGTCTTGGTGATGGTAGACTTCCTTGTTACTAGTGTCTTGCTGCTGCTGCTTGATGATGGTAGACTTGTTACTAGTGTCTTGCTGCTGCTGCTTGGTGATGGTAGACTTTCTTGTTACTAGTGTCTTGCTGCTGCTGCTTGATGATGGTAGACTTGTTACTAGTGTCTTGCTGCTGCTGCTTGGTGATGGTAGACTTCCTTGTTACTAGTGTCTTGCTGCTGCTGCTTGGTGATGGTAGACTTTCTTGTTACTAGTGTCTTGCTGCTGCTGCTTGGTGATGGTAGACTTCCTTGTTACTAGTGTCTTGCTGCTGCTGCTTGGTGATGGTAGATTTCCTCGTTACTAGTGTCTTGCTGCTTGGTGATGGTAGACTTGTTACTAGTGTCTTGCTGCTGCTGCTTGGTGATGGTAGACTTCCTCGTTACTAGTGTCTTGCTGCTGCTGCTTGGTGATGGTAGACTTCCTTGTTACTAGTGTCTTGCTGCTTGGTGATGGTAGACTTCCTTGTTACTAGTGTCTTGCTGCTGCTGCTTGGTGATGGTAGACTTCCTTGTTACTAGTGTCTTGCTGCTGCTGCTTGGTGATGGTAGATTTCCTCGTTACTAGTGTCTTGCTGCTTGGTGATGGTAGACTTGTTACTAGTGTCTTGCTGCTGCTGCTTGGTGATGGTAGACTTCCTCGTTACTAGTGTCTTGCTGCTGCTGCTGCTTGGTGATGGTAGATTTCCTCGTTACTAGTGTCTTGCTGCTTGGTGATGGTAGACTTCCTTGTTACTAGTGTCTTGCTGCTGTTGCTTGGTGATGGTAGATTACCTCGTTACTCGTGTCTTGCTGCTTGGTGATGGTAGACTTTCTTGTTACTAGTGTCTTGCTGCTGCTGCTTGGTGATGGTAGACTTCCTCGTTACTAGTGTCTTGCTGCTGCTGCTTGGTGATGGTAGATTACCTCGTTACTCGTGTCTTGCTGCTTGGTGATGGTAGACTTTCTTGTTACTAGTGTCTTGCTGCTGCTGCTTGGTGATGGTACACTTCCTTGTTACTAGTGTCTTGCTGCTGCTGCTTGGTGATGGTAGACTTCCTTGTTACTAGTGTCTTGCTGCTGCTGCTTGGTGATGGTAGACTTCCTTGTTACTAGTGTCTTGCTGCTGCTGCTTGGTGATGGTAGACTTCCTTGTTACTAGTGTCTTGCTGCTGCTGCTTGGTGTTGGTAGACTTCCTTGTTACTAGTGTCTTGCTGCTGCTGCTTGGTGATGGTAGACTTCCTTGTTACTAGTGTCTTGCTGCTGCTGCTTGGTGATGGTAGACTTCCTTGTTACTAGTATGTTGCTGCTTGGTGATGGTAGACTTCCTTGTTACTAGTGTCTTGCTGCTGCTGCTTGGTGATGGTAGACTTCCTTGTTACTAGTGTCTTGCTGCTGCTGTTTGGTGATGGCAGACTTCCTTGTTACTAGTATCTTGGTGATGGTAGACTTCCTTGTTACTAGTATCTTGGTGATGGTAGACTTGTTACTAGTGTCTTGCCGCTTCTGCTTGGTGATTGTAGACTTCCTTGTTATTAGTGTCTTGCTGCTGCTGTTTGGTGATGGCAGACTTCCTTGTTACTAGTGTCTTGCTGCTGCTGCTTGGTGATGGTAGACTTCCTTGTTACTAGTGTCTTGCTGCTGCTGTTTGGTGATGGCAGACTTCCTTGTTACTAGTGTCTTGCTGCTGCTGCTTGGTGTTGGTAGACTTCCTTGTTACTAGTGTCTTGCTGCTGCTGCTTGGTGATGGTAGACTTCCTTGTTACTAGTGTCTTGCTGCTTGGTGATGGTAGACTTCCTTGTTACTAGTGTCTTGATGGTAGACTTCCTTGTTACTAGTGTCTTGCTGCTGCTGCTTGGTGATGGTAGACTTCCTTGTTACTAGTGTCTTGGTGATGGTAGACTTCCTTGTTACTAGTGTCTTGCTGCTGCTGCTTGGTGATGGTAGACTTGTTACTAGTGTCTTGCTGCTGCTTCTTGGTGATGGTAGACTTCCTTGTTACTAGTGTCTTGCTGCTGCTGCTTGGTGATGGTAGACTTCCTTGTTACTAGTGTCTTGCTGCTGCTGCTTGGTGATGGTAGACTTCCTTGTTACTAGTGTCTTGCTGCTGCTGCTTGGTGATGGTAGACTTCCTTGTTACTAGTGTCTTGCTGCTGCTGCTGCTTGGTGATGGTAGACTTCCTTGTTACTAGTGTCTTGCTGCTGCTGCTTGATGATGGTAGACTTCCTTGTTACTAGTGTCTTGCTGCTGCTGCTTGGTGATGGTAGACTTCCTTGTTACTAGTGTCTTGCTGCTGCTGCTTGGTGATGGTAGACTTCCTTGTTACTAGTGTCTTGCTGCTGCTGCTGCTTGGTGATGGTAGACTTCCTTGTTACTAGTGTCTTGCTGCTGCTGCTTGGTGATGGTAGACTTCCTTGTTACTAGTGTCTTGCTGCTGCTGCTTGGTGATGGTAGACTTCCTTGTTACTAGTGTCTTGCTGCTGCTGCTTGGTGATGGTAGACTTCCTTGTTACTAGTGTCTTGCTGCTGCTGCTGCTTGGTGATGGTAGACTTCCTTGTTACTAGTGTCTTGCTGCTGCTGCTTGGTGATGGTAGACTTCCTTGTTACTAGTGTCTTGCTGCTGCTGCTTGGTGATGGTAGACTTCCTTGTTACTAGTGTCTTGCTGCTTCTGCTTGGTGATGGTAGACTTCCTTGTTACTAGTGTCTTGCTGCTGCTGCTTGGTGATGGTAGATTTCCTTGTTACTAGTGTCTTGCTGCTGCTGCTTGGTGATGGTAGACTTCCTTGTTACTAGTGTCTTGCTGCTGCTTGGTGATGGTAGACTTCCTTGTTGCTAGTGTCTTGCTGCTGCTGCTGCTTGGTGATGGTAGACTTCCTTGTTACTAGTGTCTTGCTGCTGCTGCTTGGTGATGGTAGACTTCCTTGTTACTAGTGTCTTGCTGCTGCTGCTTGGTGATGGTAGACTTCCTTGTTACTAGTGTCTTGCTGCTGCTTGGTGATGGTAGACTTCCTTGTTGCTAGTGTCTTGCTGCTGCTGCTGCTTGGTGATGGTAGACTTCCTTGTTACTAGTGTCTTGCTGCTGCTGCTTGGTGATGGTAGACTTCCTTGTTACTAGTGTCTTGCTGCTGCTGCTTGGTGATGGTAGACTTCCTTGTTTCTAGTGTCTTGCTGCTGCTGCTTGGTGATGGTAGACTTCCTTGTTACTAGTGTCTTGCTGCTGCTGCTTGGTGATGGTAGACTTCCTTGTTACTAGTGTCTTGCTGTTGCTGCTTGGTGATGGTAGACTTCCTTGTTACTAGTGTCTTGGTGATGGTAGACTTCCTTGTTACTAGTGTCTTGCTGCTGCTGCTTGGTGATGGTAGATTACCTCGTTACTAGTCTCAGGTTGCTGTGTGTTGGTTCTGGATACTCGAGAATCTCCTGTGTGGAGAAGTGTTCTTGAGGCTACGTCGATCACATACCTAAAAGTACTTTTTTAAAATTGATTTTCTGGCACACTGCATTTTTGGAAAAGTTTTCTAACTATTCTTTTATCGGCAAAGTGATTAGTTGTTAAGTATTAAAATTACCATCGTGAAGTATCCGTCTCCGTATATCGTATATCTCGTATATCGTAATATTTGCAATCGTGTCATTACGATTTCGTAAGTCTTCGTATTGGTGTTTTGTGATGTTAAATGAAAGCATCAGATTTTGTTTACGTGGATGTATATGTAATATAAACAGTTAATGAGGCTTCCAAACTGAGAGGAACTTGAATGAAGATTTACGTTGGCTGTGTCGTACACGTCCCTGGTTTGTTTACAATTGTCATTACGATTTCGTGAGCCTGATATTAGGCTACCACGCTCAAAGACAGACACACACACACACACACACACACACACACACACACACACACACACACACACACACACACACACACACACACACACACACACACACACATATATATATATTTGTGTGTGTGCCGAATAGGTAAAGCTCGTCAATTAGCAAGAACTCGTTTAAAATTAAGTCCTTTCTAAAATTTTCTCTTGTACATTTAGATATTTTTTTCATTTATGTTAATAAAATTAATAATTTTGTACCAAAACAACCTTAGGAAACTTACCTAACCTTACTCTATGCGCAATTTAATTTGATGCAACTTTACAATAATTTAATAATAAACAAAAACAATGAAATATATTTTTTTCGTTAGGTTCAAAATGATTTTTGTGAAATTATTGCATACACAAATGTTCGCTTGCCTTATTCGGCAAGAAGAACGTTGCCATTTAAGCCAAAATCGAAAGTTTCACCTAGTCACACCTCATCTTAAAGCTATGTATGGTTTGTGTGTGTGTGTGTGTGTGTGTGTGTGTGTGTGTGTGTGTGTGTGTGTGTGTGTGTGTGTGTGTGTTCTTAATAGAGGACAACCCAAGCAAATCTTAGGGAGAAATTGTATGCAAACCGTATGTGAGGAATTCACATAAATGCTTATGGGAGTTAAGATGGGTTGATGGGTTCATACATTCCTTGGGTCGTGGCAACCCTTCAACCCAACACCACCAGTGTCACCATGATGGGTTGATGGGTTCATACCGGCCTTGGGCCGTGGCAACCCTTCAACCCAACACCACCAGTGTCACCATGATGGGTTGATGGGTTCATACCGGCCTTGGGCCGTGGCAACCCTTCAACCCAACACCACCAGTGTCACCATGATGGGTTCATATCGGCCTTGGGCCGTAGCAACCCTTCAACCCAACGCCACCACCTCATCTGCAGCTGCAGCCGCAGCAAGCAGCAACAAGGCTGCTCCTATATCTTGCCGTCCCCTGGGCCTATCCGAACTCCAGTGATGGCCGAATTTGCAACACTGCTGCAACAACATGCAAGTAAACTATAGTGACATAAAAACTGACGGTGACGACAACGAAATGGACTAAATATGACAGAAGAGGGACCGGCATTCAAGTACCAGACCTGCTGCCAGACGTGAACCAGACACCAGACGTTTTCCACTACAATGAAATAACTGACCTCCATATCAACTGCACCAGTGTTTAACGGGAAGACAACATGGCAGAAAACCTGATCAACTAAATCTCCAAGGAAATGACAGGTCTGTAGGACTTTTTTCTTCAGTGCCAAACGAGGGAAAGAATTGAGCCTTTAAACATGGCTGACCAGCATCCAAACAGCAGCTACTGCCAGACGTACAACTAGCGAAGTGAAATTCTCATCTTTACTGACGTTCATCTGTTGACAGTAGCATCATATCTGTACCACCATCATATCACCTGTACCAGTGCTAACGAGAGGGAAACACAGGAGACATCGTCAAATCAACAGTACAAAACTCCAAGGTATAGGACGGTTATCCCTCAGTGCCAGTCGTGGGAAAGAAGTGAATAGTTAAATAGTCAAGGTTAATGTTTTAGTAGCTGACCTATATTCAGCTGACCAGTGTACAGTGAGAGAATCATAGCAGAAAAAGCCAATTATGTCTATAAACTCAAGGAAAGTCAGGTTGTAGGTGGCGTTACTCCCCTCAGTGTTTTAAAAATGGCTGAGTCAGCAGACCAGGTCAGGAGACAACAACACGACACAACCCCCGATAAATGGAATTGAGGGGGATTTGGAAGGATAAAACCATTGATTAAACCTTTCTGGTCTACCAGAATGGAAAGGAGTTAGAAGTTAATTGGTGAAGCCAGACTGTGAAGTGAGGTGGGTAGGGGAGTGTGTAATAAGGGGTTAACTGTAAGGGTTTTGTGAAGTTAAGGGAAAAGTGAGCAGTGAAGAGGGTTTTGAAGAGGACATTTTACTAGTAATTCAGTGTGATTGCTAAAGCAGATACTAAGTGTACTAGGGACTGGAAAAGAGAAATAAATATTATTGTATATGAGTAAAAGAGCGAAGAGTGAAAATGGCAGGCATTAGGGGGATACAGGCTGCCATAATTATATTTATATTTCTTCTTCAATTCCATGAAGAAAGAAATCAGTCATGGGGGCTGGAAAAGGTGAATGGAGTAACAGCGCCCTGGACAGTAAAAGCCCAACAGTTGCCATCCTACCAGAAAAGTAAACCTCACTATCGCCGCAAGGTATGGCAACACCGCATACCCAAACAAAAACAGTGGCACACAGCTCTTATTGTAGCGCTCTTAAGTGGTGATATCCAAATTAATCCAGGACCTCAAACTATTGTGCAGAGGCAAAACAGACAGATAAATGACGGCGATAATGACGGTCTAGTAGCTAGGGATGATAACCTTAACTCCATATGTAATGCATACATAGGTCAATGTGAGACAATACAGCCATTATCATCTCAAACACTACCAAACAGGTGCATACACTGTACTAAAGTACGCATGAAAAACAGAAAAGGCACCTTATGTAAAATGTGTAAGGGGTGGGTGCATGATGGATGTATGTGCAATTATAGCAACGGTGCCAGAATTCATTTTGTGTGTAACAAATGCACTTTGGCACAGTTACCCTTTAGCAGTGATGACATTGATTTACCTAAATTTAATACAAATGACCTATTGCCATATATTGATGATTATGATTGTTTTATGAAAACAGGCCTTCGCTTTATTCATGTCAATGCAAGATCACTTCTTCCTAAATTGGCAGAGATTAGGATTCTAGCTAACAAAATTAGGGCGGCAGTTATAACCATCTCTGAATCTTGGTTGGATGATACGGTGACTGACGACGAGGTCAAAATAGAAGGTTACAATATAAAACGCTTAGGAACAGAAAGGGTGGTGGAGTATGTGCCTACATTAGAAATGACTTAGCTTACAACCCAAGACCTGATTTAAATAACAATAAACTGGAGATTCTATGGTTTGAAGTGCTGCTTCCTAAGACCAAACCCATCTTAGTAGTAACTACTTACCGCCCTCCTACCCAGGACCAGTTCTTAGAAGAGTTTTCCAGAGTCTTGTCCGGAGTTGAAAACAATTGCGAGACAATAATACTGGGCGACTTCAATATCTGTTTTCAGCAGCAAAATAACGGGCTATGCAAAAGGTATAAGCAAATTCTAGGATTAAATAGCTACACCCAACTAATTAATACACCAACCCGGATCACACAGTTCTCAGCCACCCTAATTGACCACATACTTTGTAACCGCGCTGAGAACATTAGTCAGTCAGGCGTCATTACCACAGGTCTTAGTGATCATTTCATCATTTACTGCACCAGGAAAATCACTAGGGATAGGATAGGCCTACACAGGACAATAAAAATGAGGTCAACTAGAAACTACAGTAAAGAAACACTGGTAAATAGGCTACACAATTGTGACTGGACAGAGATAACAAGTTGCACGGACGTAAACGATGCCTGGGAAAAATTCAAAACAATGTTCACTACCATTCTTAATAATATTGCACCAGTTAAAGAGGTTAGGATTAAACGAAAAACTGAACCCTGGATGACTACTGAGATATTAGATAATATGAAATTCAGAGACCAGCTGCTAAAAAGATTTAAAGCAAACAGACAGGATATTGCAGCACTAAATGAATTCCAAAGGGTGAGGAACAGAGTACAGAGGCTTATAAAAGGAGCAAAGGCAAAGCACTATTGCTCAAAAATTGAAGAGTATAAGCATAACCCCAGAAAGCTCTGGCAACAACTAAAACAGTTGGGGTATAGCCATAAGCCAGTAGATAGGTCTAACATAGTACTCACTATCGATAATGAGGTATGCCACGAAACATCTAAGGTGGCAAATTGCTTTAATTCCTACTACACATCTGTTGCATCAACACTAGTAAGTAAACTACCAGCTGCATCAAATACCTTTAACACACTCTGATAAGTTTCAAACATACTATACCAATAAAGGGGTAACCCCAAACAGTTGTCAACTAGTAAGTGTATCTCATGACTTCATTCAAAAAGAACTAAGCAGGTTAAACCCAACTAAGAGCACAGGCCCTGATAACATCCCGTCTAAGTTCCTAAAAGATGGTGCTTCTGAACTGTCAATCCCTATTTCTCACATAATAAATCTATCAATCACCACTAATACCGTACCGGAGGGGTTCAAGGAGGCCAGAGTTACTCCTATCTTCAAGAAAAATAATAGGTCTGATGTAAGCAACTATAGACCTGTTAGTATACTCAGTATAATATCTAAAATTCTGGAGAGGGCGGTGTATTCTCAAGTAGTTAAGTACCTTAATGACAACAGCATTCTCCATAGCTATCAGTCGGGCTTTAGAAGATCCTACTCAACCGATACCTCCCTTATTAATCTGATGGATTACCTGAGAACTGAAATGTCAAAAGGGAACCTCATAGGTATGGTAACCTTAGACCTGCAAAAGGCCTTCGATACTGTCAACCACAATATATTATGCAAGAAACTTCAAGCTATCGGTATAGGTTCTGTAGACTGGTTTAAGTCCTACCTTAGCAACAGGAGACAAATAGTCAAAATCAACAAAACGGAATCAGAACCCCTGCCGATAACATGTGGAGTTCCCCAAGGTAGTATTCTGGGTCCCTTATTATTCTTATGTTAATGATATGCCTATCAGTGTCAAGTGCAAACTCCTACTGTATGCAGATGACAGTGCTCTGTTAGTGACAGGTAAAGACCCACAAGATATTGCTAATGTTTTAACACTGGAACTGGAGTCCTGCAGCAAATGGTTAGTAGACAACAAACTATCATTACACCTCGGGAAAACTGAAGCCATTCTCTTTGGCACGAAACATAAACTGAGAAGGATAAATAATTTTAATGTTCAGTGTAATGGAGAGCCCATCACTTTGGTTTCATCAGTAAAATATCTGGGAATCCCCTTTGACCCATGCATGTCAGGAGAAGTGATAGGGAACAGTGTAGTAAAGAAAGCGAATGCCAGACTGAAGTTCCTGTATAGACAAGCACAGTGTCTACCTACTGAGGCTCGCAGGACCCTATGTCTAGCCCTTATACAATGCCATATGGATTACGCTTGCTCTTCATGGTACTCTGCCTTGACAAAAAAACTGAAAGATAGACTGCAAATCACCCAGAACAAAATCGTAAGATTCATCCTGGGGCTGGGACCAAGAGAACATGTAGGCCAGGATGAATTACAGCAGTTGGATATGCTGAATGTTGAAGACAGAGTAAAACAACTGAAGCTAAATCATGTTTATAAAATTGCTCACAAACAATGTCCAGAATATCTTGCTGTCAATTTTGTCAAGGTTGGGAACCAAAGCAATCATAGTACTAGGGGGAGAGAGCACAACTTTGTAGTACCCACAGTCATTGGCCAGGCTTCAAACACCTTTTATTGTACAGCAATAAAGGAATGGAACAGACTACCCGCACATGTCAAAGCCAATCATAGCATGAACCAGTTCAAGAAGACTGCCAAAAAGTGTCTGATGAATGTATTTACAGAAAGGGAGGGGAATGATTTTCTATTTTTTAGCTAAAATACGTGTAAATTTTACCATATTCCTAGTAATGACCCTCGTGTAGTAGATAGTCTTAATGACCCTCGTGTAGTAGATAGTCTTAATGACCCTCGTGTAGTAGATAGTCTTAATGACCCTCGTGTAGTAGATAGTCTTTTTAGTATGATAATAAGATGTTATCTTCATTGTAGAATAATAAGAAAATATTATAACCTTTTATATTATAATAATAAGGTAAAAGGACCCCAATGGAAATAAGTCACTCTGTCTGACTTTTTTGGGTTATCCCAGGTTCTCTACACATATGCTGCTATGTATGATAATTCTATGTAACTGTATTTGTGTATACCTGAATAAATTTACTTACTTACCAGTGTTACCATGATGGGTTGATGGGTTCATACCGGCCTTGGGCCGTGGCAACCCTTCAACCCAACGCCACCAGTGTTACCATGATGGGTTGATGGGTTCATACCGGCCTTGGGCCGTGGCAACCCTTCAACCCAACGCCACCAGTGTCACCATGATGGGTTGATGGGTTCATACCGGCCTTGGGCCGTGGCAACCCTTCAACCTAACGCCACCAGTGTCACCATGTTTGTTAGTGTGGACATTTCTGCTCTCCACCTCTTAGGACAAGAGACTATCTACGTTGATGGCATCGTTAACCCAGACAGACGAAGGACGGAAAGTGCTGTTAGTGTAACCCGGAGTAATGGTACTGTAATATAGAGGTGTATTAAAAAAAACCATACCCCCGGCCGGGATTGAACCCGCGGTCATAGTCTCAAAACTCCAGACCGTCGCGTTAGCCACTAGACCAGCTAGCCACAATAAGATTCATCCAACTAGGTATATTTCTACACCATAGGAAGGTTAGCACAGGCACCACTGTGACCGCAAATGCAAGTTTTTACAGACGAATCTCCAGCTAGCGTGGCCGTGACGAACTCTAGCTCAAGTCCCTTCACTGCCGTCAACATGACTCAAGAAATCGTAATGACAAGATTGCAAACAAACCATACCCCCGGCCGGGACTGAGTTTTGAGACTCTATGTCCGCGGGTTCAATCCCGGCCGGGGGTATGGTTTGTTTGCAATCGTGTCATTACGATTTCTTGAGTTTAGAGGTGTATTATTAACTGAGCTTCCACTTAACAAGCTGAATTACTTGTTTTATTTGTTGATGTCAAGCTTGTGAAAACTACAAGCGCACACACCTCAAGGAAGGCTCCTTGACGCTGGTGAGGGGCTCTTGATCTAGGGAATTGGATCTGTGCTCCAGTTCCCTGAATTAAGCCTGAATACCTTCCACATCAATCCTCCCCCCTACAGGCGCTGTATCATCCTACGGGTTTAGCGCTGAATTGTTTGTCTTGTTGCTGTCAAGCTTGTGAAAACTGCAACCACACATTTCTTGTTCTAAATAACCTGAGACCTGAATATAACCTGCTGGTGACACTTGGCGCAGATATACGCAAATTATTAGGAAAGGGATTACAGTTAAGCTTTTGTGAATTTCCTCTCACATAGGCCTCCAGAAGCATGACAAAATTGATGAATTAACTAAACTAGTATTAAAGAGAATGTTGAGTATAACTTGGGTTTTCCAGACAGAAGTTTACGAAACACTGTCAGAAAGGAACTGATAAACGAGCCTGAAGAAAGTAGGACTGTACAGAGAGGAAGTAACAGATACATTATTTATCATAATGTGTTAAGTTAGATATCTATGGAGGAAATCAATAAGATCAGTAGACAGCAAGTTGTTACTGCTAGACAGGTTAGGTTATAAGTATCTCTGGCAGTACTGTTGTTACTGCTAGACAGGTTAGGTTATAAGTATCTCTGGCAGTACTGTTGTTACTGCTAGACAGGTTAGGTTATAAGTATCTCTGGCAGTACTGTTGTTACTGCTAGACAGGTTAGGTTATAAGTATCTCTGGCAGTACTGTTGTTACTGCTAGACAGGTTAGGTTATAAGTATCTCTGGCAGTACTGTTGTTACTGCTAGACAGGTTAGGTTATAAGTATCTCTGGCAGTACTGTTGTTACTGCTAGACAGGTTAGGTTATAAGTATCTCTGGCAGTACTGTTGTTACTGCTAGACAGGTTAGGTTATAAGTATCTCTGGCAGTACTGTTGTTACTGCTAGACAGGTTAGGTTATAAGTATCTCTGGCAGTACTGTTGTTACTGCTAGACAGGTTAGGTTATAAGTATCTCTGGCAGTACTGTTGTTACTGCTAGACAGGTTAGGTTATAAGTATCTCTGGCAGTACTGTTGTTACTGCTAGACAGGTTAGGTTATAAGTATCTCTGGCAGTACTGTTGTTACTGCTAGACCAAGGTTAGGTTATAAGTATCTCTTAAACAAGATGGGTCCTACACAGATGACAGCAAGGAAATGAGTGAGCTACTCAATTCCCAATATGACTCAGTTTTTAGTAAGACGCTAACCAGACTGAGAGTCGAAGATCAAAATGAATTTTTTGTGAGCCACAGAATTTAGTTAACACAAGCCTATCCGATGTTATCCTGACGCCAAATGACTTCGAACAGGCGATAAATGACATGCCCATGCACTCTGCCCCAGGGCCAGACTCATGGAACTCCGTGTTCATCAAGAACTGCAAGAAGCCCCTATCACGAGCCTTTTCCATCCTATGGAGAGGGAGCATGGACACGGGGGTCGTCCCACAGTTACTAAAAACAACAGGCATAGCCCCACTCCACAAAGGGGGCAGTAAAGCAACAGCAAAGAACTACAGACCGATAGCACTAACATCCCATATCATAAAAATCTTTGAAAGGGTCCTAAGAAGCAAGATCACCACCCATCTAGAAACCCATCAGTTACACAACCCAGGGCAACATGGGTTTAGAACAGGTCGCTCCTGTCTGTCTCAACTATTGGATCACTACGACAAGGTCCTATATGCACTAGAAGACAAAAAGAATGCAGATGTAATATATACAGACTTTGCAAAAGCCTTCGACAAGTGTGACCATGGCGTAATAGCGCACAAAATGCGTGCTAAAGGAATAACAGGAAAAGTCTGTCGATGGATCTATAATTTCCTCGCTAACAGAACACAGAGAGTAGTCGTCAACAGAGTAAAGTCCGAGGCAGCTACGGTGAAAAGCTCTGTTCCACAAGGCACAGTACTCGCTCCCATCTTGTTCCTCATCCTCATATCCGACATAGACAAGGATGTCAGCCACAGCACAGTGTCTTCCTTTGCAGATGACACCCGAATCTGCATGAGTGTCTTCCATTGCAGACACTGCAAGGCTCCAGGCGGACATCAACCAAATCTTTCAGTGGGCTGCAGAAAACAATATGAAGTTCAACGATGAGAAATTTCAATTACTCAGATATGGTAAACACGAGGAAATTAAATCTTCATCAGAGTACAAAACAAATTTTGGCCACAAAATAGAGCGAAACACCAACGTCAAAGACCTGGGAGTGATCATGTCGGAGGATCTCACCTTCAAGGACCATAACATTGTATCAATCGCATCTGCTAGAAAAATGACAGGATGGATAATGAGAACCTTCAAAACTAGGAAGGCCAAGCCCATGATGACACTCTTCAGGTCACTTGTTCTATCTTGGCTGGAATATTGCTGCACTAACAGCACCTTTCAAGGCAGGTGAAATTGCTGACCTAGAAAATGTACAGAGAACCTTCACGGCGCGCATAACGGAGATAAAACACCTCAATTACTGGGAGCGCTTGAGGTTCCTAAACCTGTATTCCCTGGAACGCAGGCGGGAGAGATGCATGATTATATACACCTGGCAAATCCTAGAGGGACTAGTACCGAACTTGCACACGAAAATCACTCACTACGAAAGCAAATGACTTAGCAGACGATGCAACATCCCCCCAATGAAAAGCAGGGGTGTCACTAGCACGTTAAGAGACCATACAATAAGTGTCAGGGGCCCGAGACTGTTCAACTGCCTCCCAGCATACATAAGGGGGATTACCAACAGACCCCTGGCAGTCTTCAAGCTGGCACTGGACAAGCACCTAAAGTCGGTTCCTGACCAGCCGGGCTGTGGCTCGTACGTTGATTTGCGTGCAGCCAGCAGTAACAGCCTGGTTGATCAGGCTCTGATCCACCAGGAGGCCTGGTCACAGACCGGGCCGCGGGGGCGTTGACCCCCGGAACTCTCTCCAGGTAAACTCCAGGCAGTACTGTTGTTACTGCTAGACCAAGGTTAGGTTATAAGTATCTCAGGCAGTACTGTTGTTACTGCTAGACAGGTTGGGTTATAAGTATCTCTGGCAGTACTGTTTTTACTGCTAGACAGGTTAGGTTATAAGTATCTCTGGCAGTACTGTTTTTATTGCTAGACTAAGGCTAGGTTATAAGTATCTGGCAGTACTGTTATTGCTAGACTAGGCTTGGTTATAAGTATCTCTGGCAGTACTGCTGTTATTGCTAGGCTAAGGTTAGGTTGTAAGTATATCTGACAGTACTGTTTGTATGGGGATGTCAGTGACAAAATGCGAAGTGTGTGGCTATATAGAGACATCGCCATACACTGGAGCATTGTATCAGTGTCCAAACATCCAACCTTTTAGACACCTCCCTGCAAACCTTACAGGATATGACAAAACATAGTATTAATGATATATCTGAAATCTTGAGGCTGTATCCACATTTTGCAATATCTAGATGAAATTGCCTTAAACATTACAACCCAGTTATGACTAATGTTTTTAGTGCGGGCGGTGTTTGAACTCCTGGCGTATGAGTTTTGAAACTCCAAGATAATTTTTTTTACAATGTATTCCATACTGTACTGTGTACATCTATATGACGTAATTGTAAATTATGAAATGGCTAATATTTCTTTCTAGTGATGTAATGTGTTCAGTGGCGTCTTGAATATTCATTGTGACCTCTGTATTCCTATTTTTTTTTGCACTACCTCTCAGTATAAACTAGCCAGTCAAGCGACACTACTAACTAAACGTGTTTCTTGTGGCAGTGGAAACGGATGGTTATAACTAAAACCAAAATTTTTAAAGGTGTGGATCGGTAAGACAACGGAAGGTCTTTGTCAGATGACCAAAAGCTCCAATAGCGGGTTCATCATCTGACTAAGACCCGCGTCAAGTCACACTTGTCCTGTTTCATGACGAGCCTAACCTAACCTAACCTAACCTTGTGGCAGCGCTTAACACAGCCTCCCACCTTAATAATGTAGTAATGTTCCGGTCATTGTATTGTGCCTTTTTTTTTTCTGAAGTAAACCTGTACCGTAACTACACCTGTTTTGCTTGAGCATTTGTACATTATATGAACAAGAATGATTTCTGTTTACGTACTGACTGGGGGATGTGCTGGTGACCTTGATGCCGGTGAAGTGCTCTTGATTCAAGGAACTGAAGCTATTCTGCTCTTGCATTGAACTTTATTGACTCGTGTTTTTGTCTTTTTTCAGGTGGCTTTTGTCTTGAAACAAAAAAAACCACTTGAAACAAGTGGTTTTTGTCTGGTATAGTGCTACGTGTAGTGATGCTGATAAACAAACCATACCCCGGCCGGGATTGAACCCGCGGTCAGAGTGTCTCAAAACTCCAGACCGTCGCGTTAGCCACTGGACCAGCTAGCCACAATAAGATTCGTCCAACTAGGTATATTTCTACACCATAGGAAGGTTAGCATAGGCACCTCTGTGACCACAAATGCAAGTTTTTACAGACGAATCTCCAGCTAGCGTGGCCGTGATGAACTCTAGCTCAAGTCCCCTCAAAGCCGTTAACATGGGGACTTGAGCTAGAGTTCGTCACGGCCACGCTAGCTGGAGATTCGTCTGTAAAAACTTGCATTTGTGGTCACAGTGGTGCCTGTGCTAACCTTCCTATGGTGTAGAAATATACCTAGTTGGACAAATCTTATTGTGGCTAGCTGGTCCAGTGGCTAACGCGACGGTCTGGAGTTACATAAGAACATAAGAAAGGAGGAACACTGCAGGAGGCCTGTTGGCCCATACTAGGCAGGTCCTTTACAATTCATCCCACTAACAAAACATTTGCCCAACCCAATTTTCAATGCCACCCAAGAAATAAGCTCTGATGTGAAAGTCCCACTCAAATCCAACCCCTCCCACTCATGTACTTATCCAACCTAAATTTGAAACTACCCAAAGTCCCAGCCTCAATAACCCAACTAGGTAGACTGTTCCACTCATCAACTACCCTATTTCCAAACCAATACTTTCCTATGTCCTTTCTAAATCTAAACTTATCTAATTTAAATCCATTACTGCGGGTTCTCTCTTGGAGGGACATCCTCAAGACCTTATTAATATCCCCTTTATTAATACCTATCTTCCACTTATACACTTCGATCAGGTCTCCCCTCATTCTTCGTCTAACAAGTGAATGTAACTTAAGAGTCTTCAATCTTTCTTCATAAGGAAGATTTCTAATGCTATGTATTATTTTAGTCATCCTACGCTGAATGTTTTCTAACGAATATATGTCCATTCTGTAATATGGAGACCAGAACTGAGCTGCATAATCTAGGTGAGGCCTTACTAATGATGTATAAAGCTGCAGTATGACCTCTGGACTTCTGTTGCTTACACTTCTTGATATAAATCCCAGTAATCTATTTGCCTTATTACGTACGCTTAGGCATTGCTGTCTTGGTTTAAGGTTGCTGCTCACCATAACCCCCAAGTCCTTTTCGCAATCTGTATGGCTAAGTTCTACATCATTTAACTTGTAAGTACTAGGGTTATGGGCACTCCCAAGCTTCAGAACCTTGCATTTATCTACATTGAACTGCATCTGCCACTTTTCTGACCAAGAATAGAGCTTGTTTAAATCCTCCTGAAGTTCCATAACATCTACGTTTGAATCAATTATCCTACCTATCTTTGTGTCATCTGCGAATTTGCTCATATCACTTGTAATTCCCTCATCAAGATCACTGATATATATATTATAAACAACAACGGGCCCAAGACTGATCCCTGTGGAACGCCACTTGTTACAGATCCCCACTCGGATTTAACCCCATTTATGGACACACTCTGCTTCCTGTCAGTGAGCCATGACTCGATCCACGAGAGCACTTTTCCCCCAATGCCATGAGCTGCCACTTTCTTTAACAGTCTATGGTGCGGAACTCTATCAAAAGCCTTACTAAAATCTAAGTAAATAATATCAAATTCTTTATCGTGGTCAACAGCCTCAAAAGCTTTACTGAAGAAAGTTAATAAATTAGTTAGACAAGACCGGCCTCTTGTGAATCCATGCTGAGTATCATTAATCAAGCTATGCTTATCGAGATGGCTTCTTATAATCTCAGCTATAATTGACTCTAGTAATTTGCCTACAATTGAGGTCAGGCTTATTGGGCGGTAATTTGACGGTAACGACTTGTCCCCTGTTTTAAAAATAGGAATTACATTAGCCATCTTCCACATATCAGACACTACACCTGTTTGAAGAGATAAATTAAAAATATTAGTTAATGGTTCACAGAGTTCCATTTTGCATTCCTTAAGAACCCTTGAAAAAACCTCATCAGGACCCGGCGACTTATTTTGCTTCAGTCTGTCTATCTGCTTCACAACCATTTCACTAGTGACTGTGATGTTACATAATTAATCTTCTTCTAGCCCACTATAAAAATTAATTACTGGAATATTGTTAGTGTCTTCCTGTGTAAAAACTGAGAGAAAATAATTATTTAAAATCGAGCACATTTCATTCTCTTTGTCAGTAAGGTGCCCATAGTTATTTTTAAGGGGACCTATCTTATCTCTAACTTTTGTTCTATAGACCTGGAAAAAACTTTTTGGGTTAGTTTTAGAATCCCTAGCAACTTTAATTTCATAGTTCCTTTTAGCTTTTCTTATCCCCTTTTTAATGTCCCTCTTAATGTCAATATACTGATTCATAAGATGACCCTCACCTCTTTTGATACGCCTATAAATTCCTTTCTTATGCCCTAGTAGATATTTCAGCTTATTATTCATCCATTTTGGGTCATTTCTATTTGATCTAATTTCTTTATATGGGATAAACGTTCTTTGAGCAGCATGTATAGTGTTCAGAAAACTGTCATATTGATAGCTCTCTTCGTTACCCCAGTCAACAGATGATAAGTGTTCTCTAAGCCCATCGTAATCGTACTTCCATTCAATGCTAAATGTAATTGATTTGTGGTCGCTAGCACCCAGTTCCTCTGAAATTTCTAAATTATTAACAAGGGATTCATTGTTTGCCATAACTAAGTCAAGCAGGTTATTTCCCCTTGTAGGTTCTGTCACAAACTGCTTCAAAAAACAATCCTGAACTACTTCTAAGAAGTCGTATGATTCTAAATTCCCAGTCAAGAAATTCCAATCAATATGACTTAAGTTAAAGTCTCCTAGAATTACTACATTATCGTGCCTTGTGGCCTTAACAATTTCCTCCCATAGTAGTCTCCCTTGGTCCCTATCTAAGTTTGGGGGACGGTATATCACTCCTAAAATCAGTTTTTCATGCCCCTCTGAAAATTCTATCCAAACAGACTCTGTATGTGTTACTTCAGACTTAATACCCGTTTTTATGCAACAGTTCAAGCGATCTCGGACATACAATGCCACCCCACCCCCCTTCCCGATACTTCTATCTACTTGGAACAACTTAAAGCCCTGAATATGACATTCCGCAGGCATGTCCCGACTTTTTGAATTAAACCACGTCTCAGTTAAGGCAAATACATCAATGTTACCTGCACTAGCAACTAATCTCAACTCGTCCATCTTATTCCTAGCACTACGGCAATTAGCATAATAAACATTGAAAGACTCTCCTTTCTCTTTACCCTTCCTGCTCATTTCTGTTTTTCTGCTAAACCTATTACTGTCCTTATCACCCAAAGTCCCTGGCTTTTCAATATCTACCTCGTTCTGCTTATTACTAGTTCCCCTAGAACTCGTAATATTACTACACTGGGACTTCACTGTTTTCCTGCCAAAACCCATACCACTAACTATTCCTAGTTTAAAGTCCTAACTGCTCCCTCCACTGCAGTTGCCAGTGCTACCACCCCAGACCTAGATAAGTGAACCCCATCCCTGGCATACATGTCATTTCTGCCATAGAAGAGGTCAATGAATGTTACCGCATTTTCCTTACAGTATTTGTCCAGCCAGCAATTGACACCAATTGCCCTGGACAACCATTCATTTCCAACTCCTCTCCTTGGCAAAATACCACATATGACAGTGTTCCCACCCTTACTCCTAATTATTTCTATTGATGACCTATACCTGCTAATCAGGTCTTCACTCCTACATCTGCCAACATCGTTGCCTCCAGCACTGAGACAGATAATAGGATTGCTCCCATTACCTCTCATGATGTCATCCAGACGGCTAACAATATCCTCCATCCCAGTCCCAGGAAAGCAAACTCTGTCTCCTACTCCTGTCCTTCAAGCAGGACGCCCTATCCATATACCTAACTTGGCTATCCCCAACAACAACTATATTCTTACCTTCCTTAATGTCTTTCGTCGTGACGTTCCCAGTAGTCGACTCAAATTCGTCGGGTAGCACTGAGAATGTATTAGATGTTTCCACAACAGTTTCCACGGCAGTCTCTTTCTTCTTCATCGTTTCTACCTTTCCATTCGTCTTCTTGATCGTCAACTTCGTTCCCTGCTGTCCAGCCACTGACCAGTTTCCCTTCTTGACCTGAGGACTCAAAACAGGAGGACTACTACGAATCATCTTGTTTTCCTCGGTCAGTCGCCGAATCTCCATCTTCGCCATCCTCAATTCTTCCTTAAGCTGTTGGTAAAGTTGCTCGATGGAGGGCATCTTGCTTCAATTCGTAGAGAGCGCGCAAACAGGTCTTCACAGAGTTAAGTACACGTCACCACTGACCACTGAGCTAAGTACACGTCACCACTGACCACTGAGCTAAGTACACGTCACCACTGAGTTTTGAGACTCTGATCGCGGGTTCTGTCCCCGCCCGTGGTATGGTTTGTTTGCAATCGTGTCATTACGATTTCGTGAGTCACGCTGATAAATTTTAGTCACAAGGTAATTTGCGCAAGAGACACTACATTCATTGGGAGCACCAAGTCCGTACGGGGTCATGCACCACCTGGGGAATGGGAGGAAGTCAGATTAGATGCAAGGAAATGGTGGTAGCAGTTCTTTGGCTCAAGAGCCCTCTCATGGCATCAACACACCGCCATTGCAGGGATCCTGGGTGGGGAGGGCAGACGATAAGAATAATTAATATGTTGATTCCGGAGAGTCATGTCACTGGCAGCGGGTTCCAGACCAGCTGGTCATGAAAGAAAAGACGATCCAGGTAAATGGGGATAGCAAATGACGAAGTAATGGGATTTTAGATTGATTTTACCGCCAAAGCGCTAGTTTGTGTACCTTGTATCCATTCTGTGGACGGGAGCGCAAGAGCATTTGGAAGCACAAGGCCTATGAACTAGGCTTCAGGGTAGCCTGAAGAGAGACTCCCTAACTATTTTTTCTTCCCCAGTGTTAGGCAGGACGAGTGTTTGGCCCCTCCTATTTTAACGGGAATAGTCACTGGGAGGTTTCTCTATGGGTTGATGTGATGTTTGGCACACTGACCTTTTTGGGTTATCCTAGTTAATTTACACGCTACAGTATTATAATTGTACTTATGTGCACCTGTACTTTAAGCTTGCATCTCATTCATAGCCACCTATATTCAAGTGTTTCTGCCTGTGTGTGTGTGTACTCAACTATTTGTGGTTGCAGGGGTCGAGACGTAGCTCCTGGCTCCGCCTCTTCACCTTTATCATACCTCGTCTTAAAACTATGTATGGTTCTTGCCTCCACTAAGTCACTTGCCAGACTATTCCACTTCCTGACAACTCTATAATTAAAGAAACACTTCCTAACATCTCTGACTCATCCGAGTCTTCAACTTCCAATTGTGACACCTTGTTTCTGTGTCCCATCTCTGGAACATCCTGTCTCTGTCCACCTTGTCTTTTCCTCGCAGTATTTTGTATGTCGTTATCATGTCTCCCCTAACCCTCCTGTCCTCCATTGTCATCAGGCCGATTACCCTTAACGTTTCTTCGTAGGACATTCCCCTTAACCCTGGAACTACCCTTGTTGCACACCTTTGCACTTTCTCTAATTACTTGGTGCTTATCCAGGTGTGGGTTCCAAACTGGTGCTGCATACCCCAGTATGGACCTGACGTACACGGTATAGAGAGTCTTGAACGATTCCTTACTGAGGTATCGGAATGCTATTCTCAGGTTTGCCAGGCGCCTATATGCTGCAGCAGTTGTCTGGTTGATGTGCGCCTCAGGAGATGTGCTCGGTATTATACTCATCCCAAGATTCTTTTCCTTGAGTGAGGTTTGCAGTCTTTGGCCACCTAGCCTATATTTTGTCTGCTGTCTTCTTTGCTCTTCCCCGATCTTCATGACTTTGCATTTCGCGGGGTTAAATTCAAGGAGCCAGTTGCTGAACCAGGCTTCCAGCCTGTCCAAGTCTTTGTAGTCCTGCCTGATCCTTATCCGATTTAATTCTCATTAACTTCACATCATCTGCGAACAGGGACACTTCTGAGTCTATCCCTTCCGTCATGTCATTCACATATACCAAAAATAGCATTGGTCCTAGGACTGACCCCCGTGGAACTCCGCTTGTGTGAGAGTGAGAGAGAGAGAGACTGAGAGAGAAAGACTGAGACTTGCTGACCGTGGAACGATAAAATTGTGTTTCTCCTGTGTACGGGAAAGGTCATCGTGTAAGATGGTAATTCCCAAGTAATAGTAACTCCAGCTCTGCTGGAAGGAAAAGCTTGAAGTTCGTGTAATTGATGAGCCTTTTGTTGAATATTTGACGATATCCTCATTGACCTACTTAAGTCAATCACCTCAGGCTGGATCAACCGCAAGTACCAACAGCCTAGTTGATCAGCCAAGCTTGGCCCAGGACCGGCCACCGGGAGTAATATAATATTTAACTTTATTTTTTATAAGTACATGTACATGGTATAACAGGTACGTGGTATAACATGTACATGGTATAACAGGTTTAGCTGACATCACTGACATACTACTATATAGAAAGCCACTTGTTATGCTGAGCATTTCCCGCCAATTAGGTCAGTTTTGTACAGGATGTGACCCACACCAGTCCACTAACACCCAGGTACCTATTTTAATGATTGGTGAACAGGGATAGTAATTGTCTTAAAACCCGCTCTAATGTTTCCTTCCGTACTGGGAATCTACCCCCGGACTTCAGTGTGTGAGCTGAGTGTACTAGCACTCGAACTACGGGACACTAGAAAACGTCAAATGTATATCAAAGGTAGGCTCCTCTTGTGTGATGGAATGTGACAAGGAAATATAGCTAGCTTTTATTCCCACTAAGTAACTGTCATATAGAATAGCTGGCAGCACACTGGTGATGTATTGATTTGGTAAATGTAAAAAATAAAAAAATCATGGTGCCTGCAGGGACCTCGAAGAAGTTTCAGGAAAGTCTTTCAACATTAATATTTTCATTGCTGCTCTAAAGTAATAGTATTTATGTCGTTTCTCTCTCTTAGGTGAGCAGGAAATTCTGGAGACCAGTCACAGGTTGTTGTAGTTATTGTTGTTTGTTAGTTTTACTTTGTTATGTTTTCTGGTTGTAGTTGAGTGCTGAGTGATCTAGCAGGTTAGTGCTCACCAGATCTTAAAACTTCCTTCGTAGTCCGGGAGGTCTGGTCTGGGACCGGGCCGCAGGGGCGCTGACCTCCCCAGAAGCGACTCCAGTTAAACTCTCCCCCCCTCTCCCTCCCATTCATATTTCTCCCTCCCATCTCATTAATATTTCATCCTCCCATTCCCCCATCCCCCTCTTATTTTCCTGTCCCTTCCCATTCCCCCTTCCCCTCATCTCCCTACCTGGAGGGTATTCCGGGGATCAACGCCTCAGTGGCCCGGTCCAGCACCAGGCCTCCCGTTGGATTATGGTCTGATCATCCAGGCTGTTTTTGCCGGCCGCACGTAGCCCAACGTATGAACCACAGCCCGGCTGATCTGGCACCGACTTTAAGTATCTGTCCAGCTCCCCCTTGAAGGCAGCCAGGGGCCTATTGGTAATTTCCCTTATGGCTGGTGGGAGGCTGTTGAACAGTCTTGGGCCCCGGACACTTGCTGTTTTCTCTTAGTGTGCCAGTGGCGCCCATACTTTTTATTGAGGGTATTTTGTACAGCCTGCCCAGTCTTTTGCTTTCGTAGGGAGTGATTTCTGTGTGTAGATTCGGGACCATTCCTTCTAGGATTTTCCAAGTGTAGATTTCTCTCTCTCTCGCCTGCGCTCCAGTGAGTACAAGTTCCCAGTAGTTAAGGTGTTTGACAGAGCTTATATGTGCAATGAAGGTTCTCTGTACATTCTCGGGATCTGCAATTTCACCTGCCTTGAATGGGGATGTTAATGTACAGCAGTATTCCAGCCTAGAGAGAACAAGTGATTTAAAAAGGATCATTATTGGCTTGGCATCTGTCTTGAATGTTCTCATTATCCATCCTCTCAGTTTCCGCGCAGATGTGATCGTGACATTGTTGTGATCCTTGAAGGTGAGATCCTCAGACATTACCACTCCCAGGTCCCTCACATTATTTTTTGTCGCTCTATTTTGTGATTAGTTTGTAGTATACTCAGTCCTAGTTATTTCCTCCAGTTTTCCATAACGGAGTAGTTGGAATTTGTCTTCGTTGAACATCATATTGTTTTCCGTTGCCCATTTCACCATTACCCCCTCACCCCCCTCACTATTCCTCCCTCACTATTCCCCCCTCACTATTCCCCCCTCACTATTCCCCCCTCACTATTCCCCCCTCACTATTCCCCCCTCAGTATTCCTCCCTCACTATTCCCCCCTCACTTTTCCTCCCTCACTATTCCCCCCTCACTATTCCCCCCTCACTATTCCCCCCTCACTATTCCCCCCTCACTATTCCCCCCTCACTATTCCCCCCTCACTATTCCCCCCTCACCATCCCCCCCTCACCATTCCCCCTCACTATCCCCCTCACCATCCCCCGTTGCCCATTTCACCATCACCCCCTCACTTTTCCCCCCTCACTATTCCCCCCTCACTATTCCCCCCTCACTATTCCCCCCTCACTATTCTCCCTCACTATTCCCCCTCACTATTCCCCCCTCACCATCCCCCCCTCACCATCCCCACCTCACCATCCCCCTCACTATCCCCCTCACCATCCCCCCTCACCATCCCCCCTCACCATCCCCCCTCACTATCCCCCTCACCATCCCCCCCTCAACATTCTCCCTCACTTCCCTGGATTTTCAAATTGATAAAAAATCTAGTTAATATAGAAATTTAATTTTTGCGTCGTCAGATTTTGGACTTGAGAAACACGAAACTTTTGACGAAGGCAGGGAGAGGCAGGGAGAGGAAGTAATAGGGAGACAGGAAGGTAGAGAGGTAGGGAGAAGAAGTAAGAGGGAGGTAAGAGGCAAGGAAAGTAATAGGGAAACAGGAAGAAGGGAGATGATGTGCAGTGAGGGGAAGGAGAAGAGAATGGAGGAGAGGAAGGAAGGGAAGGAAAGGAGAGGAGGGAGGAGAGAAGTTGGAAGAAAAGAAATAGAGCGAGCAAGGGAGAGTAGTGGTAGGGGGAATATTCTCCACTAAGTAGAGAGGAAAGAGGAAGAGATGATAATGACAGAAGATAGTACAGCAACTGATTAATATCTCAAGCAATAACTACTACCACTAATATAACCATAATATGAACCATAATAACCACCACCACTATAACTGCCACTGTTATAACCACCACCGCCGTAACTACCACCATTACCACCACCATAACTACCACCATTACCACCACCATAACTACCACCATTACCACCACCATAACTACCACCATTACCACCACCATAACTACCACCATTACCACCACCATAACTACCACCATTACCACCACCATAACTACCACCATTACCACCACCATAACTACCACCATTACCACCACCATAACTACCGCCATTACCACCACCATAACTACCACCATTACCACCACCATAACTACCACCATTACCACCACCATAACTACCACCATTACCACCACCATAACTACCACCATTACCACCACCATAACTACCACCATTACCACCACCATAACTACCACCATTACCACCACCATAACTACCGCCATTACCACCACCATTACCACCATTACCACCACCATAACTATCACCATTACCACCACCATAACTACCACCATTACCACCACCATAACTACCACCATTACCACCACCATTACCACCACCATTACCACCACCATAACTACCACCATTACCACCACCATTACCACCACCATTACCACCACCATAACTACCACCATTACCACCACCATAACTATCACCATTACCACCACCATAACTATCACCATTACCACCACCATTACCACCACCATTACCACCACCATAACTACCACCATTACCACCACCATAACTATCACCATTACCACCACCATAACTATCACCATTACCACCACCATAACTACCACCATTACCACCACCATAACTACCACCATTACCACCACCATAACTACCACCATTACCACCACCATAACTACCACCATTACCACCACCATAACTACCACCATTACCACCACCATAACTACCACCATAACTACCACCATAACTACCACCATTACCACCACCATAACTACCACCAGTCCTCACTACAGTCAGCTGCCTCAATAATCTCTGAGAATTTAGCCAGATTAAAAGTTGTTGACGTTACTCAGAATTTCTTCAGAAATATTGGCATGCATATATGACATTATTAACATTATATGACTGCATATATATATATATATATATATATATATGTATATATATATGTTATATATGTATATATGTATATATATACGTATATATATATATATGCAATAAGATCACAGTAAACAGGTGATTTCAGAATATGCAAAACAACCACTGTGAAAGACTAGAGAAATTCCAAGCGCTTTCGTGACTACTCACATTATCAAAGAACTATCATAGTTCCTTGATAATGTGAGTAGTCACGAAAGCGCTTGGAGCTTCTCTAGTCTTTCACAGTGGTTGTTTTGCATAATTATATATATATATATATATATATATATATATATATATATATATATATATATATATACTTCGCAAACAGGCGAAATTATTTATAAACATTGTCTCTACGTCCACAGTAGGATTCGAACCTGCTAACGCTGTATCAAAGTTTACAGTACTTTACCACGAGATTAGACCCGCGAAAAGTATGGGCACTTAGCCGAAGCAAAGTGATGTTACCCCATACCCCCAGGCACTATACCTCCGGGCACCATACCCCCGGGCACCATACCTCCGGGCACCATTCCTCCGGGCACCAAGCTCGTTTTGAAAGTTATTTCATCGAATCCTGCCACATGCAGTGGACAACGAAAGAGATTTGAAATGCTTAACAATTTGTAAACAGGCGAAATTATTCTAGGTAATCAGTCCCTCAACCTTGAGTCAATGTGGTCAGTCCATCAATCTATTCAAGATTGATGGACTGACCACATCGACTCAAGGTTGAGGGACTGATTACCTCATTCCCCTCCTGTTCTTCAAGATTCTCCTTTGTATGGACTGATGAAGCCACTGTGTGGCGAAACGTTTCCTCAATAAAGATACCCAAGAGTTGCACATGTGTCTAATTTATCAACATATATATATATATATATATATATATATATATATATATATATATATATATATATATATATATATTATTTAATATTTCTAAATAGTCCTTTAGTTAAGAGGTTATTACGTGCCCAGTGGATGCTAACTTGACCAGAGGTCAGGTTGGCCTTCCAGCTCGACCTGATTTGGCCGTGCCTGACCCAATACATCTGGCATTTAGTGTAGAGGAAGCGAGCGGAAACTATTGGAGAATTGTCGGTCACCTCTTGTCAGCTGTATCGGTGTTCTGTCGTAGATGTAGTGAGAGAGAGAGAGAGAGAGAGAGAGAGAGAGAGAGAGAGAGAGAGAGAGAGAGGAGAGTGGGAGGGAGGGAAGGGTAACGTAGAGGAGGGGAGGGAAAGATAAAGGAAGGGAGAGAGATAGTAAGAGTACATTTACATTGGCAGGACGGATAACAGAGAAGTAAGGCTGTCTGCGGAGAACTATCCAGATTAAGGATTGTGTGTTTTCTATATGTTGGAAGCAAGACTAGTGAAGTAGAAGGCTCTCTCCCCACCCTACAAGCCCTCCGACCACTTAATAACTAGGAAAAATATTCCACACCCGGTACCACATTAAAAAAAAACTGGTATTCACAGGAAGAAGAAAAAGATGATAGTCACGGGCTACAAACTACCTTTGTTTCTACCGTAACTAAGTTACTCCACTGCTACTTACAGATGTAGATGTACCAGTGGTTCCACTTGTACTTTCCACTAGTACTTTTGCTCGAGACTGTGGCGCAGGTAGACACTACGCCACTCTTGTATCTACCACTACTACCTCTGCTTGCACCACTATTATTACTAACTTGGGTGCCCCAGTCTTGTCTGTTCTGCCTAGTGTAGTTGTTCATCCAACATCAAGGATCTGCTGATTACAGCTTCAGTGTAGTTTCTAGATGAATACTGTGTTACAGCTTGCTTCACTGTAGTTTCTAGATGAATACTGTGTTACAGCTTGCTTCACTGTAGTTTCTAGATGAATACTGTGTTACAGCTTGCTTCACTGTAGTTTCTAGATGAATACTGTGTTACAGCTTGCTTCACTGTAGTTTCTAGATGAATACTGTGTTACAGCTTGCTTCACTGTAGTTTCTAGATGAATACTGTGTTACAGCTTGCTTCACTGTAGTTTCTAGATGAATACTGTGTTACAGCTTGCTTCACTGTAGTTTCTAGATGAATACTGTATTACAGCTTGCGTCAGTGTAGTCTCTAGTTGAATACTGTATTTACAAGGTTCTTGTCCAGCTGGTTCTTCGCTGGATTTGGCACTGTACTTAGTTTCAACAGGATGTTTCTTCCATTCCATTTTGCATAAAATCCCTTACATGCTTTCGTATTGCTTCTCTTGCCTCGAAGTTTCCTGTCATTGTTTTAGAACTGTATTGTTTTGCTCTTGAAATAGTTCGTGTTTTTGTGATCAGAATTATTTTAGCATCTTCAAGGTTTGTATGAGATGTGTTGAGTTAAGTTAGGTTTGAATATATTCGTCTTCTACCTTTCCTATTTTTGTTTAATTCATGCTAAGCGCTAAACTCACGTGGGTCATTCAGTGGTAAACGTGGTGGAGGCTTGACACTCCGTCTGCTGAGCGTCCGACGCGCATCCTGTATGAAAAAAGTTAAATGACACAAGTATTTCTCTGATGGTTTGTCAGTGGTGATACAACCTGGGTTGCGTTTCTCCGTTCCCTCTAGTCAATCTTCGCTTCTATAAGTACTCTGGAACGAAAAGTTAGCAAGTGATATTGAAAAATTGGTCTGACATTTACATTATAGTTAATGTGGTTTCTGATTTGTACTCTGAATTTCTAGCTTTGAACCCCAGCATTCTGTTGACCTTGCTGCTGGTATTCCTTGTGTATACCTGGATGGTGTTCCGGGGGTCGACGCCCCCGCGGCCCGGGCCATGGCCAGGCCTTGCATTGTTTGGTACTTTTAAGATGACGACTCCAAGATCCTTTGTGTCGTTTTTCTCTAATTCACTGTTATATTTGTATTCATCTCCATGGGGAAGTGGAGAAGAATTCTTCCTCCGTCAGCCATGCGTGTCGTAAGAGGCGACTAAAATGCCGGGAGCAAGGGGCTAGTAACCCCTTCTGTATATATTACTAAATTTAAAAAAAAAAACTTTTTTGGGTCACCTGCCTCGGTGGAAAACGCATATTGTGGTAAAAATGTATATTTTGTATTCTTGTTAGAAATTATATTCGAAAAAGTATTATTTTGCACTTGTCAGAATTGAAATTCAGTTTTTGAATATAACAACACTGCAGATGTGGAGATACTGACGTGTGGGTTGTTCACTTGACAGGTCAGGACTACAACTTCAACAAGCTGACGTCAGAAGAGGTCAACTCACTGGGTCTACGATATGACTTCAACTCCATCATGCACTATGCTCGGGCTACCTTCGCTAAGGTATACCTCACTGCCTACCTTCTTCACCTCCCGTCTCTTTTTCCTCCCTCATCTCTCTTGTCTCTCTCTCCTTCCCTCATCTCTCTCTCTCTCTCTCTCTCTCTTTCTCTCTCTCTCTCTTTCTCTTTCTCCCCTCATATCTCTCTCTCCTTCCCCTCATCTCTCTTGCCTTTCTCCCTCCTTCCCTCATCTCTCTTGTCTTCCTCCGTCTCTCACCTCTCCTACCTCCACAACTCTCACTCACTAGTCTTCCCTGTTACTTTCCCTGTGCTAGTCTCTATTTATTGTCTACTAATGTATGTACTCACCTTGATTAAGTGCAAAACACACACACACACACACACACACTATGGAGAGGCAGACCAAATGTGTGTGTGTGTGTGTGTGTGTGTGTGCGTGTGTGTGTGTGTGTGCGTGTACTCACCCACCTAGTTGAGGTTGCAGGGGTCGAGTCCAAGCTCCTGCCCCCGTGTGTGTGTGTGTGTGTGTGTGTGTGAATATTTATAATGTGCAGTAGGTCTGTGCATGTTCAGTGTGTTCCTCACGTAATTTTTAAAACTCTTCATGGCTATAGTGCACACTACAACCTCTCTGAAACCATTCCACTGGTCAACAGATCCGTGAAGAAGCAACATCTTGCATCCCTTTGATTCTACTGTTTACTCTGACTCAAGAAATCGTAATGACACGATTGCAAATAAACCATACCCCCGGCCGGGATCGAGACTATGACCGCGGGTTCAATCCCGGCCGGGGGTATGGCTGTTTACTCTGTTAACGACTACTGTTGGCGGTACTAAAATGTCTCGTTTATCCATTCTTTCATGGGCAGACAGTGGCAAAATCTGACAATTGGGAATAAATAATAACTTTGATAGAAGGTAATAATGGTAGAATTACCGACAGAATGATAGGTAAATGGTCACAGATGCAGTTAATGTGACATTTTTACTGTGACAACGTTTCTCTCTCCAGGAGGTTTGTCAAGCTGGTACAAACAATACATGGACACACAGGGTATTATATTCTCTGTTTTCTTGTGTTTGTAACGGCTTAACAAAACTCCTGGAGAGCGAAACGTTGCCACAATGAAATGTCACATTAATTGCATCTGTGTCCTTTTACCCAAGAACTTTGATAAACCCGCGAAAAAGGTCAGCCTTGGGCGAAACGTCGTATTAACATCCTCTTGCTACCAGAGTCATTATTCTCCGCTTTTCTTTCACGTCCTTTTCATGACCTAGTATGTCGTTATCATGTCTCCTCTTTTTCCTCCTATCAGGCAGTAAGATCGACATTGCCTACACCATAACTTGTACTTCTTAACGTAGATACTTAAAGCTCTTCTCTGGACACCACACACCCATTCCATATTCCAGTTCTTGTTCGGTACATGTTATAAACAGGTTTTGCAGCATTTGACCATGCATATATTTGGAAGGTATTTGACAGTTGACTAGTGTTGCATGCCCTGGCCTGGTGGCTGAAGCTCCCGCTTCACACTCGGAGGGTCCGGGTTCGATTCCCGGCGGGTGGGAACATTTCGACGCGTTTCCTTACACCTGTTGTCCTGTTCACCTAGCAGCAAATAGGTACCTGGGTGTTTGTCGACTGGTGTGGATCGCATCCTGGGGGACAAGATTGAGGACCACAATGGAAATAAGTTAGACAGTCCTCGATGACGCACTGACTTTCTTGGGTTATCCTGGGTGGCTAACCCTCCGGGGTTAAAAATCCGAACAAAATCTTATCTCACGAAATCGTAATAATAAGATTGCAAATAGATCAGGGAACGGGTGGGATGTGAACTCGTGGTGAGTGAGTGCTAAGTTCTGGCCAGGGTGGAAACCCCACCCGTTCCCTGGTCTGAATTTCTATTTCGTTGTTATTCTTTTTCGGTGATGATTTCTTGTTAATAACTCTCGGGATACAGTGATTATGTGTGAGTGAGGTGACATTGTTGAATGATGATGAAAGTAGTTTCTTTTCGGGGATTTTCTTTTTGGGTCACCCTGCCTCGGTGGGAGACGGCCAACTTGTTAAAAAAAAATCGGGATCTTTTGGTGATAAATTCAGTATTTTGTCTGTATTCCTCGTGAGGATTTTTTTTTTCAACACGTCGGCCGTCTCCCACCGAGGCAGGGTGACCCAAAAAGAGAGAGAAACCTAGAAAGAAAGAAAAAACTTTCATCATTCAACACTTTCACCATCACTCATAATCACTGTCTTTTCAGAGGCGCTCAGATACGACAGTTTAGATGTCCCTCCAAAATGTCAGTCTCCCAAACCCCTCCTTTAAAGTGCAGGAATTGTACTTCTCATTTCCAGGACTCAAGTCTGGGTAACCGGTTTTCCCGAATCCCTTCACTAAGTATTACCCAACAGCTCGTCAGGTCCCAAAAACCGTTAGTCTCCATTCACTCCTATCTAACATGCTCATGCACGCTTGCTGGAAGTCCAAGCCCCTCGCCCACAAAAACCTTTACCCTCCCCTCTTAGTCATTCTAAATGACCAAACCATCTCAACAGCCCCTCTTCTGCTATTACAACCCAGGAGTCCCAAAGGCCTGTTATCCTGGGTGTAAAGGGAGCAAAATAAACACAGCAGAAAAACTTTTGATTTATATTATCCTTCACCAATTTAGAACAGAAGTATGTACACTATATACATTATGTACGACAATAGGTATTAGTGCACTCCACGGTAATAAAGGCAGAATAGAAGCCACTAGAGAGCAGACCGTGCTTCAACCAGCTCTAGAATGGGAATGACAAGGGCAGATGGGTGAGTGGTACCCACATCACCTCTGCAATTGCCAAAACCATCTTCTCATTGGCTGGAACCTGGGTACTGATTGAACGACTGAGCCCCATCGTCAACCCTTAGCCCCTGGTGTGCTGGTTTGGGGAGATATCCTGTAAATGAGGGTGTGTACATGCGCTGAATAAAGATTACATACTCTTTACATGCCACACCCCCACACCAAGAGGGCTCAGGATTAGGTTCCCATCTCTCAGTGGTAACTGTGCCGCCATGGCACCAAATAATGGGACTGCCTTTCTCTCAACCATCCAACTCTTAGATAGAGCTCAGCTTTTTTCATGACAAAAAGCCAAACCCTAAACTCAAAGCGAGACAGCAGACAGTCGGGCTAACATAGGTCCAAGACACGGGCAGACGGTAGCCCGCGTCCCCTCACTAAAAAAAAAAAAAAAAAAAACACCAGGGGATAAAAAAAAAGAACTTGAAAGGGGTTACCACAGGTAACCTAACACATCCTAACCTAATATATAATTATAATAATATAGAGTAACATTGTTAAACTCTAGATAAAGAGTCTGCCAACATAATTTCTTTGCCGGCAATGTGTAATATTCTGAGAGTAGGGTTGCAGTAGTAGACTCCATCTCATGAGCCATCATATTGTGGTTCTTCATGGCTTGGAGATATACTAGAGGGTTGTGATCACTGTAGACAGTGACCACCTGCGAAGTCTGGCCCACGTAAACATCAAAGTGCTCCAAAGCCAGTACCAGCGCGAGGGCTTCTTTTTCAATGGTAAAGCCCTCTGATGCGGCTGGAACTTAGCAGAGAAGAAGGCTACAGGCTGCAACTCGTCCCCGTTTTGCAACAGTACTGCCCCAACCCCAGACTCACAAGCATCAACCTGTAATGAGAAAGGCTTGGAGAAGTCTGGAGACAAAAGAATGGGTGCAGTACACAATAATCCTTTTGCTTTATAAAAAGCACCTTGGCACTCTGGGGTCCAATTAAAGGGAACTTTGTGACTGGTAAGAGAGGTAAGAGGGGCTACAATATCTGAGAAATTCTTAGAATCTTCTGTAAAATCCTATCATGCCTAGGAAACGTTGAAGAGATTTCCTATCATGTGGAACTGGATAATCTTTAATGGCAAGAACTTTAGCAAATTTAGGAGCACCTTTACCACTACCTACTTTATGGCCTAGAAAAGTAACAGTGGCCTGGCCAAAGGAAGACTTAGATAAATTAACAGTTAAATGGGAGCTCTGAAAGGTCTCAAAGAGAGCCTTAAGTCTAAATAGGTGTTGATCCCACAACAATATCATCCAGGTACGCTGCCGTGCCTTCAAGTCCTTTAATAGCCTGATGGATAAGTTTATGGAATGAAGAAGGGGAGTTTTTTATTCCGAAGGGGGTAACTGTATATTGATAATGACCTCCTGGAATTACGAAGGCAGAGATTTCCTTCGCCTTATCCGTCAAAGGTACCTGATAGTAATCTTTAAGGAGATCTAACTTGGACACAAACGTAGCCTTACCCACAAAGTCGATTACGTTATCCAGACGAGGAAGAGGGTAAGCATCTGTGATTGTGACCTCATTCACCTTACGGTAGTCTGTACACATACGAAAATCTCCATCAGCTTTTTTAACAAGGATGCACAGTGAAGCCCATGGACTAGCTGACTCCTCCACTAACCCATGCTTTAACAGAAATTCTACCTCCTGCTGAAGTAGCTTCTGCTTTTCAGGATTAGTTCTGTAGGGGGAGAGTTTCCCACATCTATGTCATGATAACCTAAAGTACATTTTTTCGGCACATCCGACAAAATATCAGGGTAAGACTGTAGAAGCGCAGTTAAACTTGTTGCTTAAGTTTTAGATATTCCCTCCATTAACGGGCTCGGGTCCTTGAGGAGGACAGAGTTTGGAAGTTTGACATTAATTTCAGAAATAGTGCAAAGAGTCAGTCATCCTCAGAGGTAGAGGACAGTCATTACTGGGGCTTTATCTGGTGTATGAAAAGATTTTAATTAATTAATGTGTTAAGTTTTAGTTTTTGAGGTCTTATCAAGGGGAGCTACCATATAATTTACATCAGATAATTTACTTACAATTTGCATAGGTCCCGTAAATCTAGCTTTCAAGTTGTGGCCAGGTATAGGTCCCTGCACCAACACCTTGTCTCCTGGATGGAAGGAGAGGAATTGTGCACTTCTGTCATACCTCTGTTTCATCTTATTTTGAGCTGCCTTTAGGTTAGCCTTGGCTAACTGGCGTGCCACCTGCAACCTTGAAGATGGGTGGTAGAGTGTTGAGCTAACGTCTTCTCCCATCCATCCTTCTTTGTGCACCCGAAGAGGACCTCGTACATTGTGCCCAAAGATCAGCTCAAACGGACTATACCCGGTAGACTCCTGCACAGTTTCTCTTATTGAAAACAGCAACAAAGGTAGTGATTCATCCCAGTCTGTAGGAAAATGCATGCAAAAAGTTCTCATCATGGTTTTGAACGTCTGATGTAATCTTTCCAAGGCGCCTTGGGACTGAGGATGATAGGCAATGGGTAAGTTGTGGATTATCCCTAACCTATTTAATGCTTCCCTAAATGCTTTGGCAGTGAAGTTAGTACCTTGATCACTTTGAATAGTTTTAGGAATGCCAAAACAAGAAATAAATCTGGTTAAAGCTTTGAGAATAGCTTTAGTATTAATACTGCGCATGGGAATTTCTTCAGGGTGTGTACATGCGCTGAATAAAGGTTACGTACTCTTGGCATGCCACATCAGCCCTCTGACTAATACTTTTAGTAGCTCCACACTTTCTTCTAATTTCTACACTACGAATTTTCGGCATAATATTTACACAGGATACACCTGTATCCTGTCCCTTAGACAGGACATCGTCTCTGCCTCAAGCTGCCTCCTCGCTGCAGCATTTACAATCCAAGTTTCACACCCATATAAGAATGTTGGTACCACTATACTTCCGTACATTCCCTGCTTTGCCTCCATGGATGACGTTTTTTTGTCTTCACAGATACCTCAACGCACCACTCACTTATCTACATTAAATTCCATTATCTATCACTTCATTCACTCAATTTTTTAGCCATCCTGTGTGATTTACTGTTCATTTATATATTTTACACAAGATTTTTGCATTACCTACAAACAGTATTTTTTTTTTAAGTCATTCGTGTAAGTTAATAGCATTGGGACGAGCGCTGATCCTTGTGGTGCCCCACTCATGACATCTCACCATGAAGGCAATTTTTCGTTCTCATGACTGTTCTCATTTTCCTCTCAAAGTTCTCTCGTTCGCTGTAATAAGTTTCCTTTTATTTCTTCTCTGTTTGACAGTGCTTAAATTAATAATTTAATGGGGGAACTATCAAAATCCTTTTTTTTGAGTTGTAAATATAATCAACATCTGTTTCTTGTACATAAATTAGATAGACGAATTCGGTTTGATTTAGACGAATTGCATTTTATACGCATAAATTTGCAGACCTAATCCCGATTTTTTTCCAAATCCTTAACTAATCCTCCTTTTCTGTTCCCCTTTGTTTATTTTCTACTTTCTTTCGTTTTCGTGGTGTTAATTTTAACTAATAGACAATCTAACCTAGCTAAAGTTAGAAATAATATTTGCTGTTAGAAATGGCTAAAATATGATGTGAGGAAAACCAACTGATTTTATACAGTGGGTATTACGACTGCGCCTAAGATGCTTCTGTGTGTGTGCACCTCGGGGTGGACCAAGGTAAGTCAGTCTGTTACCACGGTCTCGTCTGGGAAGGAGTGAGAACTCTGCATTATGGCACATACTGGCTTGTCACGCGATAATCTTATTCATTCTCTCTCTCTCTCTCTCTCTCTCTCTCTCTCTCTCTCTCTCTCGACATAGGAAGCAAGAGTAGGACGTTATCACAAGGAAGACTATGAACATAGGAAGCAAGAAGAGGCTGTCAACATAGAGAAGACTAAACATAAGAGGGTGGTAGGTGTAATGTGGAAGATAACATCAAGTATTAATTTCCCCGGCTGCTCCACACTCCCAGGAGTCTTAAAAGTCTCCTTCACTGCCAAACTTCTCTATCTTTCTTTAATATCCCCTCTCCTGGAAGTTTCTCCCTGATATCCTGTCCAGGGGAACCAGCTTCACTATCCTGCGTTACTGCCCCTATTCCTCTGTATATTTTTATGTGGGGGTGGTGGTTTGTTCGTCAGGAAACCGGACTCTCTCTCTTGACTCGGGTCTTTGTTAACCCATTCTAGATACTAGTCTTGGATGATCCGTTCAGGACATGGGTCTTAGATGGTGACCAGTTATTGACATTGATCTTAGATTACTTAACCATGAGTTTTTTCAGAGTCCAGGTCAGTCAAAGGAGACTTAACCATCATTTCTTTTCTGAGACTTCGAGTTGTCATAATAAAGGTAATGTAAGAATTAGACACACGTGCAGCATCTGGGTATCTTTATTTGTAGACATCTCGCCATCCAGTGGCTTTATCAATACAAATTCAAGGATGTAATGGCAAGACAGGTTGGCGAAACGTCTACAAATTAAAGATAACCAGATGTTGCACATGTATAATTCTTCATCTTGTCCGTATTGCATAATATATTCTACACCCAGAGTTGACGGATATAGAGCAGAAAGCAAGGCATTCATACCAGAAGGAAAAAAAAAAGAAAAAATACACATGGAGCAAATATCTATTCAGGAATTTCGGTAAAAAAATCGTGAACGTGTCTTCACATAGTCAGAATTCTAGTTAAAAGAAAAAAATAGATTTGGGCCACTGTTCACAAGTGTTCATACACGTATGAGAGGGGAAACGATATGAAAGAAATTCTGTTCAGTGTTCAGTCCACTTGATGACAGACTTGAGGACTCGGGTACTTTTCCTTCTGTAGAGCCTACAAATCTGACACATCCACAGATCCTTCAGAATTCGTAAAAAAGAAATAAACATCATACTTCCCCCTCACACGCAGCTCTTGGGCCTGATTCCTGTAACTCCTTATTTATAAATAAATGCAAAACATTACTAGAACGAGGACTCTTGAGTTGGAGAAAATGCTGTGATTTGGTTAAGGTTTGTCAGGAAACGGAACAAGTGTTTCCTGACGCAGGTCTTAGTCATACGACGTTCCGGTGAAGGAGTTTTGATTCATGGACTTGCACCCAGCCGCCTTTCATTAACTCGAACTTCATTGCCACGTATTTCCAAAGGCAATTTGACCCCTGCTGGACTAGCGCTCCCAGGTAAATGTTTCTTGTCGTCTTGCCATTGTCAGGTTTGGGAGAAACCATTCTCCCGCCTACGTATGGGACACACAAGTCTTACTCATGGATATCTCAACGAGAAAAAACTCAAAACCGTTCTTTGAGAATTGTCAATTTCCACTGACAGTTCACCATCCTTTAATAGCCTGTTCCATCAGCGAGCACACACAGTCAGATTAGTTTTTCACGATCCTCGAGAAACTGTACCCAAACAGATTCAGTATTCGATGATTCCAATTTAATTTTATATCTTGTCTGATGCCACTTATCTGGAGAGGCTGATTACAGGTCTTTATTACGGAGTCAGGCAATGGTTCTGCTGCTACTGTGCTCATGGAGATGCGTAGTCGTTTTTCATTATTTTCACTTCCATGCTCGTCGAATAGTTTCACCGTGGCCTGGTAAGCAACGCACTCGCCTCACACACTGAATGCCCGTGGTTCAGTCCCCAGCCGGGTGGAAACGTTGGGTGTATTCCCTTACACCTGCTGTCACTGTTCACCTAGCAGTAAGTAGGTATCTGGGTGTTAGCCGACTGGTGTGGGTGGCATCCTGGGGGACAATATTGAGGACCACAATGGAAACAAGGCAGTCCTCGATGACGCACTGACTTTCTTGGGTTATCCAACCTTCCCCCGGGTTAAAAATCCGAACAATCTCTCTATTTTATCACTTCAGTCGATGTGCTGATGCTTTCCTGGTCTGGTTTAGATGTTTCTGACTGTCACTGCTTTCACTTATCTCTCTGCTTTCTCTTGTGTTGGGTCTATCAATCTTCAAGATTGGTGGACTGAACACATCGATTCCAGGCTGAGGGACTGATTACCTCAAACTTCTCTTTTTTCCACTATTCTTCCTTGTATTGGACTGACGGAGCCACTGTGTGGCGAAACGTTTCCTCAGAAATACCCAAATGTTGCACCAGTGTGTCATTCTTCAACTTGTCAATATTCTCGGCCATTTATCTTCACACACAGTTTTCCTGCCTCCAGTTATATCACTTGGTCCTTGACAGTCATCTCTCTTATGTTCCTGTGGAACAACTTTAGTTCGGTTTTGAGTTTCCATACTGCATCATTTTCTTGTTTTCGTTCAGTGTTCTCGTTCTCTCATTCGTTCCCGGCTATCGCTTATATTTCCCGGTTTTCTCTCGTTTTATGCATTTCTTCTATATTCCCCTTGGTTGTTTTACATTCCTGGTGGAATTACGACTCTCTCTCTCTCTCTCTCTCTCTCTCTCTCTCTCTCTCTCTCTCTCTCTCTCTCTCTCTCTCTCTCTCTCTCTCTCTCTCTCTCTCTCTCTTCCTTCCTCCCTCCATTAACGCTCTTTTTCCCCCGTCTCCTCCCCCTCTGTTTGTCCCCTTCCTGTTCTGTTTCCCTTTCCCCCCCTCCTTTTTTACCCCTCTCTTTTCCCTTCTTCCCCCTTTACTCTCTCAATCCTCCCCCCTCTCGTTCTCCCTCGTCACCTCTCTCCTTCCTCCTCTCTTTTTCCCCCCTCTCTTTTCCCCATACCTCCCTCCCCCCCCAACTCCCCGTTCTGAATAAATTTTTCATTTTTCCCTGGACACTTTGAATCTATTATCCTCATCTTTTGTGTTGATCTGCCCTTTTTGTTCCCATTTTCACGGCACTTTTCTGCGAAACTCTTCGACCATCATTCTTCCCTCTTCTGTCGTACGATTTTCTAATACTTCTTTTATTTAGCAGTAAAGATCGAGAACTAAAACCTTGTCATTGTGGTTGTCTACGAGCCTCCGGATGCAACGTCCCAGCAATTCCAGGAACAGCTTTTGAAAATTGACCACTGTCTGGAAAATCTTCCAGCTCCTGCCCCAAACATTTTGCTCCTGCTGGATTTTAACCTAAGGCACATGAAATGGAGGAATGTAGCAAACAGTGCTGTAGCAGAGATAACCCCAGGAGGCAGCTCAAATGAAAACACACACACGAGCTTTTAAATCTCTGCACCAAATTCACCTTAAACCAGCAAATAATAGAGACTACAAGATTGGAAGATACACTGGATGTCATCTTCACTAACAATGATCTGATACGAAATGTCACCATATCAAAAACAATATACTCAGATCACAACATAATCGAGGTTCCTACATGTATGCGCGGAGCCCCAGACCAACAAAATGTGATCAGTCACGAGGGAACCTTCACTAAATTTAACTTCAATAACAAAAACATAAGGTGGGACCAAGTCAACCAGGTCCTAAATGATATAAACTGGGAAGATAGACTAAGTAACACGGATCCGAACCTATGTCTAGAAAAAATTAACACTGTGACACTCGAGGTATATTCCTTGAAGGAAAGGGAAAAGATAATGTAAGCTAGAAAGAGAAAGGCGCTCCCTTTACAGGCAAAGGCGAAGAATAACAGAGCGGCTAAAAGAGACCAATATATCTGTAATACGAAGGGAGGTACTGGTCAGAGAAATAACAAACATCGAACTTAAACTAAAGGAATCTTACAGGAGTCAAGAAACGCGGGAAGAACTAAAAGCCGTAAATGAAATTGAAAGAAACCCAAAATATTTCTTTTCTTATGCCAAATCTAAATCTAGAACAACATCCAGTATTGGGTCCCTACTTAGATGAGATGGGTCTTACACAGATGACAGCAAGGAAATGAGTGAGCTTCTCAAGTCCCAATATGACTTGGTTTTTAGCGAGCTGCTAACCAGACTGAGAGTCGAAGACCTAAATGAATTTATGAGCGAGATAGAGAATTTGATAGACTCAAACCTGTCTGATATTATCCTGATGCCAAATGACTTCGAAGAGGCGATAAACAACTTGCCCATGCACTCTGCCCCAGGCCCAGACTCATGGAACTCCGTGTTCATCAAGAACTGCAAGAACATCCTATGGAGAGGGAGCATGGACACAGGGGTCGTCCCACAGTTGCTAAAAGCATAGCTCTACTCCACAAAGGGGGCAGTAAAACAATAGCAAAGAACTATAGACCGATAGCACTAACATCCCATCTAGATACCCATCAGTTACACAACCCAGGGCAACGTGGGTTTAGAGCAGGTCGCTCCTGCCTGTCGCAACTACTGGACCACTATGACAAGGTTCTGGATGCTCTAGAAGACAAACACACAGACTTTGCAGAAGCCTTCGACAAGTGTGACCATGGCGTAATAGCGCACAAAATGCGTGCTAAAGGAATAACAGGAAAAATTGGTAGATCGATCTATAATTTCCTCACTAACAGAACACAAAGTGTAGTAGTCAACAGAGTAAAGTCTGAGGCGGCTACGGTGAAAAGCTCTGTTCCACAAGGCACAGTACTCGCTCCCATCTTGTTCCTCATCCTCATATCCGACATAGACAAGGATGTCAGCCACAGCACCGTGTCTTCCTTTGCAGATGACACCCGAATCTGCATGACAGTGTCTTCCATTGCAGACACTGCAAGGCTCCAGGCGGACATCAACCAAATCTTTCAATGGGCTGCAGAAAATATGAAGTTCAACTTTCACCATCATTCACTCCATCACTGTCTTGCCAGAGTGGTGCTTACACTACAGTTATAAAACTGCAACATTAACACCCCTCCTTCAGAGTGCAGACACTTGATATATACTGTGAAAATTTCTAAATATCCTCAAACTGAATTTTCTACTAGGCATTGTTTGCTTTTCCTCTAAACTGAATTCACAGTGTCCTTGTCTTGTTGTCTGTACTTACACTTCACATTACTTTCACAGTGTTCTTGTCTGTACTTACACTTCACATTACTTTCACAGTGTTCTTGTCAGCACTTACACTTCACGTTACTTTCGTGAAATTTTCATTTTTTGATCAATTAGACTCTTAGGGCAATACTTGGGTATCTTTATTGTGGAAACGGGTGGTCAATTAGTCCAATATACAGAAGAATGGTTGAAAATCAGGAGGAGTCGATGTGATCAGTCCATCAAGATTGATGGACTGATCACATCGGCTCCAGGCTGAGGGACTGATTACCTCAAACTACTACTGATCTTCAACCATTCTTCTCTGTATTGAACTGAGGAAGGTGATGGTTGGCGAAACGTTTCCACACTAAGGATACCCAAGTGTTACACAAGCGTCTAATTCATCAACCTGTCGGTTCTCTGAACCAGTTAACTATCATTTGTTTTTCTTTCTGCCTTCCTAATTTCCTCTCGGGTTATCAACAGTTTAGCCGAACACCCTGACACCTTTTGGGCTTATATCACCCCCCCCCCCCGCCCTCCCTACTTCTTTTCTCATCCAGGTTGTCCTGTTTTTTTTACCCTGTTTCCTAATGGTCATCTGTCATTTATTCTGCTGTCCTGATCTAAAAATGGATTTTCTGTTCGACAAGTTTTAATAAAACGTGTTTTAAACGTAGTTTTTTACTGTCATAAAACAAAGCTTTTGTATTTTCTTGATTTCTTCTGTTTACAAAAGGGGACTGGAGTCTCACTACTTCGTGGGTTATCCACGTTCGTGGCTCGGTTGCTAGTGCACTCGCCTCACACATTAAGGTCCGAAGTTCGATCCCCGGTACGGGTGGAGACATTAGGACGCGTTTCCTTAAGACACCTGCTGTCCATGTTCACCTATCAGTAAAATAGGTACCTGGGTGTTAGCCGAATGGTGTGGGTTGCTTCCTGGGGACAAAATTTACCTGATTTGCCTGAACTGTTCTGTATAACAAGGGACTTTCTATACAGTAGTATGTAATTCATGTCAGCTATGGTCTGTATACGTTGTATATGTATTTGTAGACCTAAAGGTTATTATTATTATTATTATTATTATTATTATTATTATTACTTTCTCGATGTCTTTCCTGTTCTTGGTTCGTCTCTACGTGTTTCATTTATTAAGCTTTTTGCTACCTGCCGTAACACAGAGTTCCTTTTTTCAACGTTCTTTTTTTCTCTTCCTTACATGTTACCCATTTGCTTAAATTTTTTCTAGTCATTTGATTTGCTTTTTTTTTTTTACCTCCCCTATTTACTTGTGTGAATTTCTTAACTTTTGTGTCTTGCTTCTCGTCGTCTTCACTACATCCTCCAGTATCTCGACGGCTTGAAGAAGAGGCATCCCTGGATTCCATTTTTCTTGCGTCGTTAGCCCTACAATACATGATTCTCATGGTCATCCCTTGCCCATTCTCTCTCTCTCTCTCTCTCTCTCTCTCTCTCATACATCTTAGTGTTTGTACGCACCGAGTTGTACTCGTCGAGTTTTGCTTGCGGGGGTGGAGGCTCGGCTCCTGGTCCCGTCTCCTAGACCACTTTGATCGTCATCACTGATTTCTAGTCTGTTAGTTCTTCTCATATCTACTCTTGAAGATGTGGATTGAGCTCGCCTTTGTGTGTGTGTGTGTGTGTGTGTGTGTGTGTGTGTGTAATTATTTAGAAAGGAAAAATAACCCGTGTTGTGTTGCACACTATTCCTTCTCTGTTGTAGTGCCAACATTTTTTCAGAAATATTCTCTACTCTCCTCATTTACGTTGTCTCTTCAGTAGCTTAAAGTTAGTGTTTTTCTCTGTATTGGTGTCACCAGGACATTTTCCCTCTTCACTTGAAATATTTTCATACAGTGATACATGCTATATTCCCTTAACTGTCATTATAGTAATGGTTCATAATACTGCTGAGTTAGATGAGCAAGACACATGTGTAATAGTTGCGTATCTTTGTTATTTGAAGTTCCTTCTGACCGACAGGTTTAAGTCTAATACAGAGGCGACGTAGCTATAGCCACAGCAGTGCTTCTGTTGTCTCCAGTGAGGCTCCTGTGTTTACCTGTTTCCTAATATCATGTTTATTTTTCTCAATATATTATCTTGTCCATAATTACTATCGTATTTGCTTCGATGAAGTTTGTATTGTAAAGGTCTAAGCAAAGCTCAGACCGTTACAATACAATTGTTCTCAAAGATTTGTGAAGTTATACCATGAATTAAGGAAAGATCCTGGACTTCACTTTACGAAAGGAGACTAAATGCGATAGTAATTATGGAGAAGGTAGATTATAGTGAAAAAAATAACATACTGCTAGAAGACTGAGAAACTGACGTGCCCCTTAAGTCACCTTTGTAATCGACTTGAGAAGCCTGCTAAGCAGGCGAAACTCTCCGGCACTGAAGATACCCAACTGTTCGAGTCACAGAATGGGTTGGGGCTCGAAACCATGGCAGGTGAATCATAACTCTCCAGAAATCGTGTTATTACGATTGCTTGAATCATGATACTCAAATGGTGTCTTCCTCATCTATCATCACTTAGCTACTGTCTACCAGCGTCCTCTGTCTTCGTAATTCATGTCTCACTATTCTGGAGCAGCGCTGCGCATCTCCCATGAGTTCTCGCACTTTTTTTCATGTATTCCCATTTTTTAGAATCTTGTATAGCATGCCCTTTAAAATTTTTATATGTTAAACATATTTTTATCTGGGATGGACACCCAAGGAGAGCCGCACATTCCAGTTTTGTTCGACATTATAAAGAAATCGACATTTTGCCAGCAATGTATATGGACGGGTTGTACCTCGAGGCTGATGCAGTTCTCTCCTTGGAAGTGAAGCCTCAAATTCCTATTTTAAATAAATATTAGTGCCTTTTATCCCCCAGGTGCCATATAACTTCTACGGGTTAAGCACTTCCCCCCGAAATTAATAAATATTTTTAAGTATTTTAAGCGAATTAGTTATACAGAATTTTCACTGCTCCTTTTAAAATTTTATGGGGATAACTTAATAATTTCTTCCTTCCTCACCATAACTCCTTCTTTCCCTACCATAACCCCGTGATGGAATATGACAGGGAAACATAGCTAGCTTTTGTCCCAGCTCTGAAGCTATCTTGTATAATGTGCAACACTGCTGGTGTTCCCACTATGTAACTATCATATAGAATAGTGTAGCAACACACTGCTGGTGTTCCCACTATGTAACTATCATATAGAATAGTGTAGCAACACACTGCTGGTGTTCCCACAATGTAGCTATCATATGAAATAGTGTAGCAGCACACTGCTGGTGCTCCCACAATGTAACTATCATATGAAATAGTGTAGCAGCACACTGCGCATTTATTCAGTTTCGTTAAACAGTTTCTCTTACGTGTATCAGGCAACGTATCTGGACACGATAAGACCGCGGCCAGAGCCCAACCAGGAGGCGCTGCCAGAGATCGGCCAGAGGATCAGACTGTCAGAGGGAGACATCGCTCAGACCAATCTTCTCTACAAGTGCCCAAGTAAGTGTGTTATCTGTGGCGGGTTGCGAGAGTTTTCTTAGCCCAGCAGCCTCCGGCCCTGGACCAGGCCGATGAAGTGCTGGTAGGTGGTAGTTGTAAGAACATAAGAAGGAACACTGCAGCAGGCCTGCTGGTCCATGCAAGGCAGGTCCAAGTCTCCCACCGGCTTAAGCCAATGACCCAACCTAGTCAGGTTACATTCACTTAAGGAAAGAGCACGGTATCAGACCTATTAGCACAAGCTAGTCAGGTCCAACTCACACCCGCCCACACCCACACAGGTATTTATCTAACCTATTTTTAAAGCTACACAAAGTTTTAGCTTCTATGACCGTACTCGGTAGTTTGTTCCACTCATCCACAACTATTACCAAACCAGTACTTTCCTATATCCTTCCTGAATCTGAATTTTTCCAAATTAAAACCATTGCTACGAGTCCTGTCTTAGCTAGATAATTTTAGCACGCTATTTACATCCCCTTTATTTTATTCCTGTTTTCCATTTATACGCCTCAATTATATCCTCTCTAATTCTACGCCTTTCTAGAGAGTGCAAATTTGGGGCCCTCAGTCTATCCTCACAGGGAAGATTTCTGATACATGGGATCAACTTTGTCATCCTCCTTTGTACGTTTTCCAGAGTATTTATATCCATTCTGTAATACGGTAACCAAAACTGTGCAGCATAATTTAAATGAAGCCTAACTGTGGCATGCAAAGAGTACGTAACCTTTATTCGGCGCATGTACACACCCTCATTGACAGGCTATCTCCCCCAACCAGCGAACCAGGTGCTAAGGGTTGATGATGGGGCCCCATCGTTCAATCAGTACCCAGGTTCCAGCCAATGAGAAGATGGTTTTGGCAACTGCAGAGGTGTTGTGGGTACCACTCTCCTGTCTGACCTTGTCATTCCCATTCTAGAGCTGGTTGAAACACGGTCTGCTCTCTAGTGGCTTCTATTCTGCCTTGCTTACCGTGGAGTGCACTAATACCTATTGTACATAATGTATATAGTGTACATACTTCTGTTCTAAATTGGTGAAGGATAATATAAATCAAAAGTTTTCTGCTGTGTTTATTTTGCTCCCTTTACACCCAGGATAACAGGCCATTGGGACTCCTGGGTTGTAATACTGACCAAAGATATATAGAGTTGAAGAACAACCTGAGGACTCTTATTATTTATGCTATTTGATATGAAGCCAAGGATTCTGTTCGCTTTACTACAAACACTAATGCACTGTTGTCTTGGTTTCAGATTACTGCTAACCAGAACTCCCAAATCCTTTTTGCAATCAGTAATATTAAGATCTGTATTGTTTAGTTTATATGTGGCATGATTATTTTTCTGTCAAGTGTTTAGAGCTTTGCATTGTCTATATTAAACTTCATCTGCCACTTCTCCAACCACTGCAACAGTCTGTTCAAATCATCTTAGAGTGCTCTAATGCCCTTGTCAGAATGAATTAGACGGCCTATTTTGGTGTCATCGGCAAACTTGCTTATGTCGCTATTTATTCCCTCATGTACATCGTTTATGTAAATTGTGAACAACAAGAGGCCCAACACTGACCCCTGTGGAACACCACTTGTGATGCTTCGCCTCTCTGATTTCTCCCCATTTATGCAAACTCTCTGCTGCTTGTTTGTCAACTATGTCTCTATCGATGAAAAAATTTCTCCTATTCCATGTGCCTTAAGTTTCCTCAATAGTCTCTGATGTGAGACTATCAAAAGCCTTACTGTAGTCCATATACACAATATCATATTCATTACCATGATCTACCTCCTCAAATACCTTAGTGAAAAAAAGTTAATAACTTCGTAAGACAGGAACGCCCCTTTGTAAAACCATGTTGAGGTTCATTAATCAATTTATGCCTTTCAAGGTGGCTACGAATTGCCTCGGCAATTATAGATTCCATAAATTTTCCCACTATGGAGGTAAGGCTTATTGGTCTATAGTTCGAAGCTAAGGACCTGTCACCTGCTTTGAAAATAGGTATCACATTTGCCATTTTCCACTTATCTGGCACCATGCCAGTTTGTAGTGATATGTTGAAAAGATTAGCCAAAGGTTTGCTAAGCTCCTCTTTACATTCCTTTAGAACCCTTGCATACAGTTCATCAGGGCCTGGGGATTTGTTAAGTTTTAATTTATCCATTTGTGTAAGGACCATGTCACTTGTGACCCTAATCGTGCATAATTTATTATCGTTCTGTTTTACGTAATTTATTCTGGAATATTACTAGTTTCTTCCTGTGTAAAAACTGAGAGGAAGTAAATGTTAAAAATTCTACACATAACCTTATCACTGTCTGTGAGCTGACCTGAGTAACTTTTGAGTGGGACTATCTTGTCCCTAATCCTGAAAGAATCCTTTTGGGTAAATCTTCGATTTTCTTGCGACTTTAACTTCATAATCTCTCTGCTCTTCATATTCCCTTTATTTCTCTCTCCAACTGATTGTATTGATTTCTTAGCTGCCCCTCTCCTCTTTTGATTCGCCTGTATATGCCTCTTTTGACCAGTGAAATGTTTTAATCTATTGTTTATCCATTTAGGATCATTTTATTTTATCTACTTTCCCTATTCGGAATATAAGTTGTCTGAGCAGCTAGAACTATGCTCTGGAAAACGTCATATCGGCAACCTTCACCACCTACCTGACCCAGCTATGGGCATGTTAGTGGTGCTGGTAGCAGGTGGTGGTTTAAGTTGAGGGGGTGTTTGTGGATGTACGATGGTAGTAGTTGTGGTGGATACTGTGGCGGTTGTAGTACTGGTGGTAGTTATGGTGGCAGTAGTGGTGACGCTAGTTGTAGTGGCTGTTTTTGTCACTTGTGCACAGTATGGGGTAGTGGTAGTTGAAGTGGTGATAGTAATTGTAGTGGTGGTAGTTGTTTGTAATAGCTGGTGATAGCTGTTTTAGTAATGGTTATAGTTGTTGAAGTAGTGACATTAATAGTTGCAGGAGTAGTAATTGTAGTTATAGCAGTTGTGGTTATAGTAGTGGTGATTGTAGATACTGGAGTAGCTTTAGTTATAGAGTGGTGGTTGTAGATACTGCAGTAATGTTTGTACTAGTTGTAGTGATAATAGTTTTTATATTATTAACTAGAACAGTGGTGTTTGTTTTAATATATGTTCTAGTGAAGAATAACTGACAATACTGTAGCAGAAAAAGAACAATCACAAATAACTTTATATATATATATATATATATATATATATATATATATATATATATATATATATATTATTTATTATATAATCAATAACACTGCACTAGCCAAGGAGTCGAACGCATGACGCTTTAGACCACTAGACCACACAATCCTTAACAATGGTGCATCCAGCCAGGCTAGGTGTTGTACCCACCATCGAAGGACATACGGTGGTGTGGACGCCTCTGAGCTAATTTCATTCTACTCCCTGTTTGTGTACTAGGTCAACAAGCAGTATATTATATTATTGTACCCACGAAACTAGTGGTATTGATCAATAGCCACTCTTTATAGAGTACAATAATATACTTCTTGAGCTAGTACACGTCTTGGTACATCTGTTCCCATGCCCCCTCAAGGCCATGTTGTATATAAACCCGTGGAAGTAAACATATGTCAGTGAATAAACGGGAGAATTAATACCAGTAATACTATTCCCTCCTCTCGTTATATTACTCCCGTCCCCCGCCGCCACCCTCTTGTATATATTCTGGCTCCCTTCCCCTTTTCGTTTCTTTGAACTAGTTAATGTTGCAAGTCGGACTGAGACATTCATTCATTAGGGATTTGCCGGTACTTCCGGCCCGGGTCTTCTTCATATGGCGACCCGGCGACTGAAACGTTCGTAAGTTTGTCTCCTCTGTGCAGGTTCTCTGTACAGAAGGATGGTTGGGACTTGAAACGCGGTCCATTCGTGTGGCAGGACCAACATTGAGTGTTGCAGCGTGTCAACACAACATTCGTGTGGCAGGACCAACATCGAGTGTTGCAGCGTGTCAGCACAACATTCGTGTGGCAGGACCAACATCGAGTGTTGCAGCGTGTCAACACAACATTCGTGTGGCAGGACCAACATCGAGTGTTGCAGCGTGTCAACACAACATTCGTGTGGCAGGACCAACATCGAGTGTTGCAGCGTGTCAGCACAACATTCGTGTGGCAGGACCAACATTGAGTGTTGCAGCGTGTCAACACAACATTCGTGTGGCAGGACCAACATCGAGTGTTGCAGCGTGTCAGCACAACATTCGTGTGGCAGGACCAACATCGAGTGTTGCAGCGTGTCAACACAACATTCGTGTGGCAGGACCAACATTGAGTGTTGCAGCGTGTCAACACAACATTCGTGTGGCAGGACCAACATTGAGTGTTGCAGCGTGTCAACACAACATTCGTGTGGCAGGACCAACATTGAGTGTTGCAGCGTGTCAACACAACATTCGTGTGGCAGGACCAACATTGAGTGTTGCAGCGTGTCAGCACAACATTCGTGTGGCAGGACCAACATTGAGTGTTGCAGCGTGTCAACACAACATTCGTGAACTATTAGTTATATTACCAAAACCGAAACGTGTGTAGAAATTTTTAGAGTAAACTGGGTCATAGCCTCTGTCAAGTGCCGGGTCAACCAGGCTGTGATGGATGTGGTCCTGTATCAGCCTGGTTCAACGGGAACCCAGCAAGGTCGGTCTGAGAGTGCAAAACCCTCAAAATCGGTCACAGGTATAACCTTCCATATCTCTCACTCCAATTATGTATTGCAGTGTTGACGACCAGACCCTCCAGTATCTCAGACGTATATACAGTATTATCAAGTGTATCTGACATATACAGTATTATCAAGTATTTTACGTATACACAGTAATGTCAAGTAACTTACGTATGTACAGTATTATCAAGTATCTCTTCTCCATTCCAGAGAGTGCATCTCTGGTACTTAGAGGGGTTCCCGATAATCTGTTTTACTGACTATTTGAGGAGTAAATGATCTCTATATTTTCCAGCTCTGATATCTCTCACCTTGAACACTGTTTTCAATGCGTTTGCCATTTATGGGGGGGGGGTTCATCGCCCCTACTCGCTTCTACGCTTCTCTGCCCCCCTCCCCCACTGTCTGGTCCCAGACTTGACCTGGTTGCTACCCTGGTTGACTAGGCACTCGGTGCTGGCCACATGTAGTTTGACGTATTCTCCACAACCTGGTCGATCAGGAGCTGAGGGGAACTTATCAAGTTTTCCCTTGAAGACTGTTAAAAGGAAGGGAGGGCGTTGACAAGTTATTGAACTTTGAACCTTCCGAGTTCTCTCTTAGTATACTTATTGTTCACCTTGTTACTGAAGGTATTTGCACCGTCTGTCAAGTCTTGCTTTCATGTGGACTGATTTCGGTGTGCAGGGTTGGGACTAGTCCCTTCAGGAACTTCCAGGTGACAGTCGCTATGCAAATCCTCGCCTACTTTCCAAAAAGTTAAGTTGAGGTCTGAAATGTTCCCAGTAGTTTAAATATTTGATTGAGTTTATATGGGCATTGAAAATCTCTGTTCGTTTTGTAGCTCAGTCATCTATCCTGCCATGAAGGAGGCCATTTGTAAATACCTGAAATCTTGAGGTTGTATTCCAACCTGGAGAGAACAAGTGACTTGAGTATTATCGTGGCCTCAGCATCTCTTGTTTTGAATGTTCTAGTTATCTATCCTATCATCATCCTTGCGGTGGCAATAGCACCATTGTTGTGATCCTTCAGTGCTCAGGCCTTCGACTTAGTCATTCCCAAGTCTCGCACATAGGACATTCGCTCTCTTGAATGATTCGAATTTGTCTTGTGCTGCGCTTCGGTCTGTATTTCCTCAATTCTTCCAAAGCCGAGTAACTGAAACTTGTCCTTATTCAGCAAGATATTATTACCTGAGGTCCACTGGAAGACTTCACTGTTCTCAGTGAACAACACTCTCATAAAGATTCTGGTTTCTGCCAAGGATGTTATGGTGCTATGATTTGTATCTTTGTCTGTCAGATATAAGAATCAGAACAGAACAGAGGAGTCACAGGTAAGAACCCACTAGGGGTGAGGGGGAAATGGGGATAGTTGAATAGATGGGGGGGGGGAGGAAAGAATTGTAGAGAAAGGAAAAGAGTCAAGGCCATTGTAAAGAATTTTAGAAGGCATGTGCTGGTGCTGTTGAGAGCGAAAAAGTCAGAATGCATGCAGTCAGCATGCGTGCTGACTGGGGCGGAGTACTGTGCCTTGAGGAACAGAGCTTTTCATGATGGCAGCCTCCGACTTCACTGTTTACTTCTACAATCGTGTGTTCTAGTGGTGAAGAAGTTAAATATCTATGTGCTCACTTTTCCGGTAATTCCTTTTGCACGTATCTTGTGCGCTATCACACCATGGTTGCCCTTGTCGAAGGCTCAAAACCCATGTTGCTCTGGTTTGTGCAATTGCGATTTCCATGTGATTGGTAATCTTGCTTCCCAGCACCCGCTCGAAGATTTTGGTAATTGACGTTTACGCTATTGTTTTGCAATTTCTGCGATTGTTTTACTGCCACCTTTGAGAAGTGGCAGTAACAGTAGTTTTTGATGACTGTGGGATGACTCTTATGTCCATCCCACAGGGATGGGCCTTCGGTATTCTATACCGAAGGCCCAAGAGAGTATTTACTTGTTCATCTTTGATGAATATGGCGTTCCATGAGTCTGAAGCTGAGTCAGAGTGCATGGGTGTGTTATCAGTGACTTACTCAGTCAGCTAGGGAGAGGGAATCATCTGAAATAGAACATGTGTTAGTTGCGTGTTGAGTCTCGTTAAAGAAAAACTCGTTAGTCGTATAGTGAAGTCGGTTTTTTCACTTTCTGTATTGTCATCAGTGTATATTCCATCTCCTTTGAGTAAGACATCTGGACGTGATTTTCACCCTGGATTTTGCACGCGAGAAAAAAGTATTTGAGATTTCAAGTAATTTTATTCATGATTCTTTGCGCTCTCTCTCTCTCTCTCTCTCTCTCTCTCTCTCTCCTGGACTCTCATGATGCAATCAGCTAGTGTTCTGTGTTGTCTATTTCTCTTACCAGTTTACTTTCGCGCTTCAGAGAATGTGCTGCCTCTGAGAATGTGTTATCCATCGTCTTAATCTCTCTCTCTCTGTTTCTCATTCTCTCTCTAGTTTGCATCTTCTCATTTGTCGTAGATGTGTGTGTGGGGGGGGGGGACACTTGGAGCACCAGTGACCTCATCCTCCCGAGAAACTCGTTTAGATCCAGGTGGTCATATCGTCTTCCCAGCGTATTTCATTAAGGCCACGACCTATTTGTTCCCCTTTGATGTTCTTGTTCAAACTGAATTTGATGGATTATCTCTCATTATTGATCATGTTTCTGTTCCGGGTCACTGTGCATACAGTTCTGAACGTCGATTGTATTGTGGTCTGAGACTTCAGTCTGTGATACCATTATGTTCCAGACCATGCCCTCGGTGTCCAGTCTGGTTGGTTGTGCAAGCTGCTGGCTTAAGGCGAATTTATTGCAGAGGATTAATAATTCTGATGTGTGAGACTGTTCCGCTTAACTTGCCCCACGGAATCTCTGCCATCACCATCCTTCCTACAGTTTTCCATTTCAGATTTCTCAAATTAAAGTCACCAAGTAACAAGGGACTCGGGGTTTAAGTTGGTAGGTTTTCAAGACAGTGCTCGATTTCTAATAGCTGACCCTAGAACTGCTGGGAAGTTGTATCTGGTAGTTTATATAGAAGCATAACAATTACTGGTATTCCCCTCCTAAATTAAATTAATTTGTAGTATTCACTAGCTTAGTGGATACGAGCGACTCTTTAATGTACTGGCCAACCCTTCCTTCCCCCTCCTCGTGTTTATGTTCGTGTTTACCTAAAGACGTTGTACATAGGTATCCTCTTCTAAAGAGGATCCCAAAAGAGGGTCGAAATATACAGATGAGTCAACCTCCTGTGTTTGTCTTCTTGTGGGTTATTAATGAGTATTGACGAGTGTTCATTAGACTTTAGTTATGTCGTTATTAGATAGTCGTTTGAGTCTTCGTGAAAGTTGAAAAATATCATTTGGACTTTGTGAGGCGGCCACTGATACAGTTTATATTTTTGTTCACTGAGACCTTGTTCGTTTGCAGACACTGATGATGATAGTGCTGTGGTGGTTGCTAGGTGCTGTGGTGGTTGCTAGGTGCTGTGGTGGTTTGTAGGTGCTGTGGTGGTTGCTAGGTGCTGTGGTGGTTGCTAAGTGCTGTGGTGGTTGCTAGGTGCTGTGGTGGTTTGTAGGTGCTGTGGTGGTTTGTAGGTGCTGTGGTGGTTGCTAGGTGCTGTGTACAATTGATCTAAATAATATCATCGATGTAACCGTTTTTAAATTTCTTTTAGTCAAAGCTATCATTTCTCTTTCTTTTTTACACAAGGTTTAGCAAGGTCAGCTTAAGAATTCCTAACTGTTGACAAGCTGTTGACAAGTTAAGGATTCCTAACTTTATTGACAAGCTAAGAGCTGTTACTTACATCAGCTCATTTAAAAGCCCTTTTTTGTTATGAGACATCCAAGTATGGAACAGGATGAAGTTGGATCTATCTGTGGGCCAGCAATTTCAGTGAATCAGGTGACTTTCATTCGTTGATATCGTTATGCTGTACGAACACATTCCAGACTCGAGTCATCCTGGGAATAAATGATCTCAGATGTAGTGATGTCCTGGAGAAGGGTACAGAGTTAAGTTGCTGCTTGCTGCCCGTCTTGTGGTCTAGAAGCTCGCTGTCCTCGGAGTGGAGCTAATGTTGGCCTTATACATAACAATGAGGCCACCCACATCCCTCCTGTGTTGAAGGCTCTACTAAAATAACAGATCTATCCAGGCTAGGTCCAGGCGAGAGATGAGGCGTCTTGTTCTGTTCTCTATTCTGTCAAGTTGTAGATAAGATGGAGGGCTGGCAATCCAAGGTGTGAGCGTACTTGTGCCTCATACAGAATCTTGCAACCTCTACTGTCAAGCAGATGCCAGATACATCGAAGTGCTGTAAGCTTCCTAGTTGCCTTGTTTGCAAGATTTACAACGTGGTTCTTCATGGTCAGTTTGGAGTCGAATTTCTCTCCCCCCCCCTCTGTCCGTCTCTCTCTCTCTCATTTATTATTCTCTTTTGTTTACTTTTTTTTTTTTTGGTCTCCTTGTTTCTTAATCTGGTTTCCAGCTTTCTTATTATCTTGTCTCCCCTCTTCATCTCGGTTTCCTGATTGTTTCCCTATTTTTTCCTCCACTTATTCCCCTTTTCTGGTTTTCATCTTTTCGTCCCCTCTTTCTTCCCCACTTGTTCCACCTTTTTAATTCCCCCCCTCCACCTGTTTCCTCTTTCTTGTTTCTTCTCAACTTGTTTCCTTTTCTTGTTTCTTCCCCTCTTATTCCACCTCTTCCTATTTTTTCCCTCTCGTTTGTCCCCACATTTTCTTAACCTCCTATTTATATCCTTATTCTTATCCTCGTGTTTCTCTCTCCCTCTTTTTCTCCTCTTGTTTCTTCCCCTTTCCTACTGTTTCCCACCTTTCATGTTTCTCCCATTCTCATCTTTCCCTCTTAACCTCACGTTTCCCCTCCTCTTGTTCCTCTTTCCATTTTCTATCATGCCCTCATCTTCCCACTTTCTTTACACACATCTTCCCTCCGTCATCAGTCAATTTCCCCTCGATCACCTTTTATCACCCATTTCCTTACGTTGCTATTTTTTATCTATTTCCCCTCAAGCTCCCCTTCCTTGGTGATATATTTCACTCCTAGACGATGTTCTCTCTCTCTCTCTCTCTCTCTCTCTCTCTCTCTCTCTCTCTCTCTCTTTCCCCTCTCGTAAGCTAAATCACTAACCTATTTTTTCCCCTCTTCAGATAATCACTTTCCTTCGTTATCGCCTTTATTCCCTATTCTCTCTGCTTTCTTTCTAATGTTTCTCCCTCTCCTTTCTCTCTCTCTCTGTTCACTTTCTGACTTTTTTTTTAACATTTTTCCTCATATTTTGTCTGTTTCTTCCTGGTATTCTCTTTATCTGTTACTGTTGTTTTTCTGACGTACTGTTGGTGTCTAACGTTGTGTTGGTGTCTAACGTTGTGTTGGTGTCTAACGTTGTGCTCACAGGTCTAAACAAGTGCTCACAGGTCTAAACAAGTGTTCACAGGTCCAAACAAGTGCTCACAGGTCCAGACAAGTTCTTATATCCTTAATGTGATGTTTGCCTAGGCACAATGTAGTTCTGGCCACTGTGTGTGGAGTTGGTGCACCAACTCCAAGGCTCTACAGTCTTCCCATTATGTCCTTGTATTGATAAAGCCACTGGATGGCGAAACGTGATACCCAGATGTTGCGCATGTCTAGTTTCCAGCTTGTCAGTATTATATACCATTCATATATAACACAACTTCTTTACCTAATTTCCACCTCCTGTTCTTCCTCCTCCTCCCGGCCTCCACCTACGCAGAATGCGGGAGGACGTACCAGGAGAACGCGGCCACATTCTCCTCTCCGTCGTACGTGAATTCTGCGCCGCCTCCCGGTGGAGAGAAGTGCGAGTGGCGGATTACTGCTACGCACGGGGAGCGCATCGTACTCAACATCACCTCCATGGACATCTTCAAGAGTGACGGCTGCAAAACTGACTACCTGGAGGTCCGCGATGGTTATTGGCACAAATCTCCCTCCCTTGGTGAGTACACTTCTGATTATTCTTCGGAGATTATTCTAAGCCAGACTATTGTGCTGTGCTGATCTGCTGCTGTTGCATCGCTCTCAAGAAGTGATGTGGGACAGAGAGCGGAAGCACATGCAGCGGCACATGACTATTTCAATGCCCTATAAACTACAATGATTTGGGGTTGGGTTTAGCCTCGACTCTCTTTCCCTGTTCTTTATTCTTTTCCTCTCCTCCACCTATTCTTCACCTATCCCCACTTCTCCCCTTACCCCTTGTGGGTCGTTAACTGTGAGTCCCTTCTCATTCTGGCGAGTACACAAGTTTTTTGGTGTATTTAAGATGTCTTCAAGAAGGTGGTATCTTATGTTAAAACTGGTATAAAATACCGACAGGTTGATAATTAAGACACATGTGCAGTAGGTCAATATCTTTATTGTTGAAAGTTTTCTCCTACACAGTAGGCTTCTTCAGTCAAATGCAGAGGCAGCAAGTGTAGTGGTAAAATGTAGATGTAATCCGTCTATTTCCATGGTTGGAGTAATTAGTACATAATGTTCATTTCACTACACCTGCTGCCTCTTTATTTGCTTGCAGACACCTACTGTGTAGCTGAAAAGTTTCAGAAGTAAGTATACCCAAGTGTTGCACGTGTGTCTTACCCACTTGTCGGTATTTTATACCATTTTTCAACAATAATAGTAAGATAGTCATAGGTTCTTGGCTTATTCAATAAAAAATCTCAGCGTGTTTACATGTTTGGTACAAGTCTACGGAAATCAGTCGTAACATTACAAAACATATGAATTTAAATGTTCAATCAAATCATGGCAGACATAGCATAGATTGGGCAACTTAAAGCCACATTATATTGAAGATCTTTTAACAGAGTTAAGTTTAAGTTTTGATGGAGAACTTGAAAAAAATGATTGCATAATAATAAATTTATGAAGAAAAAAAGATCAGGCAATTGGGTCTATTTGACTCAGCTTATAAAACATTACATAGACCCGCGTCCTGTTTCCTGACAAACTTTACCTAACCTAACTACGTAGATAGAACTGTTAATCTTAAACAGGTCATCAATATGATTAAGACCCGTGTCAGGAGACGCTTGTTCTGTCACCTGCACATAAGAGACAGAAGTTTAAGACGACGTTTCGGTTTGACTTGGACCATTTACAGAGTCACACTAACACAGAAGTGTGAGGAAGCCAGTATATGTAGGCGAGGGGGACAGGGACGGGACCAAGGAAGGGACAAAAAGAAGTGGTGGTAGTAGAAAATAGGGAGAATAGTTTGTGCCACACGAGATAGAAAGGAAAGTGAAGGGAGGCAATAGTAATGGTAGTAGCAGTAATCGTAATGGTGTCTAGTTTGTGAGTAGTAGTAGCAGTAATAGTAATGGTGTCTAGTTTGTGAGTTTGTTTATCCTGCCTTACATCTATACTACGCCACCCTTACAACAAATTGAGACAGCTCGACAACATGATTGCTAACTTGTAGATTGGACAAGCGTGGGTGTATTGTGGTATTCCCTGCTTCCTCTCACCCTCAACTGTATGTTGGTAGTTACGGTGTCAGTTACTGGTATGCTAATTACTAGACATACGACAGTGAGAGTATAGAAGTATGTCTAACCTTTCCTTGCTCTGAGAAAAGCTAAAGCTGCTATATCCAGTGTACTTACTCTATAAAACTCTACTGCCTCGTGCTCCCTCCCCCACCACACACAAACACGTACTTACATACGAACGTACGTATTTCCCTGGGAAGTGATCCCTATAGACAAGCAGCAGGTTAGGTTAGAATACTTTTCTCGGGAAACAGGACAAATGTTTCCTGACGCAGACACACACCTGGAGCTTTTGGTCATCTGTCCGAGGCCTTCCGCTGGCTTACCCCTCCATCCGTTTAAAATTTATGGTTATGAATGTGATCATTAGATACATGTGTGTTAGCGTCAGGTTGTGTTCGGTAGGTGGTCGATATCTGACACTTACCATAGGAGTGGACACCAGGTGAGTATCTTCTTGGAGATTAAGGCGGTGTATCCCCCTTCCTTCACTAACGGGAGGTCCTGCCCCCCTTCCTCATTAACGGGAGGTCCTGCCCCCCTTCCTCACTAACGGGAGGTCCTGCCCCCCTTCCTCACTAACGGGAGGTCCTGCCCCCCTTCCTCACTAACGGGAGGTCCTGCCCCCCTTCCTCACTACTAACGGGAGGGCCGGCCCCCCTTCCTCACTAACGGGAGGTCCTGCCCGCCTTCCTCACTAACGGGAGGTCCTGCCCGCCTTCCTCACTAACGGGAGGTCCTGCCTCCCTTCCTCACTAACGGGAGGTCCTGACCCCCTTCCTCACTAACGGGAGGTCCTGCCCCCCTTCCTCACTAACGGGAGGTCCTGCCCCCCTTCCTCACTAACGGGAGGTCCTGCCCCCCTTCCTCACTAACGGGAGGTCCTGCCCCCTTCCTCACTAACGGGAGGTCCTGCCCCCTTCCTCACTAACGGGAGGTCCTGCCCCCCTTCCTCACTAACGGGAGGTCCTGCCCCCCCTTCCTCACTAACGGGAGGTCCTGCCCCCCTTCCTCACTAACGGGAGGTCCTGCCCCCCTTCCTCACTAACGGGAGGTCCTGCCCCCCTTCCTCACTAACGGGAGGTCCTGCCCGCCTTCCTCACTAACGGGAGGTCCTGCCCGCCTTCCTCACTAACGGGAGGTCCTGCCTCCCTTCCTCACTAACGGGAGGTCCTGCCCCCCTTCCTCACTAACGGGAGGTCCGGACCCCCTTCCTCACTAACGGGTGGTCCTGGCCCCCTCCCTCACTAACGGGAGATCCTGCCCCCCTCCCTCACTAACGGGAGATCCTGCCCCCCTTCTCTCACTAACGGGAGATCCTGCCCCCCTTCCCTCACTAACGGGAGATCCTGCCCCCCTTCCCTCGCTAACGGGAGGTCCTGCCCCCTTCCCTCACTAACGGGTGATCCTGCCCCCTTCCCTCACTAACGGGAGGTCCTGCCCCCTTCCCTCACTAACGGGAGGTCCTGCCCCCTTCCCTCACTAACGGGAGGTCCTGCCCCCTTCCCTCACTAGCGGGCGGTCCTGCCCCCGTCCCTCACTAACGGGAGGTCCTGCCCCCCTTCCTTCACTAACGGGAGGTCCTGCCCCCCTTCCTTCACTAACGGGAGGTCCTGCCCCCTTCCTTCACTAACGGGAGGTCCTGCCCCCCTTCCTTCACTAACGGGAGGTCCTGCCCCCTTCCTTCACTAACGGGAGGTCCTGCCCCCTTCCCTCACTAACGGGAGATCCTGCCCCCTCCCTCAATAACGGGAGACCCTGCCCCCTCCCTCACTAACGGGAGATCCTGCCCCCCTCCCTCACTAACGGGAGATACTGCCCCCCTCCCTCACTAACGGGAGATCCTGCCCCCCTCCCTCACTAACGGGAGATCCTGCCCCCTCCCTCACTAACGGGAGATCCTGCCCCTTCCCTCACTAACGGGAGATCCTGCCCCTTCCCTCACTAACGGGAGATCCTGCCCCCTCCCTCACTAGCGGGAGATCCTGCCCCCTCACTAATGGGAGATCCTACCCCCTCCCTCACTAACGGGAGATCCTACCCTCTCCCTCACTAACGGGAGATACTGCCCCCCTCCCTCACTAACGGGAGATCCTACCCCCTCCCTCACTAATGGGAGATTCTACCCCCTCCCTCACTAACGGGAGGTGCTACCCCCTCCCTCACTAACGGGAGATTCTACCCCTCCTTCACTAACGGGAGATTCTACCCCCTCCCTCACTAACGGGAGATTCTACCCCCCTCACTAACGGGAGGTCCTACCCCCTCCCTCACTAACGGGAGATCCTGCCCCCTCCCTCACTAACGGGAGATCCTGCCCCTTCCCTCACTAACGGGAGGTCCTACCCCCTCCCTCACTAACGGGAGATCCTGCCCCCTCCCTCACTAACGGGAGATCCTGCCCCTTCCCTCACTAACGGGAGATCCTGCCCCCTCCCTCACTAACGGGAGATCCTGCCTCCTCCCTCACTAACGGGAGATCCTACCCCCTCCCTCACTAACGGGAGATCCTGCCCCCTCACTAACGGGAGATCCTACCCCCTCACTAACGGGAGATCCTACCCTCTCCCTCACTAACGGGAGATCCTGCCACCCTCCCTCACTAACGGGAGATCCTACCCTCTCCCTCACTAACGGGAGATCCTACCCCTTACCTCACTAACGGGAGATTCTACCCCCTCCCTCACTAACGGGAGATTCTACCCCCTCCCTCACTAACGGGAGATCCTGCCCCCGCCCTCACTAACGGGAGATCCTGCCCCCTCCCTCACTAACGGGAGATCCTACCCCCTCCCTAACGGGAGATCCTACCCCCTCCCTCACTAACGGGAGATCCTGCCCCCTCCCTCACTAACGGGAGATTCTACCCCCTCCCTCACTAACGGGAGATTCTACCCCCTCCCTCACTAACGGGAGATCCTACCCCCTCCCTCACTAACGGGAGATCCTACCCCCTCCCTCACTAACGGGAGATCCTACCCCCTCCCTCACTAACGGGAGATCCTACCCCCTCCCTCACTAACGGGAGATCCTACCCCCTCCCTCACTAACGGGAGATCCTGCCCCCTCCCTCACTAACGGGAGATCCTGCCCCTTCCCTCACTAACGGGAGATTCTACCCCTCCCTCACTAACGGGAGATTCTACCCCCTCTCTCACTAACGGGAGATCCTACCCCCTCCCTCACTAACGGGAGATCCTACCCCCTCCCTCACTAACGGGAGATCCTACCCCCTCCCTCACTAACGGGAGATCCTACCTCCTCCCTCACTAACGGGAGATCCTGCCCCCTCCCTCACTAACGGGAGATTCTACCCCCTCCCTCACTAACGGGAGATCCTACCCCCTCCCTCACTAACGGGAGATCCTACCCCCTCCCTCACTAACGGGAGATCCTACCCCCTCCCTCACTAACGGGAGATCCTACCCCCTCCCTCACTAACGGGAGATCCTACCCCCTCACTAACGGGAGATCCTACCCCCTCCCTCACTAACGGGAGATCCTACCCCCTCCCTCACTAACGGGAGATCCTACCCCCTCCCTCACTAACGGGAGATCCTACCCCCTCCCTCACTAACGGGAGATCCTGTCCCCCTCCCTCACTAACGGGAGATCCTACCCCCTCCCTCACTAACGGGAGATCCTGCCCCCTCACTAACGGGAGATCCTGTCCCCCTCCCTCACTAACGGGAGATCCTACCCCCTCCCTCACTAACGGGAGATCCTACCCCGTCTCCACCCTCCCTCTTTGAATTTGTGGTGTGATTAAAGTCTTTTTAGTAATTATTTTTCCTATGACTTTCGACTTTACACGTACTTTTATGTGTATATATATATATATATATATATATATATATATATATATATATATATATATATATATATATATATTAGTGTATATGCATATGTATATCGTATTTTCCGGCATATAAGACTGCAAGCAGTTGTGACGTAACGTTAGTTAACATCTGCTGAAGCATAACAGTCTACCCTGACCCTTGACCCTGACCCTTGACCCTGGCCCTTGATCCTGACCCTTGACCCTGACCCTTGACCCTGACCCTTGACCCTGGCGCTTGACCCTTGACCCTGGCGCTTGACCCTGACCCTTGACCTTAACCCTGACCTTGACCCTGACCTTGAGCTTATAAGGCGCTGGCTGATTTTCCAAGACTTTGTATGAAGAAAAAGTGCGCCCTATATGCCGGAAAGTAGGGTAAGCACCGGGATTCCAGCAAGGACTTAGTGAAGCTCTAAACCTGTTGGAGTCGCACAGCATATTTAGAGGCTGGATCCTCCGTGTAGGGCTTGTGATCCAAGGAATCGCGAGCCTTCTTCCTTGGATCAATCATGATTGCCTCCCACTTCCGAAACTCAGGTATGAAATATGAATTTCCCAGGTGCTACAGGAGGTGGTAATGAGGATTCAGAAATTTGTGTGTGGTGGGGTGGGGGGGGGTGCGCGCGCGCGCGCGCTTTCCCCTGAGGGGTCAATGAGCGCAAGTAGTGGAGACTCAATCCTACGGATTCTGATAGCCAGACAAGGGCCAAGTACCATCTGCTTCGTATATTCTGAGCCACTGGTGCGGCTTGGTACACACGACTCTGTCCATTATTCTCAGCTGGTGGTGTGCAGTGATCACGTCACTGGTGGTGTGCAGTGATCACGTCACTGGTGGTGTGCAGTGATCACGTCACTGGTGGTGTGCAGTGATCACGTCACTGGTGGTGTGCAGTGATCACGTCACTGGTGGTGTGCAGTGATCACGTCACTGGTGGTGTGCAGTGATCACGTCACTGGTGGTGTGCAGTGATCACGTCACTGGTGGTGTGCAGTGATCACGTCACTGGTGGTGTGCAGTGATCACGTCACTGGTGGTGTGCGGTGATGACGTCTCCCTGACGTTCTCACACACACACACACACACACACACACACACACACACACACACACACACACACACACACACACACACACAAACATTGTCTTGTTAGCGAGGCTTCAACTGCTGGGTTGACTGTAGCCAGAACACACTTAAAAATTCGAATAGCAATGCTGTGAAATATTAGATGCTACGTAATCCTCTGGAGGATATTCAGTTTTGGCGTCTTCAGTGCAAGGTATCTAAAAGGCAAGCAGCTGTATTTAAGTGCTTATTTCGTCTAAAAGCTATTTTTGACGAAATATGCCCTTGAAACATTTGATGAAGAGGCACTGATTTCATGCATTTTGCATGGAGGAGCAGCACATTCTAGGGGTGGGGAAAAGCCAGATGTGAGTATGGGGGAGGTGTGTGTAGTATTGGATAAAATAAATGGGGGTAAAGCAGTTGGGGTAGATGAGATTAAGACAGAAATGTTAAAAATCAGGTGTGTGTGTGTGTTTGTGTGTGTATAACTTTGCAGTGGTGGGTGAATTTGTTCGATATATGCATGACAGGGGGAAAGGTACCAAGGAATTGGCAGAGATGCATAATTCCTTTGTATAAGGGAAAAAGAGATAAGAGTGTATATGAATTGTAGGGAAATAGGCCTGTTGAAAATTCCAAGTGTATGGCAGAATTATCGAAAGAACTGTGTAGTAGTAGCAGTAGTTTGACTAGAGGGGCGTATATATCTGAGGTGAAGGGAAGGAGAGTGAAGGGATTTTTGTAAGAAAGGTTGGAGACAGGAGGTAAAGGAGGTTTTAACTGATAAGGTCTTGGACGTCCACAGGCTTGTGAACGAGCATGTTAGATAAGAGTAAGTGAAGTGTGAGCAAGGTAACATTTATGAAGGGATTAGGAGAAACCGGTTAGCCGAACTTTAGTCCTGGAAGTGGAGAGCACAGTGCTTGCACTCTGAAGGAGGGATCGGGATGCTGCAGTTTGGAAGGTCATCTTCTGGCAAGACAGTAAATGAGGGAAAGTGAAAGTGTGTTACGTTTCGGGTCACCTTACTTCGCAGGGAGGCAGCCGGAAAAAAATATCAAGAGGGCAGTCTAAAGGTAGGCCGTCCCACCTTTAAATATTTCTTGTAAATCTGCTACCTCTTGTAAGTGTAGAAATATTAATCAGCAACTACGATTCATTTACGTTTTTACCGCAGGACGTAAAGCTGTAGAGGGAACGTAGGTGAGTGATAATGGAAACAAAGCTTAACAGTCTTAAGAACATCACTCTTTTCCCAAGAATGTTGATAAGCGTTGCAAGGAAGTTCAATATTCTTAGAACATGTACTCAAGAATGTAGATCATAGTTGCAAGGAAATTCAATACTGTAAGAACATGCACTCTTCTCTCAAGGATGTGCTGATCAACGTTGCTACTCGTTGCAAGGGAATGTGTTGCGTAGTCTGTGGTGACAAATTATTGTTGCAAGATAGGTTACACTGTGTAATGGAGATGGGAGGTCCTTGGCCTGCCAAGGAGAGGACAGAGCAGGCACAGATGAAGACGGGGAGAATGAGAGAAGGGAAGACAAGGATAGGATGGATAGAGGAGACGAAAGAGAAAAAAAAACAGAAATAGAGAGACGTATTGAAGGAGAAAAGGAAGGGATGAGACTAGGGAGGGAGAGAAGACGAGACAAGAAAGGAATGTAATATGTGAAGGAGAGAGAAGGGGGGACAAGGAGGGGAGTAAGAGAGAGAAGAGAGATGTTGCACAACTGCGACACACACACAGGAAGATGAACATGTATGAACAGGGAAGCTGGGAGTATCCTGATAGCTCACCGTACATCTCTTCTTGCTTCCCTCACCCTATCTTCTTGCTTCCCTCACCCTATCTTCTTGCTTCCCTCACCCTCTCTTCTTGCTTCCCTCACCCTCTCTTCTTGCTTCCCTCACCCTGTCTTCTTGCTTCCCTCACCCTATCTTCTTGCTTCCCTCACCCTCTCTTCTTGCTTCCCTCACCCTCTCTTCTTGCTTCCTTCACCCTCTCTTCTTGCTTCTCTCACCCTCTCTTCTTGCTTCCCTCACCCTATCTTCTTGCTTCCCTCACCCTCTCTTCTTGCTTCCCTCTCTTCTTGCTTCCCTCACCCTCTCTTCTTGCTTCCCTCACCCTCTCTTCTTGCTTCCCTCATCCTATCTTCTTGCTTCCCTCATCCTATCTTCTTGCTTCCCTCACCCTGTCTTCTTGCTTCCCTCACCCTGTCTTCTTGCTTCCCTCACCCTATCTTCTTGCTTCCCTCACCCTGTCTTCTTGCTTCCCTCACCCTATCTTCTTGCTTCCCTCACCCTATCTTCTTGCTTCCCTCACCCTGTCTTCTTGCTTCCCTCACCCTCTCTTCTTGCTTCCATCACCCTATCTTCTTGCTTCCCTCACCCTCTCTTCTTGCTTCCCTCACCCTCTCTTCTTGCTTCCCTCACCCTAACTTCTTGCTTCCCTCACCCTCTCTTCTTGCTTCCCTCACCCTAACTTCTTGCTTCCCTCACCCTGTCTTCTTGCTTCCCTCACCCTCTCTTCTTACTTCCCTCACCCTATCTTCTTACTTCCCTCACCCTGTCTTCTTCCTTCCCTCACCCTCTCTTCTTCCTTCCCTCACCCTATCTTCTTGCTTCCCTCACCCTGTCTTCTTGCTTCCATCACCCTGTCTTCTTGCTTCCCTCACACTGTCTTCTTGCTTCCCTCACCCTATCTTCTTACTTCCCTCACCCTCTCTTCTTCCCTCCCTCACCCTCTCTTCTTACTTCCCTCACCCTATCTTCTTGTTTCCCTCACCCTGTCTTCTTGCTTCCCTCACCCTATCTTCTTGCTTCCCTCACCCTCTCTTCTTGCTTCCCTCACCCTCTCTTCTTGCTTCCTTCACCCTCTCTTCTTGCTTCTCTCACCCTCTCTTCTTGCTTCCCTCACCCTATCTTCTTGCTTCCCTCACCCTCTCTTCTTGCTTCCCTCACCCTCTCTTCTTGCTTCCCTCACCCTCTCTTCTTGCTTCCCTCACTCTCTCTTCTTGCTTCCCTCACCCTCTCTTCTTGCTTCCCTCACCCTCTCTTCTTGCTTCCCTCACCCTCTCTTCTTGCTTCCCTCATCCTATCTTCTTGCTTCCCTCACCCTGTCTTCTTGCTTCCCTCACCCTGTCATCTTGCTTCCCTCACCCTCTCTTCTTGCTTCCCTCACCCTGTCATCTTGCTTCCCTCACCCTCTCTTCTTGCTTCCCTCACCCTGTCTTCTTGCTTCCCTCACCCTCTCTTCTTGCTTCCCTCACCCTGTCTTCTTGCTTCCCTCACCCTATCTTCTTGCTTCCCTCACCCTATCTTCTTGCTTCCCTCACCCTCTCTTCTTGCTTCCCTCACCCTCTCTTCTTGCTTCCCTCACCCTCTCTTCTTGCTTCCCTCACCCTATCTTCTTGCTTCCCTCACCCTATCTTCTTGCTTCCCTCACCCTCTCTTCTTGCTTCCCTCACCCTAACTTCTTGCTTCCCTCACCCTGTCTTCTTGCTTCCCTCACCCTGTCTTCTTGCTTCCCTCACCCTCTCTTCTTTCTTCCCTCACCCTAACTTCTTACTTCCCTCACCCTGTCTTCTTGCTTCCCTCACCCTCTCTTCTTCCTTCCCTCACCCTATCTTCTTGCTTCCCTCACCCTGTCTTCTTGCTTCCATCACCCTGTCTTCTTGCTTCCCTCACACTGTCTTCTTGCTTCCCTCACCCTATCTTCTTACTTCCCTCACCCTATCTTCTTGCTTCCCTTACCCTATCTTCTTGCTTCCCTCACCCTCTCTTCTTGCTTCCCTCACCCTGTCTTCTTGCTTCCCTCAATCTATCTTCTTGCTTCCCTCACCCTCTCTTCTTGCTTCCCTCACCCTCTCTTCTTGCTTCCCTCACCCTCTCTTCTTGCTTCCCTCACCCTATCTTCTTGCTTCCCTCACCCTAACTTCTTGCTTCCCTCACCCTGTCTTCTTGCTTCCCTCACCCTATCTTCTTGCTTCCCTCACCCTGTCTTCTTGCTTCCCTCACCCTGTCTTCTTGCTTCCCTCACCCTCTCTTCTTACTTCCCTCACCCTATCTTTTTACTTCCCTCACCCTGTCTTCTTGCTTCCCTCACCCTCTCTTCTTCCTTCCCTCACCCTATCTTCTTGCTTCCCTCACCCTGTCTTCTTGCTTCCATCACCCTGTCTTCTTGCTTCCCTCACACTGTCTTCTTGCTTCCCTCACCCTATCTTCTT
>NC_091298.1:50582263-50777263 GCF_038502225.1 Cherax quadricarinatus
TCTTATTCTTGGAGACTTTAATGTCAAATATAAGAATATTTGTGGCTAAAGCTCCCGCTTCACACACGGAGGGCCCGGGTTCGATTCCCGGCGGGTGGAAACATTTCGACACGTTTCCTTACGCCTGTTGTCCTGTTCACCTAGAAGCAAATAGGTACCTGGGTGTTAGTCGACTGGTGTGGGTCGCATCCTGGGGGACAAGATTAAGGACCCCAATGGAAATAAGTTAGACAGTCCTCGATGACGCACTGACTTTCTTGGGTTATCCTGGGTGGCTAACCCTCCGGGGTTAAAAATCCGAACGAAATCTTATCTTATCTTATAATGAACACTAATGGAACTAAACTAGCGAAATTTCAAAATGATTGTGATGTTAGAATTGTGGGCACTGTGAACCTACTCATATGGCAGTATATTAGACATGGGTTTTGGATTTGGTGTATAACCCACGAGGTTCGAGTCTGTCATAACTGATCTATCTGATCACTTCCCAAGATTCACAACTGTCAATCTTGATCATATCTCTAGTAGTCAGAGCTAAATACAGTAGAAAAAAATACTTATTCTTAACTCAGAACACAAAGATAACATTAACTGCTTGTATCAAGTGGAACGCCTTCCAACTGAACAAAAGAAATTAATGGAAAAATAAATAAATAAAGAAATGATTTAGGAAAAACAAGAAAAATGATTTTTGAGAATTTTACTTAAAATTTAAATATAATAAAAAAAATATGGCCTTCAGTTCTTGTAGTTGGGTAGGAGTAGGTATGGCCCTGGATAGTTCCTCTGATGTTATTTATGTAGGTTATCCTGGGCAGATGGTAATCCGATGTTCTGGAATCTCCTACCACTTGGATGGAGCACAAGTAGAATAGGTAAGGGCTGGTAGTTGTAGAATAATGTTAATAAGTATTATTAACATACGTCTTGCCCCTTTATCTGGCGTCTATCCTGGAAGACCACGCCAGGAACAGAGCTGACAAATAAGAGAAAATAAAACTGGTTACCCATAGTCATGATAATATAACATTTAAGAAAGAAAAAGAATGATAAATGCCAAAATCATTACTGGTAACCAGCAAACACTAGAAAAGAACAAACAGTAATACTCCTGGTAGATCACCCTACCTGATTAGGAGAAGAGTGGAGGCGAAGTGACTCTCCAAACTTCAGTCCACACCAGGTAAGGTCAATATTACCAAGAGTAGAAACTAACAAATCGGACACCAGGAACTAGTTTTGCCCCAGCCCGCCAGAGAGGGGGGGGGTGAGTGCGCGCGCAACGTAACTCGCTAATGGTTCCTGGTTGCCCGAACAACCTTAACCCCACTTACACCTACTTTTCCCTCACAATACCCCCTTCCAAAACTTATGGACGGAGTCAATAAGTCAACGAACAGAGGGAAAAGCACTAAATACAACCTCGGCTCAGCCAATCTGAAAAGTGGTTTTCAGAGCCAGAAATATAAACGACTTTAAACTTATAGGGCTGAATAGCCAGAGCCCATCTCAAGAGTCTGCTATTTGACCCTTTAAAGTTTTCCAAGTACATCAGTGGCTTGTGATCTGTTTCAAGCACAAAGGGTTTACCGTATAGGTAGTATTTAAATCTACTTATACCCCATACTAAAGCATAACATTCTTTCTCCACAGTGGAATATCTTTCTTCTCTGGGCAGAAGCTTCTTACTGGCGAAAGATACTGGGAAAGGTGTCTCCTCATAATATTGAAGTACAGCCCCGAGTCCAGAATGGGAGGCATCTGTTCGGAGACAAAATATTTTATTAATATCTGGTAATTTTAGGACAGGGGGGTTTGAAAATATACTCTTAATTTCTTCGAAGCTTTGGTTGGCTTCCTCAGAACAACTAAGAGGTTCCTTGACACCCTTTTTCAAATAGTCTGTAAGAACTGAAGTTAAGCTACTTAGATTTGGTACGAAATTTCTATAGAAGTTTACAGATCCAAGGAAACTTCTTAATAACTTTTTGGTAGCAGGGAACGTACTTTCTAAAACAGCTTTGGTCTTATTAGGAAGTGGTGAAAAGTTATCAGAGATAATGAACCCAAGGTATTGTACCTTATGATAGCCAAGAAAGCACTTTTGTGGTTTAACTGTAAGGCCATGAGTTCTTAGTCTTTTCAAAACAAGCGCTAGTGTATTTAGATGGTCTTCCCAGACATTTGTCATGATATAAATATTATCAAAATACACCGATACATTCTTTAGATCAGAAAGAACTATTCTCATAAGCCTAATATACGTGGCACACGCGGTAACCAAGCCGAAAGGCATTGTGCGGTATTGCATTAGACCTCTATGAGTAGGGAAAGCAGTGTATGGTTTCGAGTCTGGGTGTAACGGCACTTGATGGTATGCTTGTGAGATGTCTAATTCCGAGAAGAATTTGCAGTCATGGAATTTATACAAGTCATGATCAATTACTGGCATGGGTTCTGCATCCCATTTAGTTATAGTATTTAAATAACGAAAATCTTGGGCAAGTCGGTAAGAATTATCGGGTTTCTTAACCATAACAACTGGTGAACAGAAAGCTGATTTCGAAGGTTCTATGATATTTAAGTTAAATAGTTTGTCCACCTCATTATCAAAAGTTTTCCGTAAGTGAACGGGAACAGGGTAGATTTTCCGCCTTACTGGTTCATGATCCGACAATTCAATCTTGTGTACAATAGTGGTGGTAAGTCCTGGTACCTCTGTGAATACGTCAGAAAATGAATTTACTAAGGCACTTACTTGAGACTTTTGTTTATTTGACAAGTCGTTGTTAATGTTGACATTTGACTTTGGTGAGGGATCATGCGTTAAGATATCCAGTAGTTCCTTCGATTCTGTAAAAGACTCGTCATCTATAATACAAACTCTACATTCGTACGAATCACCACTTGTATCCAAGCTGAAAGAAGAAGTATCTTCGTCAAAGGCATTTACGCAAAGATTAACTTCTCTTCTATGGTACCGTTTCAAAATATTGACGTGATACATTCTCTCTCTACCCTTGACATCCAAGATATAATCTACCTTATTGCAGACCTTCACTACTTTATACGGTCCGCGCCAGGTAATTAGCAATTTGTTGGATTTGTCAGGTAGGAGAACTAAAACTTCATCACCAACATTAAACGTACGCTTGGAACTTTTATGGTCAAAATAGGTCTTGTACGTTTCCATAGACATCTCTAGGTTTTTACTGACCAAATCGGCGGTTTCTTCCAACCTTTCCCTTAGATCTAAAAGAAACTGATAGCTGTTTTGAACCTCAGGTTTGATATCTTTGGACCAAAGTTCATTCAAAATAGATAGTGGACCACGAGCTTGTCTCCCATAAAGCAATTCAAAAGGGGAATAACCAAGGGAATCACTTGGAATCTCGCGCATTGCGAAAAGAGCACATGGTAAAAATCTATGCCAGTCCGTTGGTTTAAGAATACATAGTTTTTTTAGTATTGACTTTAGGATGGCATGTTGTCGCTCCACTCTTCCGTTACACATCGGATGGTAAGGTGTAGTGAAAAGAGGTTTAACACCCACAAGTTGATAAACGTGTTCCATTAATTCTGAAGTGAATTGAGCCCCTTTATCCGACAGAATTTCACGAGGTATACCTACACGTGAAAAAATAGAAAATAAGGCTTCTGCGACTTCTATGGACGTAATGGATTTTAAGGGTACCGCCTCTGGGAAGCTGGACGCGTAGTCAATCATAGTTAAAATATATTTATTACCTCCTGATGAGCGAGGTGTGATAGGACCAACTATATCTACTGCAACCCTTGCAAAAGGGACTGAGAAAATTGGCATCTTTACCATAGGAACTCTCCTAGTTCTACCCTTCTGCGTGGAAAGTTGACATACGTGACATGATCTGCAGTACTTATAGATGTCAGAGGACATGCTAGGCCAGAAATATAGGTCCTTGATTTTATTATAGGTCTTCCTATGTGAAAAATGGCCAGAGACTGGCAAGTCATGAGAAATCTTTAAAATAGTTTCACGGCAATCCTGCGGAATGAGTAACAGGCTTCGACCAACGTCATTGGTCTTGTCCGCAGACACTATAGTCTTGTACAAAAGATCGTGTTTGAACTCAAACTTGTAAGAAAATTTCTTTCTCTGGGTCACCTTGCCATTTAAAGCTAACTTCCGAGATTCCTCTAAGGAAGGACAAGTCTTTTGAAGACCCTCTAAATCTATATGAGACAGCTCGATTGGCTTTCCTTTGGAAAGAACTAATGGGTGGATAGGTTTTACCTTAGACTGAGCTCTGGTAACGACGTTAATCGAGTCTAGTTGTTGTATAGATTGTGCCACACGTAGTTTCCCACTGGCGTCTGCGTTGTCCAGTTCAAGTGACTGACTTACTAAAGGTGTTACCGGAGTTTTGTAACCATCAGCTCTCTGATTTAGGTTACCCAACTGAATCTCATCTGGAACTATCTGTGAAGAAACAGAGATATTAGGTTCCAACCCTTCCTTGGGAACTCCAAATTCCAGACAGTCCTCCTCAGATGGGAAAGTAGCCCCTTGTATGTTCCCAACCAAAACAGAACATGAGGTTATCGGGGCAACTACGGCATCTACCCATCCTGAGAACCATTTGCACTTAACAAAACATCTGACAGTTGGAAAAGAATCGCTTCTTCCTAAATAGTCAGTTAATTTAGTGGACTTATAACGTGAAGAATCTAGGTTAGGGAAAAGCTTACTCGAGATAACAATACAGGAACATCCTGTGTCTCTAAGAATGGTTGATACATTCATACCATTGACTGTACCTTCACTAAAAGGTGCGTTTATGTTTGATTCAGTGAAACATTTACCGACATTTTCACCTTTTTTTCTAGGACAGTCGGGCCGTCTATGACCCCACTCATTACAGTTGAAACATTTTACTGTGAAGGCCGTGGAATTCTTAGGTACGGAGGGTTTGGATCCCTCAGATTGCTTAGGCACAACAGGCTTATATCTGCTACGCTCTTTAGGGTAGTTATTATGAGCGCACGCATATATATCAGCAGCTTGTGCCATTTCTGCAGCCGTATGAACGTTTCGTTCTTTAATGAATATTCGTAAGTCAGAGTTTACAGAAGACAGGAATTGATCTCTTACCATCAGGTCTCGTAAAGATTCGAAATCGTGGTCAACCTCAGCACTATCAATCCACGAATCAAATAATCTGAAAAGTGTTGTTAAGAATTGCATGTAATTTTGATGAGGAGTTATTTTTATGTGTCTAAACTCCGACCTGTAATGATGAGTAGTTTTTTTGAAAGCCTGTAGTATAGCTTTCTTCAGCAGGCTATAACTAGAAATAACATCAGAGGGTAGAGTGGAATAGACGTTTAATGCTGAACCTGACAGTAGTAAGCCAAGCCTAGTAGCCCAAGAATCTACTGGCCAGTCACAGAGAGTAGCAGTACTCTCGAATCTAGTAATATATGCCGATATGTCATCTTGTTCCGAGAAAGGTGGTATTTGTGGCATCCTAATATTAGGTTCTTGGGAAGGGTATTCTAAAACCCCTTCATCTATTTTCTGCTTAGATAGTTCTATCTTCTTGGCTTCTAATTCCAACCTTGATTGTTCTAACTCAATTTCCTTCATTTTGAAGGCTACCTCTCTTGCCTGAACTCTATCTTCTCTAGCTATCCTTTCCTGTTCGATTTTATCTTCCCGAGCTAGTCTTTCCTGTTCCTCTTTCTTTTCTTGAGCTAGTCTTTTTTCTTCCCGAGCTAGTCTCTCCTGTTCCTTTTTCTCTTCTCGAGCTAGTCTTTCCTGTTCCTTTTTCTCCTCTCGAGCTAGTCTTTCCTGTTCTTTTTTCTCTTCAATAGCCATTTTAGCAGTAATGTAACTATCAAGGCTTTGTCCAGTAAATCCCATTTCCTTTCCAGCTTTCAACCAGAAATCTAAAGAATCCATCTTATAAAAAGAAATATTAAGCACCCAACTTCAACTGACTTACTTAAAATTAACAGTAACGTCTGTTACAAAAGAGGGACACAGTCCGCACACTTTAAACTTCCCAAAGTAGAAAATGAAATAAATATTTCTCCCTGGAAGAATACACTTGTGGGCTCAATAGCCTTCACTAAGCAAAATACACACGGTTCACACAGGAGGGGTTATTATCAAAGTTCCCCAGGTCCAACAAATAGGTAAACTTCTAAACCGAACCCTAGAACCAAACAACGGTAAGTCAACCAGACTACCAGTAATGACTTGACACCTCAACTAACTCACCCTTTTCTATCTTAAATGTTATACTCACAACCAGTTGAACCATCAGGACGATGTTGCTTCGAGAGTCGGATCCTGGCAAGGTCGCCATTGTCAGTGGAACGCCTTCCAACTGAACAAAAGAAATTAATGGAAAAATAAATAAATAAAGAAATGATTTAGGAAAAACAAGAAAAATGATTTTTGAGAATTTTACTTAAAATTTAAATATAATAAAAAAAATATGGCCTTCAGTTCTTGTAGTTGGGTAGGAGTAGGTATGGCCCTGGATAGTTCCTCTGATGTTATTTATGTAGGTTATCCTGGGCAGATGGTAATCCGATGTTCTGGAATCTCCTACCACTTGGATGGAGCACAAGTAGAATAGGTAAGGGCTGGTAGTTGTAGAATAATGTTAATAAGTATTATTAACATACGTCTTGCCCCTTTATCTGGCGTCTATCCTGGAAGACCACGCCAGGAACAGAGCTGACAAATAAGAGAAAATAAAACTGGTTACCCATAGTCATGATAATATAACATTTAAGAAAGAAAAAGAATGATAAATGCCAAAATCATTACTGGTAACCAGCAAACACTAGAAAAGAACAAACAGTAATACTCCTGGTAGATCACCCTACCTGATTAGGAGAAGAGTGGAGGCGAAGTGACTCTCCAAACTTCAGTCCACACCAGGTAAGGTCAATATTACCAAGAGTAGAAACTAACAAATCGGACACCAGGAACTAGTTTTGCCCCAGCCCGCCAGAGAGGGGGGGGGGGGGGTGAGTGCGCGCGCAACGTAACTCGCTAATGGTTCCTGGTTGCCCGAACAACCTTAACCCCACTTACACCTACTTTTCCCTCACACTACGAGCCAGTCCATACCACGGGCGGGGATAGAACTATCTTCTGTTTGTCTTCCCATGATCCGTGAGCAAGTTCTCAGTGGTAACTAAATGGACATTAATTTTTTATACCAGTGGGCTTGTAGTTATGACTCACGAAATCGTAATGACACGATTGCAAACCCACCATACCACGGGTGGGGATAGAACCCGCGATCACAGAGTATAAAACTCCAGACCGACGCGTTAGCCACTGGTCCAGCTGGCCCAGTGGCTAACGGTAAAAGGTAAAAGGACACACATTTAGTTAATGCAACATTTTATTGTGGCAACGTTTCACTCTCCATGAGCTTTAGAGCTAAAAGTTGCCACAATAAAACGTAACATTAATCGCACAAATGTCCTTTTACCTAACATATTGTCGGTAATTCTACCAACATTATTACATGTATATATTGTCTAGTATATACTATCTCTCCCTCCCTTATTAGAGTACATTCCCAGTACGTCAAGGCGTTAACAGTAGTTTGCTTTATTCGCTCTGTACAAACAATAAACAATCTCTCGTTTCAGCTGTAACAGTATTTTGTGGGAGATGACACGAGTGATTTCAATAGTGTCACAATTGAAATCACTCGTGTCACTGTTTCGTATAGTTCTTTCTGAGTGAGGTGTTATCTCAGTGTTTAATATTTAAAACGTTCTTCCCTTGCCTCTTCCCGTTCTTTTGATCATGTGTGTAAGCACTTGAACCCGCTCAGGTTTTGTTTCCTGTTTTCACAGTGATGTTTTTTGGATATATATATGTATATATATATATATATATATATATATATATATATATATATATATATATATATATATATATATATATATATATATAATCTCCGTATCTTCTCCCGTTGAAAGTTTGAAGTTTATTATATTATCCATATTATCCACAAAGGATGATGCGATGTTGTGGCTGGAAGTGTTATCTGTTTGCTTTGAGGATGAGAAACAGTAAAGGCACCAGGAGCCTGCCTGGAGGGATTTCAGTTTTCAATATGCTCAATAGATTTAGATCTTTGCTATTAGTACACATTGTGTTGCACCTTTCAAAACACTAGGTCTCCATTTGCCTATTTTTCTCATAAGTGTTAATTAAACGTGCTAGCACTTCATAATTACATTTATGAAATGCGTTTTTTTTTTTTTTTTGCATTTTGGTTGTGTCAAGACATGATCTCCCCGCTATATATCCATGTTAATTTGCGTTATTCAGTCATTGTTGCCCATAAAGCTTTGAAATTGACATGTAAACAGTGTATAATAGATTTTCATGAAGTTTGATGTTAGTCTGCGAGCTTTCTGTCAAGAGCTCTACTACTGCCTCCTGTCCTCAGAGGAGCCGTGTCTGCACTTTTAAAAGTGCCCCAGGTATTGTGTTTCTCTAAACTCTAAAGAATACCGTGTGCTCGTGCTTGTGGTACATATCTTGCAGTGTGTGTGTGTGTGTATATATATATATATATATATATATATATATATATATATATATATATATATATAAACAAATGGAGCGAAACAGAATGACTTCAAGAGTGTATCAGTCTGTAGTGGAAGGAAGGCGGGGTAGGGGTCGGCCTAGGAAAGGTTGGAGGGAGGGGGTAAAGGAGGTTTTGTGTGCAAGGGGCTTGGACTTCCAACAGGCATGCGTGAGCGTGTTTGATAGGAGTGGAGACAAATGGTTTTTAATACTTGACGTGCTGTTGGAGTGTGAGCAACGTAACATTTATGAAGGGGTTCAGGGAAACCGGCAGGCCGGACTTGAGTCCTGGAGATGGGAAGTACAGTGCCTGCACTCTGAAGGAGGGGTGTTAATGTTGCAGTTTAAAAACTGTAGTGTAAAGCACCCTTCTGGCAAGACAGTGATGGAGTGAATGATGGTGAAAGTTTTTCTTTTTCGGGCCACCCTGCCTTGGTGGGAATCGGCCAGTGTGATGATAATAAATAAACAAACAGAGCTCCTTGAATTCGGCTCATGTGCTGTTGTACGTGTGGGAGTGTTTCCTTCCATTGTTGTATTCTGAGAGAGGTTGGGAGGTGTGTGTGCTTACGTCAGATATATGATTTGTACGATGGACATGAGTCATGAAGAAACTGCAGATCCTCTTCTGCATCATAATTTAGATGGCTTAATCATGATTCATTCTGTTCTATCATAATTTCGTCTATTATTGTCATCGGTGTATTAGGGTGTAGGACGACGTATTAGGGTGTATGAAGATGTATGCAGACGTGTATATCCTAGTTTAACGTGACTTTATAGGCAAAACGTGTGATAGTGGACTTGTGAAACATGATGCTAATTACTGCACTAGTAACAATCTTCAGCACCATACATGTAGATAATTATTGTCCTAGTAACAACCTTCAGCACCATACATGTAGATAATTATTGTCCTAGTAACAACCTTCAGCACCATACATGTAGATAATTATTGTCCTAGTAACAACCTTCAGCACCATACATGTGGCTGATTACTGTCCTAGTAACAACCTTCAGCACCATACAAGTGACTGATTACTGTCCTAGTAACAACCTTCAGCACCATACATGTGGCTGATTACTGTCCTAGTAACAACCTTCAGCATCATACAAGTGACTGATTACTGTCCTAGTAACAACCTTCAGCACCATACATGTGGCTGATTACTGTCCTAGTAACAACCTTCAGCACCATACATGTGGCTGATTACTGTCCTAGTAACAACCTTCAGCACCATACAAGTGACTGATTACTGTCCTAGTAACAACCTTCAGCACCATACATGTGGCTGATTACTGTCCTAGTAACAACCTTCAGCACCATACAAGTGACTGATTACTGTCCTAGTAACAACCTTCAGCACCATACATGTGGCTGATTACTGTCCTAGTAACAACCTTCAGCACCATACAAGTGACTGATTACTGTCCTAGTAACAACCTTCAGCACCATACATGTGGCTGATTACTGTCCTAGTAACAACCTTCAGCACCATACAAGTGACTGATTACTGTCTTAGTAACAACCTTCAGCACCATACATGTGGCTGATTACTGTTGAGAATTTGGCCTTACCAGCTAAGATATAATTATATAATGAACACTTAGCTGATAAATGACAGCAAATCGTCTACACAGCCGCCCCTGCAGACGAGGTCTAGATGCTGTCGAAACCATCACAACAGTGGGCTGTCAAGAGATACAATTTGTAAGTATATATTACCCCTAGGGGGTGTTATGTCAGCATATTTCATTCGATGATGGCTGACGAATACTTATTTGTTTGGACTCAAAAGTCCACACCTTACTGCCGATTATAGGTTGATTACAAACTCCTTGTGACTCAAGAATTGCGCAATCCCCCGATCTACAAGAAATTCGTAACATACCTTGCTCTTTGTAACGTGAGCTATGGTGTTCTCAACACCTTCGACAGATATCGGTGACTTGATAGAAGCTGAAGTGTCCTTGGATGTCCACGTCTTCCATTGTCTAGGAAACGCACACTGGTACACTATGTTCAACAAGATTCGTCTTTATTGTTCACAATGTATCACAAGAGAAGCTGATCACACTTCTCTTAAGTGTTTATTGTGTTGTGTGAGACACTTTATTCACACTAACGCACAGATCAGTGTCCTTTGCTGGTTATCCTGGCGTCAGTGTCTCGTAGTAGAGTCAAAGTTAGTCTGCCGTCAGTACACCACCCCAAGCCGTCACTGCCCTAGCACAAAAAAAAACGCTGACCTAGTACCTTGCATCCTTGTCAACTCCTCGATGAAGCAAAGCAGAATGTTTGTTTCTTGCTGTCTTAATCATAGACAACAATGTACACTTATCTTTACTATGGTAATAAAGTGGGAGCAGGATTTTCCTTAATTGTCCTGCTAAGTAAGAGATGTACTGTCTCTTATAAAAATACACGTTGCAACACCCCTGCAAGGAGCGGAGGTCACTTGATTACGCATACGACATCTGTGATCAATTACTCACTCTAGCAGTAAACAAGACGCTCGCCCCTTCTAGTGGCTTGGCCCCTCAGGGCTGAAAGGGGCTGAAGGGGGCTGATACCCCCCTCCTGGAGAAAATTTCTCCACACTGGGGGGCGGCGGAGGTTCGCTGCAGGTGAACTATTCATCACTTAACATTAATTTGATTTTCTCACTCGCCACCACTGCTGCTTGTCTTTTCTGAACAGCTTTAGTCTGTGCGGTTTCTGGAGAATCACTAATTTTGTTTTCAACACTGTGTAATTCTAACGGCACTAGTTTATTTATTGTCCGCTTATTCACTACACCTTTGCTCAAAACATCAACTGTCCTGATGATTCCATTTGCATCAGGATATATGGTCACAATTTTTCCAAGTGGCCATTGGGACCTCGGACCATCATTGTCGATAATCACTATGTCACCAGGTCTTAAGGACTTATGATTTTCAGGAATACCAGCTCCATAGAAGTGTTCTCTCAATGAGGTGAGATAGTCTTCTCGCCAAATTTTCTCCCAACATTCAATCACTTTATTAAGGTGTTTGAATTTACTTCTGAGTTGCTCAGGTTCGAAATAAGTAGGATCCTCTTTGATTTCTTTATCATTCATGGGAGGAACAGGTTCGAGCCTTCTGCCATGGAGTAAATGAGATGGACTTAACACTTCTAAATTGTCCAGATCATCGGTAACATAAGTTAGAGGTCTGTTGTTGACTCTATTTTCTATTTCAGTCACAACTGTACGGAATTCTTCTAAGTCTATTCTCTGACGATGAAGAGTCTTCCTTAAACAACGTTTTACAATGCCGATCATTCTTTCATAAAATCCGCCGTGCCATGGAGATTTAGGAGGAATGTATCTCCAACGACATCTACGTTGATTCAGCATCTGTTGTACTTCTGGCTGATCAAAGATCTTGCTTATATAAGCAGCACCAGCAACAAAGTTCGTTGCATTATCTGAAATCATCAGTCTGGGACATGCCCTTCTGGCTGCAAACCTTCTGAATAATTTGATAAAGGTTTCAGCAGACATGTCAGTGGCTACTTCTAGATGTACTGCTCTAGTTGTAGCACAAGTGAACAAACAGATGTACACCTTGATGGGAACTTTGTCAACTGTTTTGGTTAAAATTATTGGTCCAGTGTAATCTACACCTGTCACCTCAAATGGAGTGATATGACAAACTCTTTCAGAGGGATATGGAGGTGGACCTGGATACTGACATACTCGCATATCGTAGTGACGACAAGTAATACAGTCCTTTATTTGTTTTTTCACACTTTGTCGACCTTGAGGTATCCAGTAGGACTGTCGTATATGACAAAGTGTGTCAGCTACCCCACCATGTAACACGTTACTGTGGGCGTTTTGCACAATCAGTTTTGTTAGCCAATGATTCTTGGGGATCAATATTGGATGTATGGCTTCTTTAGGTAGTGAAGAATTATGAATTCTTCCTCGACATCTTATAATCTTTTCTGAGTCGAGATAAAGTCCTAAAGAATTAATCATAACAGGTTTCTTTGGGGATTTATCTTGTGTTTCTAGAAATTTATATTCTGTAGAGAAAACGTCTTTCTGTATTAGTTTCACCCAGTATTTAATGGGTTCAAGACATTCATAATCAGGTTTCATTCTTTTAATGAATTTAAAGACAAGAGCTGTAACTCTTAAGAGTTTACCCAAAGATGAGTATTTAGATCCATCAATGACTATTTCTGTTGTGTCTGCAGTATTTACACAACTTATTTCTGCTGTGTTCAAGCAGACTGTTTCTTCTGGCATAATGTGAGCTTTTTGCTGAGGCCAGTTATTTTCATTAGAGAGCCAGTTCGGTCCGTGGAGCCATAATTTATTATCCACAAATTTCTTGAGTGGGACACCACGTGACAACATATCAGCTGGATTCTCTTGGGTAGAGACGTGAAGAAAGAGATAATCTCTCTGCATCTCCTTTATTTCTGCTACTCTGTTCTGTACATAGACCAACTTACTCTTATTATTTCTTAACCACTGGAGAACTGCTTCATTATCACTCCAGATCACGGTTTTCTCAATAGTGAGATGATCAAGTACTTTGTTGAGATAGACAGCTAATTTTGTACCTACATAGAGTGCTGTCAGTTCCAATTGTGGTACTGTTCTGACCTTCAAGGGTGCTACCCTGGCCTTTGAAGTAATTAGTGTACTTCCTTCAGCATTACTCATGTAAGCTACAGCGCCATAACCTCTGGTTGACGCATCACAGAACACATGTAATGTGTAATTGTTTCCCTCTTGACCTATTTGTCTGGGAAATTTAATTTGATGAAGTTGTTTAAACTCCCTGGATATTTCATCCCATGCTTGACTTATTTCTAGAGGCAAGTTCTCATCCCATCCAATTTTGAGTTTCCATGCATCTTGCATAAGCATTTTACCTTTTATGGTAATTGGTGAGACGAGTCCTAGAGGATCAAAACATTGTGATACCTCTGACAGTAAACTACGTTTAGTGAGTGTACTGCATGATTTATTGTTTATCTTTTTGAGACTCAGAGTATCTTCCTGTGTGTTCCAATTAAGTCCCAGCATATTGTTGCAATCAGGAATTTCAGTTTCAGGGAAATCTTCTTTGATAAGTTCCCTTAATTGCTTTGAATTTGTATTCCACATCCTTAGAGGCATATTTGCTTCTTTCATCTCCTTGTTAGCTTCTCTGTATAAGGATTTCAAATCCTCCTCTTTATTCACAGTACCTTGAAGATTGTCCACATAGAAACTTTTCTTTAAGACTTCTTTGAAGGGACTTTCAGATTTCTTCAAATGTGTATTTAGAGTAGCTTCTAGTAAGAATGGAGAGGATGTTGCACCAAATAATACTGATTTGAAACGATAAGTTTTCACAGGACTTTGAGGATCATGTGGATTTTCAGGCCACAAGAATCGAGTATAATCTCTATCTATTTCTTGTAGTCCTACTCTTAAGAAAGCCTTGGAAATATCAGCCGTGTAGGCATATGGGTTTGTGCGAAATTTCATAAGCACGTCTCCAAGCTTCTCAGTTAGTGAGGGTCCGGTCATCAGACAGTCATTAAGACTTGCTACGTCTTTATTTGCACGTGCGCTGCAATTATATACAACACGTAGTGGAGTGGTTTCAGAATCTTTTCTGACTCCATGGTGCGGGAGATAATGAGCGTCTGTCTTCAACTTATCTTCGACTATTTCCTCAATGAATTTATTGTCCAACTGTTCTTGTATGATATTATCATAGACAGTAGCTCTGGATTCTTCCTGAGCTCATGTATTTGTGCTTTCATCTGTCCGAAAGCCATGCGATAATTGCTAGGCAGATGTGGTGGATTTAATTTCCATGGTAACCTAACCCAATACTGTCCATCTTTATATTTGACAGTGTCCAAATATTCGTTATAAGTCTGAGACTCTTGTGGGCTTGGTTTATTTACATCAATACCTATCGCATCTAAATCCCACAACTTATCAACTGGTTCATTCATTTCTTCCAGTAATGATAATTTTTGCTGTGGTACATGATCAGCGGTTATTCTCGTAACTAGTACATTTTCCACTGAATCAATATCAGCTTCTTTCCCACTTTGAGAGGGAATGGGACCACATATCATGTGGCCTTCTGCTGTTTTCAGCAAGTGAACATCATGTTTACTTACTATATTTTGCACAAAACAGTGATAATAATCACTTCCAATGATTAAATCAATTGGACTAATTGTGTCCGTCTGTATGTCAGGACAGGCTAACTTGACCTTAGCTGCTTTCAGTGCTGCAACTGTTTCTTTTAATCCCTGGATCTGCACAGACTTAGGCAAATCATCTACTACCACAGCTTCTACTGTCTTTTTCCTGTTTCCTAGACCAACAGTGATTTTGGCTAGGTCATATGTCTGTTTGCCAGAATTATGGAAAAAACCAGCTATATCTAACTGTATTTTGGCATAGGGTTGTCTATTCAGTTTCTGCAGCACTGTTCTTCTTATGAAGGACCTTTGTGAGCCTTGATCAAATAGTGTTAGCACATTGGTTTTGTGTAATTTATTAGATAACTCAACTCGAGCTATCGGGAGAGCAGTTGCTTTAAACTTATCTCTCACATTTAATGCTGTTGCTTCATTAGTAAGACTGAGACTAGTATAACTATTCAGTAGTAAGGCTGAGACTAGTATAACTATTCATTAGTAAGACTGAGACTAGTATTACTATTCAGTAGTAAGGCTGAGACTAGTATAACCATTCAGTAGTAAGGCTGAAACTAGTATAACTATTCATTAGTAAGGCTGAGACTAGTATAACTATTCATTAGTAAGGCTGAGACTAGTATAACTATTCATTAGTAAGGCTGAGACTAGTATAACTATTCATTAGTAAGGCTGAGACTAGTATAACTATTCATTAGTAAGGCTGAGACTAGTATAACTATTCATTAGTAAGGCTGAGACTAGTATAACTATTCATTAGTAAGGCTGAGACTAGTATAACTATTCATTAGTAAGACTGAGACTAGTATAACTATTCATTAGTAAGGCTGAGACTAGTATAACTATTCATTAGTAAGACTGAGACTAGTATAACTATTCATTAGTAAGGCTGAGACTAGTATAACTATTCATTAGTAAGGCTGAGACTAGTATAACTATTCATTAGTAAGGCTGAGGCTAGTATAACTATTCATTAGTAAGGCTGAGGCTAGTATAACTATTCATTAGTAAGGCTGAGACTAGTATAACTATTCATTAGTAAGGCTGAGACTAGAATAACTATTCATTAGTAAGGCTGAGACTAGTATAACTATTCATTAGTAAGGCTGAGACTATAACTATTCATTAGTAAGGCTGAGACTAGTATAACTATTCATTAGTAAGACTGAGACTAGTATAACTATTCATTAGTAAGACTGAGACTAGTATAACTATTCATTAGTAAGACTGAGACTAGTATAACTATTCATTAGTAAGACTGAGACTAGTATAACTATTCATTAGTAAGGCTGAGACTATAACTATTCATTAGTAAGGCTGAGACTAGTATAACTATTCATTAGTAAGACTGAGACTAGTATAACTATTCATTAGTAAGACTGAGACTAGTATAACTATTCATTAGTAAGACTGAGACTAGTATAACTATTCATTAGTAAGACTGAGACTAGTATAACTATTCATTAGTAAGACTGAGACTAGTATAACTATTCATTAGTAAGACTGAGACTAGTATAACTATTCATTAGTAAGACTGAGACTAGTATAACTATTCATTAGTAAGACTGAGACTAGTATTACTACTTTAAAGGTCTATATATGAAAGTTTTAATTTAACACAAAATTTATTACTGATCAAATTATATTTTAGTTCTATAAGTATTATAGATTTAATCCCACAAGCTTACTAAATTTAATACAATTAACATAGATTTAATACCATTAAAAATAAATTCAATACCATAACACCATAGATGTAGTACCATTAGAAATGTATCTAATACTCTTAACAATATTGATTTTTAATAATACCAGAATATCTATTACTAATAACACAGGTAATACCAGTAGATCTAATATTAACAAGGGTAATACCAGAACTAATATTAATAACACAGGTAATACCAGAAGATCTAATATTAATAACAAGGGTAATACCAGAACTAGTATTAATAACACAGGTAATACCAGAAGATCTAATATTAATAACAAGGGTAATACCAGAACTAGTATTAATAACACAGGTAATACCAGAACTAGTATTAATAACACAGGTAATACCAGAAGATCTAATATTAATAACAAGGGTAATACCAGAACTAGTATTAATAACACAGGTAATACCAGAAGATCTAATATTAATAACAAGGGTAATACCAGAACTAATATTAATAACACAGGTAATACCAGAAGATCTAATATTAATAACAAGAGTAATACCAGAACTAGTATTAATAACACAGGTAATTCCAGAATATCTAATATTAATAACAAGGGTAATACCAGAAATAATAATAACAGAGGTAATACGAGAAGATTTAATACAAAGTACATTTTAAATACCAGTGACAATATCAATTTAAAAACACTAACACTGGTTTTAATGGCAACTAAAATATAAGTTTACTGCCAGGGAAATTTTAGAATATTACTTGTTTTGTACCTTTAATACAGGTACTGCTGTGTGTGACTAGTTAATACAGGTACTGCTGTGTGTGTGTCTAGTTAATACAGGTACTGCTGTGTGTGTGTCTAGTTAATACAGGTACTGCTGTGTGTGTCTAGTTAATACAGGTACTGCTGTGTATGTGACTAGTTAATACAGGTACTGCTGTGTGTGACTAGTTAATATAGGTACTACTGTGTGTGACTAGTTAATACAGGTACTGCTGTGTGTGACTAGTTAATACAGGTACTGCTGTGTGTGACTAGTTAATACAGGTACTGCTGTGTGTGTGTCTAGTTAATGCAGGTACTGCTGTGTGTGTGTCTAGTTAATACAGGTGCTGCTGTGTGTGACTAGTTAACACAGGTACCGCTGTGTGTGACTAGTTAACACAGGTACCGCTGTGTGTGACTGGTTAATACAGGTACCGCTGTGTGTGACTAGTTAATACAGGTACTGCTGTGTGTGACTAGTTAACACAGGTACTGCTGTGTGTGACTAGTTAATACAGGTACTGCTGTGTGTGACTAGTTAATATAGGTACTACTGTGTGTGACTAATTAATACAGGTACTGCTGTGTGTGACTAGTTAATACAGGTACTGCTGTGTGTGTCTAGTTAATACAGGTACTGCTGTGTGTGTGTCTAGTTAATACAGGTACTGCTGTGTGTGTGTCTAGTTAATACAGGTACTGTTGTGTGTGACTAGTTAATACAGGTACTGCTGTGTGTAACTAGTTAACACAGGTACTGCTGTGTGTTACTAGTTAATACAGGTACTGCTGTGTGTGACTAGTTAACACAGGTACTGCTGTGTGTGACTAGTTAACACAGGTACTGCTGTGTGTGACTAGTTAACACAGGTACTGCTGTGTGTGACTAGTTAATACAGGTACTGCTGTGTGTGACTAGTTAATACAGGTACTGCTGTGTGTGACTAGTTAATACAGGTACTGCTGTGTGTGACTAGTTAATACAGGTACTGCTGTGTGTGACTAGTCAATACAGGTACTGCTGTGTGTGTGTGTGTAGTTAATACAGGTACTACCGTGTGTTACAAAAAACGCGATTCTAAAATCTTAGAGATCTCCAGTGAATACTAGAAAGGACTGCCCTTCTAGCATCCAGCCTGTTACTGGGTTTTCGTAGCAAGTAGTCAGTATCCTTGTCCAATTATCCACTAGAATTCAGTATAATTCAATAGTGCTTCAGGATTACAACTGGTAGGCTACTAACTAGAGAAATTAAAATTTAATAAATTTATTAAGTCTAGAGGTATATTATCAAATTAAATTAATCACAGTAATCAAAATAATATCACTTCTCTTGAGTAAAGTATTATTGTGCTAAAAGCACATATCGCATTTATTATTCTTAAGTACCGTCTGGTACATTAACATTTAATAAGATATTACAAATATGTACAAGTAAGTGTGTATGTGTGTAAGTGCTCTAAGTAGTTCGCTATGTCTCACGACTCGACTAGACTTAAACAAGTGACTGACAAAGTCCTCAAATAAACTAACTTCTTGACCAACTGGCAGTCAGAACAGTCTGCTTGAACAATAAAAAGAATGCTAAGCCCAATAGCAATATAACAAGCAACTGCGACACAATCAGGATCAAGGAGATAATATAACGACACTAAGTAGGGACCATCTGCAGATCCTCCACAGAAGTCACAAAACTCCCATACTACTGAATCTAAGTTCAGCATAAGAAAATCCCCGACTGTGATAATACACAGATACCAGTCCAAATAGGTCAGAAGCTACAGCTCAGGACCTGAGTTACTCAGTGTCTATGAGAGAGACAACCTCAGTACAACGTCGAAAATCACTAAGTCTATACAATGTTCTGTGAACAGAATCTCCAGAACTAACAAGAATAATGAGACAGACAATCTGTCCAACCATCAATAGAGTCTAGATCAGACTGAATACTTCAGGCGAGGTGAGGACACCCCCCCTCGATCACGTGATAGCTCCGTGGACAGCTGCAGCTCAGAAACAGAAGCCGGCAGTCTAACGAGCAAAGAGCGATAATTACAGTAGTTAGACAATCAAGACTTGAACTGAGCACATAATATGTTACATCCTACCTAACCAAAGGAAGCTAAGTCAAATAATATAAAGCAATACATTTACGATTTAGCTATTATCGCAAATATAAGCAATATAAAATTATATGAAAAGGTAATATACATGTAATATACATAATATACATTGCAACCCATTCAGGGGTTGCAACCCCCCCCCCCCAACACGACAAACGGTCGTACTAGGAGTTGCATTATTGTCTTTCACATTATTACTGATTACTCATATCAATACAATTTAATATAAACATTAATCAGAGTCACACTTGTGCCAAGCACTTCTATAATTTAACAGTGTCTGTTTCACTATAAGTTATGCCCCTAGTACTAGGGCAGTACACAGTATCGTATCTTCGCATACTCGTGGTTATGTACATCAGTGCAGAGACAGGATAGCGCAGACAAGCCTGACACGATGAGGCTCGATCATAGTAGTGTAGACAGCATAATAGTCTTGTGTTATAGACAGGAGACAGCATTCCACTCTTAAGTAGTGGTTGTGGAATGCTATGCAGTATGGACATCTGAGTATGAAACATCTTAAGGTGTGTAGTGAATGGGGTGGGGGGTCTGCGGCAGGACATTGTTCAGCCAAGCAGTAACATCGCCCACACGACACTACCCACTCATCACTCAGCTTATGTCTCCTCATACACATCACTACTGTGAATATATAAATATAATAATTAGACATGAGTATATATAGTTAATATGGGCTGGAGGGTGTGACTAGTTAATGGTCCAAGTCGATGAACAAAGAGGCACTACCATTACTATTGCCCCCCTTCACCCTTCACTCCCCTTTCTTGTGCCACTGCACTCCCTGCTCACTTCTACCACTGTTTACTACCTGCTCTCTTCTACCACTGTTTACTACCTGCTCTCTTCTACCACTGTTTACTACCAGCACTACCACTTCTTTTTCTTCCTCTCTTGGTCCCGTCCCCATATATCTCGCCTCCAGCAGCATCAGCCTGGTTGACCAGGCAAGCACCAGACGAGCCTGGCCCATCGCCGGGCTCAGAGAGTAGATGAACCCGCGAAACTCTTCAAAGGTATATCAAAGGTTTATATCGGCTCCCTCGTTTGACTTATAAATGGCTCAAATCAGACCGAAATGTCGTTTTAAGCTTTTTTTCTCGTATCTGCTGATTATTTGTGTGTGTTTGTCATTTCCACTATGGCTATAATGCTGAAGTTGGTGGTACGTAGGGTTGGTGGTACGTAAGGTTGGTGGTACGTAAGGTTGGTGGTACGTAGGGTTGGTGGTACGTAAGGTATGGTACGTAAGGTTGGTGGTACGTAAGGTTGGTGGTACGTAAGGTTGGTGGTACGTAGGGTTGGTGGTACGTAGGGTTGGTACGTAAGGTTGGTGGTACGTAGGGTTGGTGGTATGTACGGTTGGTGGTACGCAGTGTTGGTGGTACGCAGTGTTGGTGGTACACAGTGTTGGTGGTATGCAGTGTTGGTGGTACGCAGTGTTGGTGGTACTCAGTGTTGGTGGTACTCAGTGTTGGTGGTACTCAGTGTTGGTGGTACGCAGTGTTGGTGGTACTCAGTGTTGGTGGTACGCAGTGTTGGTGGTACGCAGTGTTGGTGGTACGCAGTGTTGGTGGTACGCAGTGTTGGTGGTACGCAGTGTTGGTGGTACGCAGTGTTGGTGGTACACAGTGTTGGTGGTACACAGTGTTGGTGGTACACAGTGTTGGTGGTACGCAGTGTTGGTGGTACACAGTGTTGGTAGTACACAGTGTTGGTGGTACGCAGTGTTGGTGGTACGCAGTGTTGGTGGTACGCAGTGTTGGTGGTACACAGTGTTGGTGGTACGCAGTGTTGGTGGTACGCAGTGTTGGTGGTACACAGTGTTGGTTTTTACGGTACGTTTTTATTTTTTGCTATTCTCGTATTTCGTAGAAATGCCGCTGACTAATTTCATTCCGTACTTTTTAACGAAAAATTAAACTAGGTTGAAAGTTTTTGGCAAGGATGTCTGGGAATTGTTGCCAGTAATGATGATAATACATGTACAAGGTATACAGACCAGAGCTGACGTCAATGACATACTACTATATAGAAAGTCCCTTGTAATGCTGAGCATTTCGGGCAGATTAGGTCAGTTTTGTCTCAGGATGCGACCCACACCAGTCCACTAACATCCAGGTACCTATTTTACTGATGGGTGAACAGGGACACCAGGAAACACACCCAATGTTTTCACCCTTGACAGGAATCGAACCCAAACATTCAGAGTGTGAAGCAATAGCTTTGCCTACTAAGCAAATGTTGCAATAATTAAAGGTGGAATTGAAATCTCTAATGGCGCGTCTGCTCTGGGTTGAAATGTTCTTCACCTGCTTGATGAGAAAGAGATTTGTATATAAGAATATGAGAACGTGAGAGCTTAGTGAAGTATTCTTAAGTAGTAGTATAATGTCACATGAAGCCTTAATAACGTGTACTTGACAAACATAAATTATGAATCACAACGCCACTGTGCCACTGGAAGGAGAACATAATTTTAGAGTCGAGCATATTCTCTTGGGGATAAAAATAAACTCTTTGCGTATACACCGAGAGACAAAATTTTCCCAGTATGCAGCCTTCTAAGGGTTTATACCTAAAACAGAAATTTAGGTAACTCGCCACTCGCCTAGGTTTCATAGTGGTTGAAAGACGAGTTCAGGAAGAATTTCGAAGCGTAGTTGGATCATCCCTCAGTCTGTCGGTAGGTGACAGCACTGTGAAGGTGAATATTGTTTTGACGGTGATGAAAGTGTAAAGAAAATGACCCCAGTCTTGAGAGGAAGATCAATTTCAGGTGCTTTCAGGTACTCAGAATTAGATTCTGTTAGATTCTGAAGGAATATAAACAGTGTAGTTAAGTGTGGCAGTACTTCAAACGGAAGAGGTAAGTCTTCATTGCAGTAATGGTGTACAGTACCTACAAGGACATGAGCAAGACGACAGTTGAGTATTTACTGCCGACACTGTTCGCCTGCTCAGCAGGTTTCTTCAGTCGAATACAGAAGTCAATATTAGAGGCAACAGAAGCAGTTGAAAAATGTCATGGTGATATCGACAAGAGGTAGGAAAAAGACACTTGCGGGAAACGTTTCGCCACGAGTGGCGAAACGTTTCCTCTGTAATAAATGCTATGAACTGTACATAAGTGCCCTTTTCCCACAACAGAAGCAATAAACAATGTCTTACAGTATTAGTGAAGAATGAGACACTTGGGCAACATATTCTGGAAACGTTTCGCCAGCCAGTGGCTTCTTCAGTCCAATACAGAGAAGAACCGTGGAAGATGAGGAGTTAGAGGTAATCAGTCCCTCGGATTAAACCTGATTTTTATTACCCAGGCGCTGTATGACCCCGACGACTTTACCTGGAGTATATCTGGAGAGGGTTTCGGGGGTCAGCGCCCCCGAGGTCCGGTCTGTAACCAGGCCTCATGGTGGATCACGGTCTGATCAACCAGGGTGTTACTGCTGGCCGCACGTTAAGCGACGTACAAACCACAGCTCGGCTTGTCAGGTACTGACTTCAGGTGCCTGTTCAGTGCCTTCTTGAAGACAGCCAGGGGTCTATTGGTAATTCCCCTTATGTATGCTGATAGGCAATTGAACAGTCTTGGGCCCCTGATACTTATTGTGTTGTCTCTTAGTGTACTCTTGGCGCTCTTGCTTTTCGTTGGGGGATGTTGCATCTCCTGTTCAGTCATTTGCTTTCTTAGGGACTTTCGTGTGCAAATTTGGGACTAGTCCCTCTAGGATTTTCCAGGTGTATATTATCATGTATCTCGCCTGTGTTCCAGGGAGTACAAATTAGGAGACTTCAACCGCTCCCAGTAATTTAGGTGCTTTATCGTACGTATACGTGCCGTGAAAATTCTCTGTACATTTTCCAGATCTGCAATTTCATCTGCTTTGAAAAGGGCCGTTAGTGTGCAGCAATATTCCAGCCTAGAGAGAACAAGTGATTTGAAGAGAATCATCATGGGCTTGGCATCCCTAGTTTTAAAGGCTCTCATTATCTATCCTATCATTTTTCTAGCAGATATGGTAGATACATTGTTGTTATATTTGAAAGTGAGATCCTCTGACATCACTCCCAGGTCCTTCACATTAGTTTTTCGTTCTGTTATGTGGTTGGAATTTATTTTATACTCCGATACAGTTTTAATTTCCTTGAGTTTTCCATATCGGAGTAATTGAAATCTCTCCATTAAACTTCATGTTGTTTTCCGTGGCCCATGTAAAGATTTGGTTGATGTCCGCTTGGCGTCTTTCAGTGTCATCATTGGTTTACACTGTCATGCAAATTCGGGTGTCATCCGCAAAGGAAAACACGTTGATGTGGCTGACATCTCTGTCGATGTCAGATATGGGGATGAGTAACAGGATAGGGGCGAGTACTGTGTCTTGTTTAACAGAACTTTTCACTGTAGCTGCGTCAGACTTTACTGTGTTTACTAGTACTCTTTGTGTTCTATTTGTTAGGAAGTTATAGATCCATCTACCAACTTTTCCTGTTTTTCCTTTATCACGCATTTTGTGCAATATGCGCTATTACACCATGGTCGCACTTGTCGAAGGGTTTCGCAAAGTCTGTGGATACTGCATCTGCATATTGTTTGTTTTCCAGTGCCTCTAAGACTTTGTCCAGTAGTTGGTCCAATAGTTGGGACAGGCAGGAGCACCCTGCTACAATAATATCTTTATTTCTACAAGTACATGTACAAGGTATACAGGTCTAGCTGACATCAGTGACATGCTACTATACAGAAAGCCTCTTGTTATGCAGAGCATTTCGAACAAATTAAGTAAATTTTGTCCCGGGATTCGACCCACACCAGTCGACTAAACGCCTAAGTACCCATTTTATACTGATGGGTGAACATAGACAGCTGGTGTAAGGAAACACGCGCAATGCTTCATCCCTCGCTGGGAATCGAACCCGGACACCTCACCGTGTGAAGCGAGAGCTTTTGCAACCAGGCTACAGGCCACCTGGGTTGTGTAATTGATGGATATCTAGGTGGGCGGCGATCTTGCTTCTTAGAACCCTTTCAAGATTTTCATGATATGGGACGTTAATGCTGTAGGTCTGTAATTTTTTGCAATGGCTTTACTGCCGCCTCTGTGGAGTGGAACTATGTCTGTTGTTTTTAGTGACTGTGGGATGACTCCTGTGTCCATGCTCACTCTCCATAGATTGCTGAAGGCACGTGAAAGGGGCTTCTTGCCGTTCTTGGTGAACAGGGAGTTCCACGAGTCTGGGCCTGGGGCCGAGTGCACGAATGCATGGTCATGTCGTTTATTGCCTTTTCGGATATTTTTTAATTGATTTTTGAATTTTGAGTCTATCTTAAAAAAAATAGTTTAGATTTTCGACTCTTGGTTCGGTTAACGGCTCACTTAACACTGAGTTATGTTGGGGCTTTAGTATCTCGCCTATTTCTTTGCTGTCATCCATGTAAGTCCCATCTCGTCTAAGCAGGGGTCAAATAGTGGATGGTGTTTTGGCCTTAGATTTGGCATAAGAAAAAAATTTGTTTTTCCTGTATGATTTTTTAAGCTTAAGTTCGATATTTGCTGTTTCTCTGACCAGTGCCTCCCTTCATATTTCAGATATACTGGCCCCTTTCAGCAGCTCTGTGGTTGTTCATCTTCGCCTGAATAGGGAGCGTCTCTTTCTGGTTTACATCTTCTCTTCCTTTTTCTTAAAGGAATGTGCCTCAAGCATACCTCAGGTGCCACAGAGTTAATTCTTTCTAGGCAGAGGTTTGGATCCGTGTTGTTTAGGATATTTTCCCAGCTTGTTTCATTTAAGACATGGTTGACTTGATCCCACTGTATACTTTTGTTATTGAAGTTGAAAAGTTGTTACAGGAATTGTTGGGAGGTGGCATCTGGAGGCTCGTATATAACCACAATGACAAGGTTTTGGTTTTCGATCTTTACTGCCAAAACTTCAGCTACATCATTTGAGGTGTTTAGTAGCTCCGAGCAAATGAGCGACTCTGTCACATACAGGCCAACCCCCCCAACCCCCCTTGTTGCCTGTTTACTCTGTCGCATCTAAATAGGTTATAGCCTGGGATCCATATTTCTTTGTCAATGTGATCCTTTATGTGAATCTCTGTGAAAGCCGCAAACACTGCGTTTGACTCTGTGAGCAGCCCTTTGGTGAAAGGTATTTTATTTGTTGATGGCTTTATACCCTGTATGTTTGCAAAGATAAATGTCGTGTTGATGGTACGTGGGGGGGGGGGCTTTGTTTGCTGGCATTAATAACTGTTGTTCTGTAGTGGAGGCTAATGACTGTGCCTCCGCTCCAGAAGTTTGTGTAGGATTTCTATCAATTTTTCTTGCCAGGTTCCTTTTTCCTGGGACTAAAAAACCTCCGTCTCTGGAGTGGTTTTGGCTCCCCTGGTTTGTTTCCCATAAAGTTGATCTGTATCTTGCCCCCTGTAGGTGGTGCGCTTGACAATATAGGTTGTAGCATTGTCTTTCCTGGACCGAAGAGCGACACATTTCAGGGTGAAAAAAAATTACGGGAAGAGTTACATTCTCGTGTTGTCATGAGTATGCGACATATTTTAGGATGTTGAAAATTGCACGTCCCACCTGTTCTTCCAGATATTCCATCTCTGCAGATACCCAAGGCATAGATTTTATTTCTGTGTGGGATTTTTTGTGGCTGCATACCCATTACCTACAACCACTGTACTGACATAAGTGTTTCCGCCAGTTTTTTCTGGTAATGTATCGGCACACTTTCCCGAAGCATCGGCTCCTTTTATTTCATCTCCATTGCAACCTTGTACCTCTGGAATTTGTATGGCGTTGTCTTTACCTGATTCATCACCAGGGCCGCTATCTCCATCTGGTGTACTGTCCTCCAGGATAGCACCAACATCATCTGGTGTACTGTCCTCCAGTATAGCACCAGCACCATCTGGTGCACTGTCCTCCAGGACAGCACCAGCAGCATCTGTATTCTTATAAGTACTGTCCTCCAAGACAGCACCAGCAGCATCTGTATTCTTATAAGTACTGTCCTCCAAGACAGCACCGGTCCCAGGGGTAACAGCCCCGCCTGCCCCCACTCCTTTTATTTTCCCAGCTGTTATACAAGGCTGTCATATTTCCTTAAGATGGATTTTTTTTGTTGGTGTTACTGTCTTTAAGTATAAATGTAATTTTCTCCCAGAGGCGCCTCTCACTTGGACAAACCCCAAAAACAGTGAATAATGGTAGAGGAATGTATGATAGAACTCAAGTGTACAGTGTTATACTGTGTACCATCACAATGGTGTACACTTACACTGTGTACCATCACAATGGTGTACACTTACACTGTGTACCATCACAATGGTGTACACTTACACTGTGTACCATCACAATGGTGTACACTTACACTGTGTACCATCACAATGGTGTACACTTACACTGTGTACCATCACAGTGGTGTACACTGTTACACTGTGTACCATCACAGTGGTGTACACTGTTAAACTCTACCATCACAGTGATAGATGGATTAGATTGGTTGAGGTGTCGAAGGAATCACCTGATTGGTTGAGGGGTTGAACGTCTTTTGTTTGGTTAATTCTGTGGCAGTTCCAGTAATAATTGTGCCAGGTTCCTGGAGGGTTAAATAAATGCTTTAGAAACCCGACAAGTTGATATATGAGACACTTGTGCAGCATTTGGGGATCTTTATTGTGGAAACGTTTCGCCAGCCACTAGCTTCTTCCGTCAGTGCAGTGAAAGGCGGAAGATGAAGCCACTGGCTGGCGGAACGTTTCCAGAAAAAAATATACCCAAATGTTGCACAAGTGTCTCATTTATTCACATTCTGTCAGAAACAGTGTTGCAACCCCTGAATGGGTTACAATGTATATTATGATTATGAATATAATGTATATTTTCATATAATTTTATATTGCTTATATTTGCGATAATAGCTAAATCGTAAATATATTGCTTTATATTATTATTTGACTTAGTTATGTTGTTAGGTAGGATGTAACATATTTGTTCAGTTCAAGTCTTGATAGTCTAATTACTGTAATTATCGCTTGTGGCTCGTTACTCTGCCGGCTTCTGTTCCTGAGCTGCAGCTGTCCACGGAGCTATCACGTGATCGAGGGGGGGGGTGTCCTCACCTCGCCTGAAGTATTCAGTCTGGTCTAGACTTGCTGGGTGGTTGGACGTATTCCAGACAAAGTGCCTAAATCTCTCTTATAGGCCCTTGTTGGAAGATCGTCTCAAGCTTTCTTGTAGGTTCTGTGGGACTCTGTTCACAGAACATTGTATAGACTTAGTGATTTTCGACGTTGTACTGAGGTTGTGTGTCTCATAGACACACTGAGCAACTCAGGTCCTGAGCTGTAGCTTCTGACCTAACTTGTACTGGTATCTGTGCACTGTCACAGTCGGGTATTTTCTTATGCTGAACTTAGATTCAGTAGTATGGGAGTTTTGTGACTTTTGTGGAGGATCTGCTGATGGTCCCTACTTAGTGTCGTTATATTATCTCCTTGTTCCTGATTCTGTGTCGCAGTTGCTTGTTATATTGCTATTGGGCTTAGCATTCTTTTTATTTTTCAAGCAGACTGTTCTGATAGCCAGTTGGTCAAGAAGTTAGTTTATTTGAGGACTTTGCCAGTCACTTGTTTAAGTCTAGTCGAGTCGTGAGACATAGTGAACTACTTAGAGCACTTACATACACACAAACTTACTTGTACATATTTGTAATATCTTATTAAATGTTAATGTACCAGACGGTACTTAAGAATTATAAATGTGATATGTGCTTTCAGCACAATACTACTGTACATGAGAGAAGTGATTAATATTATTTTGATTACTGTGATTAATTTAATTTGATAATATACCTCTAGACTATGATTAATAATTTTATTAAATTTTAATTTCTCTAGTTAGTAGCCTACCAGTTGTAATCCTGAAGCACTAATAATTCATACTGAATTCTAATGGATAATTGGACAAGGATACTGACTACTTGTTACGAAAACCCAGTAACAGGCTGGATGCTAGAAGGGCAGTCCTTTCTAGTATTCACTGGAGATCTCTAAGATTTTAGAATCGCGTTTTTTTGTAACACACAGCAACATCTTGGGATCTTGATGCAAGGAGTTCTTCTGTGTAGCTTATAGACACTACCTACTTCCACTAGTGGGTTTGTCCACTGGTGACTCCGCCTACCACTGCTCCACCTCATCTGTCAGTAGTCTATAAACGAACATGCTGCACTTTTTTCTAGAGGGACTGAACACGCCGACTACGGGCTGAGGGACTGGTTACCTCAAACTTTTCCTCATATTCCATCTTTCTCTGTATTGGACTGAAGAAGCCACTGGCTGGCGAAACGTTTCCAGAATAAAGAAGCCCAAATGTTGCACAAGTGTGTCATTTACAGTATTTTCGGGCTTATAAGGTGCGCTTCCCCCCACAAAAAGGCTTGGCATTCAGCCTGCGCCTTATATGCTCAAAATCAGGGTCAGGAGTAGGCTTACGCTTTAGCAGTTGTTTACTAACGTTACGTTACAACTGCATGGAAACAGTCTTCTACGTTCATGCGCCTTATGTGCCGGAAATTACGGTGTCTTCCTGGTGGTTGGTTGCTGGTCCCTAACTTGTTTGTAGGCACACTCAACTGAACATTGGAACATTGGGTTGGGTTTTGTAGAGTATACAGGAGTGACCAAATATTCTTATATTTGTCCATTATACTACTAGTGCCTTGATTTTCACTTGTGCAGTGTTTGTTGTTTGCTTAATGATGGTGAGGCTGGTGGTGGTGAGGCTGCCACTGGTGTTGGTGGTGAGGTTGCCACTGGTGGTGAGGTTGCTGCTGGTGGTGGTGGTGAGGTTGCCACTGGTGGTGGTGAGGTTGCCACTGATGGTGGTGAGGTTGCCACTGATGGTGGTGAGGTTGCCACTGGTGGTGGTGAAGTTAGGTTTGGTTGTGTCCCTGAGTACCGTAATAGTTATAACAAGCATTATTCATGGTCTTGAAGGACACTTGGCTGAGGTACTACCTATATGCCATTCTTAATTGTGAGGCACTCGTTCTCCCCTCAAGTTATTCATCTGACATGTCTGCTGTCACTATACTCTCTCATGCTTACTAGCTAGTTTTTTGTTTTGAGATTAGTATCCTCTGCCTTCCTTAGTCTGTATTCATTATCTAGTATACTCATTTGCGATTTTCATATGGCATTGCCGGCTGTTAAACCATTGCAGAAGTGTACTCGGGTCCTGTAGCCTTCTGTTTGCCATGGTACTTGTTTTCTCTCTTAAGTCATGTCGTGTAGTATATCAGAGATAGTAATGGTCCCAGTTATGATCCTTGTGATTAACCACTCATCCACACACATACATCTTACTAGACCATCACACTACCACCTCAGAAATACTTTCTTCACCCTAAGGGAAGAACTTTGTCCCACAAGGCACAGTATTCGACCCCCCCCCCATCCTGTTCCTCATCTTCATATCAGACAGATGTAAACCATAGCACCATATCATCCTTTGCAGATGATACTAGGATCTGCATGAGTGTCATCCATTGAGGACACGGTAAATCTCCAAGAAGATGTAAACCAAGTTTTCCAGTGGGCAACGGAGAACATGGAAAACTGGAGTAAATGATAGCTAGACCTTACTATACTACAAATTCTAATCACACAATAGAATGGAAAAGTAATGTGAAGGAATTGGGAGTGATAATATCTGAGGATCTCACCTTCAAGGACCACAACAATGCCACGATCACAACTGCGAGGAAACTTATAGGATGGATAATGAGAACATTCAAGACAAGAGATGCTAAGCCAATAATGATCCTTTTTAAATCACTTGTTCTCTCTAGGCTGGAATACTGCTGTACATTAACATCTCCATTCAAGGCAGGTGAAATTGCAGATCCAGAGAATGTACAGAGAACCTTTATTGCGCATATAAGTTCTGTCAAACACCTTAACTACTGGGAACGCCTGGAAGCACTTGACTTGTATTTGCGGAACCGCAGGCGAGAGAGAGATACCATAATCTACACGTGGAAGATCCTGGAGGGACTGGTCGCTAATCTGCACACACAAATCACTCCCTACGAAAGCAAAAGACTTGACAGGCGGTGCAACATACCCCCAATTAAAAGTAGGGGCACCATTAGTATACTAAGAGAAAGCACAATAGGTGTACGGGGCCCAAGACTGTTCAACAGCCTCCTGTCAGCCATAAGGGGAATTACCAATAGACCCCTGGTTGCATTCAAGAGGGAGCTGGACAGATACCTAAAGTCGGTGCCGGATCACACGGGCTGTGGTTCGTGCGTTGGACTATGTGCGGCCACCAGTAACAGCCTAGTTGTTCAGGCCCTGATCCACCAGGAGGCCTGGCCATGGATCGGGCCGCGGGGGCGTTGATCCCCGGAATTTCCTTCAAGTAGATCCTTCGTCCACCAACATTGGGCGTGTTTCCTTAAAACACCTGCTGTCCTTACTTATCTAGAAGTAAGTAGGTACCTGGGTGTTAGTCGACTGGTGTGGGTCGCATCCTGGGAACAAAATTAACCTAAGTTGCCCGAAATGCTCTGCATAACCAGGGCATTCTGTATAATAGTATGTCATTGATGTCAGCTATGGTCTGTGTAAGTTGTATTGTGTACTTGTAGATTATTACTATTATTGTTAAGTACATTACCCGTTATCTATCTTTCTCTCTCTCTCTCTCTCTCTTTCTCTCTCTCTCTCTCTCTCTCTCTCTCTCTCTCTCTCTCTCTCTCTCTCTCTCTCTCTCTCTCTCTCTCTCTCTCTCTCTCTCCCTCCCTCCCTCCCTCCCTCCGCTACCCCGCTTCGTGGACAGTTCTCTTAAGAACACTGCCGAATGCCTTCTCACAGGCCAGAAATATTCAGTCCACACATCCCACTTTTTTCAATCTGCTTAGTATGCTGCCCTGTTATAGAACTCTTTCATTAAGTTTGTTAGACAGGGTTTCAATCCCCTAAACACGTTTTGGTGGTCGTTTAAGATTTCACGTCAATCTTGGTGCCCCACAGCTTACATTATCTTCAATATTATGTTAGACAGTGTTGCCTATCATACCAAGTTTTAAATAATGGAATAGCATTTTATGTTCATACAGTACATCTGCTCCCTCAAGAAGGTTCATACAGTACCTCTGCTCCCTCAAGAAGGTTCATATAGTGCCTCTGCTCCCTCAAGAAGGTTCATATAGTGCCTCTGCTCCCTCAAGAAGGTTCATATAGTGCCTCTGCTCCCTCAAGAAGGTTCATATAGTGCCTCTGCTCCCTCAAGAAGGTTCATACAGTGCCTCTGCTCCCTCAAGAAGGTTCATACAGTGCCTCTGCTCCCTCAAGAAGGTTCATACAGTGCCTCTGCTCCCTCAAGAAGGTTCATACAGTACATCTGCTCCCTCAGACAGGTTTATACAGTACCTCTGCTCCCTGAGAAAGGTTCATGCAGTACCTCTGCTCCCTCAAACAGGTTTATACAGTACCTCTGCTCCCTGAGAAAGGTTCATGCAGTACCTCTGCTCCCTCAGGAAGGTTTACACAACACCTCTGCTCCCTCAGAAAGGTTCATACAGTACCTCTGCTCCCTCAGGAAGGTTCACACAACACCTCTGCTCCCTCAGGAAGGTTCACACATCACCTCTGCTCCCTCAGGAAGGTTCACACATCACCTCTGCTCCCTCAGGAAGGTTCACACATCACCTCTGCTCCCTCAGGAAGGTTCACACAACGTGTTTGTTTGGTCCTCCCAGCCATCAGTAAGCATCGCTTTGAGACAATCTTTGTTGACTGTAGATCTAGCACCCACGTCACCTATAGTCACCTGTTCGGGGGTGCTCCCCAACCCCCTGTATACTTTGTTGTTACCTGTATTCATTTCCGGAGGTCACCCTCGCGGCCAGGTCCCAGACCTGACCTTGATGTGCAGCAATGGAAAATACAATTATTTGCCCACAAGTTAGGTCTTTTTTTTATTATTTATGGTTTTAATAATTAGCGGGATGCCTGTAGGGCTCTCTTAACCATCGTCTCTGCACTTTCCCTCCTTCCCATTCTCCTGTTCTCCTTTCCACTCTTCCTCCTACTTCCTTCTCCCCACCATCTTCAGTGTCACCCGACTTCCCTCCTTTCTCGCCCCCCCCCCTTTCATCCCAGTTTCCTTCTCGTCTTTACTCTATCCTCCCGAACGGTAATCTCTCTCGCTCTCCTCAATACTCTGGCCGCCTTCCTTACCCCTCGTCACCTCCACTCTCTTCTTCCTTAGACCCCCTACTCTCTACCACTCTCCTCCCAATTCTCTTCCGCTCCTTCCCATTCTCTTTCCTTTTCTCGCCCCTCTCCCTTTTCCTCCCACTCCTCCCTTACACCTCAAATCCCCTCCACTTTAACACTCTGAAATTCACGATAATCGAGATAAATCCAGGAAAACCATTTACAAATCATCAAACTTATTGACAGACAGCACAACCAAACAGCACCTGTCAGTGGGTTTACTCAGCACAGTTTGTATATCATTTTCTAACCTTTTAAAATCATAAAAAACTGAGGAAAATAATTACATAAAAATAAGTCACAGTACTGTGGTTGGAACACTTTACAATAAACAGTACTCTGAGGAGAACTTAATCACAACCCACAGTACCGTGGTGGGAACACTTCACAACCAACTCACTATATCTTGGCTGGAACAACTCAAAATATAGTCTACAGTGGCTGGAACAACTCAAAACATAGAATACCGTGGCTGGAACAACTCAAAACATTCCGTACCCTGGCTGGAACTGTGCAATTAACCCACAGTACTGAAAAGATATTAAACGTCGTTAATAATTCGACTAGGTTATTGGAGTATACCGGGTAAAGTGTACAGTATTTTAGTTATGCTTATTGGTAGTTTAACAGCCAATCACGTGAAAGCTCGCTAATTCAGGCAAGCCTAGTAGAACTGGCAGATTTTAACTACATCTGATCGCGTCCACTGTCGCTCAAGTGCCTTTCTTTTGCACCGTTTACAGTCTGTATTCTCTCATACTATATTGCACATAGTGTACACAACTAAATATGCAATACAGTTACAGACAAGCGATATGTTGCTACGTTTGTAACATTGTATAGCTCCTGATGACGCACGGAGACGTGTGAAAGGTTTTGAGCTGATGATTTCCATCCCTGTGGCATGTCTTACATAACTAGACATATTGGTTAAGGAATACACGGGTAAAGAAATCTACTGCTTGTTTGTGGTGGCCTCGCTTGCCCTGCTAAGTTTGCTTGCTTGCTGACTTATTTACATACGGGTGATACACGCCATCAGACTGCCACCAGTGTTTGTAATAGGAACTACTTTGAAGGGATTTAAGGAAAACTGGTAAACTGGATTTGAGTCCTGGCGGTGTCTGCACTCTGAAGGAAGGGCTGTGGGTGTTGCAATCCTGGCGTTGTCTGCACTCTGAAGGAAGAGCGGGGGTGTTGCAATCCTGGCGTTGTCTGCACTCTGAAGGAAGAGCGGGGGTGTTGCAATCCTGGCGTTGTCTGCACTCTGAAGGAAGAGCGGGGGTGTTGCAATCCTGGCGTTGTCTGCACTCTGAATGAAGGGCTGGGGTGTTGCAATCCTGGCGTTGTCTGCACTCTGAAGGAAGAGCGGGGGGGTTGCAATCCTGGCGTTGTCTGCACTCTGAAGGAAGGGCGGGGGTGTTACAATCCTGGCGTTGTCTGCACTCTGAAGGGCGGGGGTGTTGCAATCCTGGCGTTGTCTGCACTCTGAAGGAAGAGCGGGGGTGTTGCAATCCTGGCGTTGTCTGCATTCTGAATGAAGGGCGGGGGTGTTGCAATCCTGGCGTTGTCTGGACTCTGAAGGAAGAGCGAGGGTGTTGCAATCCTGGCGTTGTCTGCACTCTGAAGGAAGGGCGGGGGTGTTGCAATCCTGGCGTTGTCTGCACTCTGAATGAAGTGCTGGGGTGTTGCAATCCTGGCGTTGTCTGCACTCTGAAGGAAGGGCGGGGGTGTTGCAATCCTGGCGTTGTCTGCACTCTGAAGGAAGGGCGGGGGTGTTGCAATCCTGGCGTTGTCTGCACTCTGAATGAAGGGCGGGGGTGTTGCAATCCTGGCGTTGTCTGCACTCTGAATGAAGGGCTGGGGTGTTGCAATCCTGGCGTTGTCTGCACTCTGAATGAAGTGCTGGAGTGTTGCAATCCTGGCGTTGTCTGCACTCTGAAGGAAGGGCGGGGGTGTTGCAATCCTGGCGTTGTCTGCACTCTGAAGGAAGGGCGGAGGTGTTGCAATCCTGGCGTTGTCTGCACTCCGAAGGAAGGGCGGAGGTGTTGCAATCCTGGCGGTGTCTGCACTCTGAAGGAAGGGCGTTGGTGTTGCAATCCTGGCGGTGTCTGCACTCTGAAGGAAGGGCGTTGGTGTTGCAATCCTGGCGTTGTCTGCACTCTGAAGGGCGGGGGTGTTGCAATCCTGGCGTTGTCTGCACTCTGAAGGAAGAGCGGGGGTGTTGCAATCCTGGCGTTGTCTGCACTCTGAAGGGCGGGGGTGTTGCAATCCTGGCGTTGTCTCCACTCTGAAGGAGGTGTGGGGATGTAGTCCTGGAGGTACGAAGGAAGTATAGTTCCTGCACTCTGAAGGAGAGGTGAGGTTGTTTCAGTTTGGAGGGTAATTTGTATTTGTTATGTCGAGCACTTCTGGCAAGACAGTTAATGAATGCGTGAGGCTTTTTTTTTTTTTTAACACGGCGACGGCCGTGGTAAAAAAAAAATTATTTTGATATTGATCGTTATTGTTATTGTTATAGGCAAAACATTTGTTTAAAACTGAGAAAGGCATGTATGTACAGGTGTGTTTACAGTTAGTCTGATGTGAATGTGCCGGGTGTGCACGGTACCCCGGGGCCTGGTGGCACAAGCTCTCTCTTCACACGATGAGGAGTCCAGGTTCGATTCCTGGCGAAGGAGTGGAAACATGGGACGTGTTTCCTTACACCGGTTGTCTATGTTCACCCATCAGTAAAATGGGTACCTGGGTGTTAGTTGACTGGTGTGGGTCGCATCCTGGGACAAAACTGACCTAATTTGCGGGAAATGCTCAGCATAACAAGCAGCTTTCTGCATAGTAGTATGTCATTGATGTCAGTTATGGTCTGTATACCTTGTACATGTAGTAAATAAAGATATTATTACTATTATATAGTTGATACACACCCAGGCTGACCCTGGATGACCTAGGTCATCTACACATCAGTCAGTGTGGTCACATGAAGGACTTTATTAGTTAAATCTTTACGGACGAAGATCTGGGAAAAAAGCAGTTTGATAAGTAACTCGATTTGTTTTATTTGGAGCAAATGGTAAGTTGTTCGTTTTTTCTTCTGTAGTGTAAACCTGGGAAAAGGTGATATTTTCCTTTACTGATTTAAAAAAAAAATCCTAATTTTAGCGGAAAATTTTAAATTTCTCACGAATGCTCGTAAAAAAAACTCAAAATGCGTAATAATACTGCTAAATATGAAGACTTTGATTTAATGTAAAATATTAAATGTCTAGTATGTAAGAAATATATATATATATATATATATATATATATATATATATATATATATATATATATATATATATATATATATATATTCTTTCAACACACCGGCTGTATCCCACCGAGGCGGGGTGGCCCAAAAGGAAAACGAAAGTTTCTCCTTTTACATTTAGTAATATATACAGGAAAAGAGGTTACTAGCCCCTTGCTCCCGGCATTTTAGTCGCCTCTTACAACACGCATGGCTTACGGAGGAAGAATTCTGTTCCACTTCCCCATGGAGATAAGAGGAAATAAACAAGAATAAGAACTAGAAAGAAAATAGAAGAATACACAGAGGGGTGTGTGTATATATGCTTGTACATGTATGTGTAGTGTGACCTAAGTGTAAGTAGAAGTAGCAAGACATACCTGTAATCTTGCATGTTCATGAGACAGAAAAAAGGACACCAGCAATCCTACCATCATGTAAAACAATTACAGGCTTTCGTTTTACACTCACTTGGCAGGATGGTAGTACCTCCCTGGGCGGTTGCTGTCTACCAACCTACTACCTAGAAAAGATATGTATATATTTATATATATATATATATATATATATATATATATATATATATATATATATATATATATATATATAATGTCGTGCCGAATATGTAAAACTGGTCAATTAGCAAGAACTCATTTAAAATTAAGTCCTTTCTAGAATTTTCTCTTATACGTTCAAAGGTACATTTTTTTCATTAATGTTAATGTTAAAATTTTTAATTTTGCTCCAAAAGAATCTTAGAAAACTTACCTAACCTTATTACAACAAGAACAATTTATTTTAGCCTAACCCAACTAAATATATTTTAAATTTGTTTATAATGATTTAATACTAAACAAACACAGTGAAATATATTTTTTTCGTTAGGTTTAGAATGATTTTGGCGAAATTATTCCATACACAAATTTTCACTTGTCCTATATGGCAAGATGAGCGTTGCTATTTAAGCCAAGATCGCAAGTTCTTCCTATTCGGCACGACATATATATATATATATATATATATATATATATATATATATATATATATATATATATATATATATATATATATATTGTTATATCTTCGAAATTGGTCATCGTGTTATTTAAATATTGTAAGAGCATATGTTCATCACTTAATATTATAGCGCGAAAGTCCCCGTTTATAGCTAAAATAGAGACTTTCGGCGTTATATTATTATCTGTTAATATATGACAAATACCATGGTATTATCACTATTATTGTTATTATCACTATTATCGTTATTATCACTATTATTTTAGTATTATGGTTAGGTAGGATTTCTTTTTTTTTTTTTTTTTATATTTTATTTAAGACCCATACAGTTTAACATAAAAATAAAGAAACAGTATAGAACCTAATCAAATGAACTGACAAACGGATTGTACTTACATGCTCGCAAGATATTACAACAAAAACTTATATCAAGAACATAACTAAAAACAAAATTACATGTCACATGGTCATGAATTGACATATATACAAAACCTTGCATATATATAAATTGTACATATAAATGACATCTGACAAAGGTTCAATACACTTGAACATACAATATACAAAGAAGTTATATCAGTTAAATCCCATCCTTCACATTAATCAAAAAACCAACACCTAACATCATAATCTGACTAGATAATCTACATACTTATCCCTAACAATACAGCTGAACGTATCCCAACTTACAAATAAACAGAAAAGAATACAGCTTAGAACACAATAACAAGCTCTATACTGTTACAATACACCCATATAAAACTTTCAGACAAATGGACTACGTCACTAAACTGTCTAGATATGTCTGTATACCATACAGACTAAAACTTAACATCAAGAAGTTGCATGAACACCAAACCGGTATCAGGGTACAGACCTTAATTATAAACTTTAAAAAGAATCAATCATGCGTATATAAAGTATGACATAACGTCTGACCCATGACAAAGGCTCAATACAATAGAAAGAGATATATATTTATATATATACACATACACACCCACACACCCACACCCACATCCACACACACACACACACGTACACAAAAATTTTCACCAAATCACATTAATCATATGCACTGTATGCACAATGCAAAACAGGATATAAGTATCTCTCATCGTGCAAAAACCCAGCACGTAACATAAATACAAACTAAAACACACTGCATGTCGCAAATAACTTATTTCTCAAGAATCATGTTATACCAGACTGATACACATCATAATTATACATAAAAAATCTACTATATTATACCTACATTCTGAAAAGTGTTATATCTACCAGAACGAGACCTTGAGCTCTACATCCACACTTGGATGCCATAAAGTCCCAATGAAAACCAGGAAACCATTCCAAACCCACATTCACAACACTCTCACGACCCCCCCCCCCCCCAGGGAGGCGAGCCCGCTGTTGCCCCCTGACTCCCTCCAACCTATGAAAACCCCTTCATTCACTCATATCCAATCACAGATTTACGAGAATCCCTAACGTTAGCATTCTATACCCCTCTGAGAAAGCCTGATCCCACCTCCTCCCATACAACTCTCTGTTACGACACATCGTACTATAGAACGTTGCCGCAAGAACCTTTCTTCTCTCCTCACTATCCCCTCTCCCCCTCATCACCCACGTCATATATATATAATCTACCATGATATAATCTAAAGCTCTTATGACACCCTCGTCTAACCCACCCATATCTAGACTTAGAGCACGCAAAACCGTCACCCCACGGCCCCCCACCCTCTGAACCAACCTACTTAACCAGCACCTAACCTCCTCTAGCCCTTCACAAAAGTAAACTACATGGAACGCTGTCTCATCCCCTCCACAGATACCACACCCCCCACCCTCTACAACCTGTCTGTTTCGTAATATCTCACCAGACGGAAGGATCCCATGCAGAAAACGAAACATCACCTCACGCGCCCGAGGTTTTAACTTCAATTTACTAAATCTAAACCAAATACTCTTCCACGCATACATGGGGAACAAACCCTCAACTGGGACAACACACCTACCTACAAGTAACCTACACAAAACCCTTATACGAACCTTTCTCAGTTCCCTAACCAACATAACATCCCTCAAAACTATTTCACATTCCCTCAACTCCATTCCTCGATACCACGTACCCAGCCTGTCGTGTATCCTTCCCAAACGCCCCGCGTTCACACCCTCACGCAACACTTCCCATTTAATGAACACACATTTAGCCCTCCGTCTCAAATCCAACAACCCCAACCCACCCTGACTTACAGGTCATCCCTATAAATAATACCACAAATCTTTAAAGACACCGCCCATTCTTTAACAACATTACATCTCCCCCCCCACACCCCCCACCCAAGAACCCAACCCCATGCACCTTGACTTCGCACTATTTACCTGCATACCCGTGGCACTTCCAAATAATTGCACCACCTCGTCCCACACACTCATTGACATCCCTGCACGAAAGAGAACAGTGGTGTCGTCAACATATCCAATTAACCCCGGCCAGGCCCTCCCACCCCCCATAGGATTTCTTGTGTAAATAGAGTTTAAGTCTCGGAACTATCCGGTGAATTATTCAATTGTTTATGTCCGGCTGGCTGACGTGGCTCAGCTGATCCAACCTGACGACACGTCAACAGACTGGCAAGTAGTCAGTCTGCTCCCAGCTCTAGCCCAGACAACTGATCGTATATTGGCTCTTACGGTGTACAGTTGAATGGTTTTGAGAATTGGGCTCTAGAGCTGACTCACCTTGTTCCTCATTACTTTGAAAGACTCTTTTGATATTTATATTCTTGGTCAGTCCAGTAATCCATAGAGATACTTTACGGCCAGATTCAAAGGTCTTCTTAAATCTTGTACCTTTTGTATTTTGAGTTTACAGTCTTGTTAAGAAAGAGACATAAATATTAATGAGGACTTAGATACAGGAAGAATTAAACTTCCTTATTAATATGACATTTCCATGATTTTGAACTAAATGTATATGGTAAATTTATTGTACAAAGTATTAAGTTACATTAACTACAAAGAGAAGATAAAGTATTGTATTTAAATACTTTAATAAATTTGAATATTATTCTATGGAGTTTCCCAGTTGAAATTATTTCCCCTAGACTCTAAAAGACCTTTAAAGAACTCGGATCCAAAAATCTTGTTGCATAAGAAATAAATGGTAACAGGCCACATTCTGAAGTTCTTTAAAAAAAATTTTTTATTCGCAACAATATATATATATAATATATATATATATATATATTATTTATATATACAGTATTTGAGGTTTGAGGGATATATTTCAAGTATATAATATAACGTATCTGTCACAGATTGCAATGCAATAATCTCGTCCAGCTCCTCAGAGCTGGGGCGCGTACCCAAGATACAGCAGGCATTACCCCTCTGAAATGTAGCGCTCAGTCGCTAGAATAGAAGACTAGCCACCCTGGGATCCCTAGTTACCCTGATGAGTCTTTTTGCCTAACTCCATAAGGAACTTAGATCCACTCTTTGAAATGCGCCAAGGGTCTCTGAGCCTATGCGAGCAAGCCTATAATGATAGGCAAGTTCACAGTATTTTCTAGAGTTTTTGGGATTCCCTGAAGTTGGCAGCTGCTCGTTCTTCCTGGTGTATTAGATATAGGTATCAGCCAATGTACATGCACATGTATAGTCCCACACCACCTGCTTGCCGTCTGTCCAGGCTTGAAGTGTGATACCATCTGGACCCTTTTGGCTGCCATCAGATCTGCATAGTTGGGGTGGCTTCCTTACTGCTGGGCATCCGGCTGTTGTGAGGCTCCTCTTGATAATGTTATTAACCTCTTCATGCCTTGCAACTTTTTCCTTGGATCTACTGCACACAAGATCGTGGTACCCGAATCGGTCTGCCACTTCACTGTCGCAAATGCACCTGTGTCTGGCGAGAATAGGAGGTGGCAAGTTTAAGGGCAACACAAATGCAGATGGTCTGTGGGTCGAGGCGTGTGCCAAGTCTGGAGTTGGGAACAACCAAAAAAAAGTTTGGTGCACAAGGAGCTCTCAGTGCCAGGTGGCGGGCTCTCTCTCCCCGACACACGACACACTCCGAAGCATTGTTGAGGCTATATTCTCCACTACTGGGCCATCCCATTGTGACTGTAATTGTTGGGAAGCGCAGGTCTTTTTTCAGAGCCCGTTAGACCATCCCAGAGTGTGGCTCCGTCAACGCACTTTTGGTCCTGGACTCCAACCTTGTCCCTAAGATGTTCAGGGAGAATCTCTGCTACAAGTCCACTGGATGCAACATATGAGGACAGGAAAGGAAGTAGAGCAAACTGTGATGACTTACGGACACCAATGCCTCCTTGTAAACTTATCCAAAATATATTTATTTGGATTAAGCTAAATTGAATTGCACTTGTTATAATAGGGCTAGGTAAGTTTCCTAAGGTTCTTTTGGTACAAAATTATTAATTTTTGTTAATATAAATGAAAAAATACCAGTTTTACCTATTCGGCACGACATATATATATATATATATATATATATATATATATATATATATATATATATATATATATATATTGATTTTCTCAGGTATAAAAAAAATTTCACTCTGGTTATTCGGCAGAAATGACCCTTGATTTTTTTTTAGGCCTAACTCGCCGGTACCTCTGTACCACGATAGTACCTCTGTACCCACGAGTTGTTTACCACCTGCGTTGAGCCCACAATTTGTTTGGTTCACACGAGTCAAAAATCACAGTTTGCAAAGTGACTAATGACGGGGCCAATTAATGGAGCCATATGGCTTGGCCGGGAGCGTTGAAGCCAGCCAGCCAGTCTGCCAGCCAGCCAGTCTGCCAGTCAGCCAGCCAGTCAGCCAGCCAGTCTGCCGTCCATCAATATTCTGACAAGTGTTTCATTTGCTTCGTTTTGATTATTGTTCAACTTTTATTCAATAAACCATCCATTAGAGAGTTGGTAGTGGAGGTTGAGGGAGGGGTTGGCACTGGAGGTTGAACGATAGTTGTGTAGCATATGTAGATGCTTGTATGTTGGTGGTGATGGCGCTTGTATTGATAATAATGGTGTCGAGTACACTGAACTCATGGTACAGTAATCCTCCAACACATAATGGTACCGCCAGTGATAATCGTGCAAATTTCAATTTCTCCCGATTTCGCTCGGCCACCTCGTTGCCAGACGAGTTGTTAGTTTTGATTAATTAAGAATGTATATTTAACCCAACTTAACCTAGCTGAAAATAAGGAAGCGTTAAATAACTGACGTTGGTTACGTGGTGTAAATTTTAACGTAGTGAAATAAAGATAGGCCGCTATGTCTTGACACATTAAGCATCGTCTTGGTTCCAAGAAAGGTGGCGTATTTTCTCTTGCTAGACGCAGGTTTAACAGCACCTGTGCCATTCTGTACCATCCCTGCACAGGATGTAACAATACAGAGAAAAAGCATCACGCAATAGAGAAGGGAAACATTATACAACAACGATCCCAGGTTACAAGAATGGCAATAATAATTGGGAATCCATAATACTAAACATTAACATAGGATGGCAGGACACCAACTCCTCTTCACAGAGAACAGTACGATAAGATGTCTGGAAGCTGCAGTCACTTGTCCCAAGGATACTATACAACAAATTCAGACCACTTTCTAAATAGCAAAATCCTGTGCACACATATAACGTGGCCAGTACTGGCCTATAGCCAGGTAACATCCCAAGACTCGCACAGCGGAAGCTGACGCAAGTTTCACACTTCGTAAACTTCTCGCATCTCTTCGAATTATTTGATTAGGTAACCTCTGTGGCTCCTGCTGTTAACATGGCCCCCGTATCTACACAAGAACATCGACTTCTCCTTCCGCTAAGTTCATTCAGGTACAGGTACACATAAATACAGTTACATATGTGTAGATTACCTAGAACCTAAAAGTCAATACAAAGTGACTTATTTCCAGGAGTATTTATAAGCTGAGGAATTAGACACAGGGGGAACACCTGATTATATTTTACTGAAAAAGAAAATATCGCCAACCAGTGGCTTTATCATTTCAGTACAGAGTTGATCTACGAATGTACATCATCTGTACTCGGAGCTTAATTTTGACCCAACAGAGGCTTGTTCTGTACAGTAGGTAGTGTAACGTTGGGTGTGATGTTAGGAGTTCTGGTGTGGGTATGTTGTGGTGACGGCTGGCTAGCTGGCAGGAGTGGAGAGGGGGGAGGATGTGGGTTAGTAACCTTAACTATGTATTTGTCGAGTGCAGTAACACAGGGGTGGCCACCACTTGTTTATTGACCGCTACTCCCTCACCTACCTCGGCAGGGAGGGAGAGACAGAGAGGGGGGATATAGAGCGGGGGAGGGAGAGACAGGGAGGAAAGAAGAGACAGGGGAGAATGAAATGTGGGAGGGAGTGAGGAAGGGAGACAGACAGGGAGGTTGAGAGGGAGGTAGGTACAATCAATACTTTGCTAGGGAAAGATGGAGGTAGACGTAACGGTGCGTAGATGAGTAGGTAAATAGGTATGTGGAGCTTATATATATATATATATATATATATATATATATATATATATATATATATATATATATATATATATATTACACACACAGAGTTGCCACTTTATTAAGTATACCTTTCTAGTATTGGGCAGGGCTTCCCTTTGCTCCCAGAACAGTCTGAATTCTTTGGGGCATGGATTCAACGAGGTGCTGGAAACAGTCCTTAGAGATTCTGGTCCATGTTGACATGATAGCATCACGCAGTTGCTCCTGATTTTGTCTTGCACTGAGTCTCCCTTTCCACCACATCCCAAAGGTTTACGCTGAATTCTGATTCTTCCGTCTGCATGTCGCAGCAGAAATCGCGATACGTCAGACAAAGCGACGTTTTTGCAATCTTCAGCTGGACAGTTTTGGTGAGGTTGTGCCTACAGTAGCCTCAGTTACCTTTTTTTTTTAGCTGACAAGAGTGGAACCCGGTGTGATCTGCTGCTGTAGCTCATCCATTTCGAGGTCCGACGTGTGCTTTCAGAGATGCTTCTCTGCATACCGCTGTTGTAACGTGTGGTTGAATTACACTGACCTTCCTGTCAGCTTGAACCAGTCAGGCCATTCCCTTCTAGTCTCAATCATCGTGGAAGTTTCGCCCACAAAACTGCCACTTACAGGATGTTTCGTGTTTTTCACACCATTCTCTGTAAACTAGACTGATGAGCATGAAAATCCCAGGAGATCAGCAGTTTCTCAGACACTCTAACCTGCCAGTCTGTCACCAACAATCGGGTGGGGCAACATAAGTGCAATGGATATAGGCCACAAAACGTGGAAATCGAGGAAACATCCCCTTGGGCAGCCCCTATACAAACTCAAAAAAAAAAAAGTTTTTTTTTTTTTTACAGCAAGAGGACATTATGTGTCCTTTGGGTAGCGAGTACAACATCCAGTTCCGCTGGATGCGCTACTCTCAAGGATCGTATGGTCCAGTGGATTAGGGTGTCTTGTGTTTTCGCCCACCATGAGGCAGGCCAATGCAACATGGGTTCGAGTCCTTGGCTAGTGCAGTGTTGTTATTGATCAGTACCACTCGTTCGTGGTCACAATAATTTATATATATATATATATATATTCAACAAATTTTGTTGAAAATAAGAAAAAGTTTTGGAGTGAGATTAACAAGTTAAGAAAGCCTAGAGAACAAATGGATTTGTCAGTTAAAAATAGGAGAGGAGAGTTATTAAATGGAGAGTTAGAGGTATTGGGAAGATGGAAGGAATATTTTGAGGAATTGTTAAATGTTGATGAAGATAGGGAAGCTGTGATTTCGTGTATAGGGCAAGGAGGAATAACATCTTGTAGGAGTGAGGAAGAGCCAGTTGTGAGTGTGGGGGAAGTTCGTGAGGCAGTAGGTAAAATGAAAGGGGGTAAGGCAGCCGGGATTGATGGGATAAAGATAGAAATGTTAAAAGCAGGTGGGGATATAGTTTTGGAGTGGTTGGTGCAATTATTTAATAAATGTATGGAAGAGGGTAAGGTACCTAGGGATTGGCAGAGAGCATGCATAGTTCCTTTGTATAAAGGCAAAGGGGATAAAAGAGAGTGCAAAAATTATAGGGGGATAAGTCTGTTGAGTGTACCTGGTAAAGTGTATGGTAGAGTTATAATTGAAAGAATTAAGAGTAAGACGGAGAATAGGATAGCAGATGAACAAGGAGGCTTTAGGAAAGGTAGGGGGTGTGTGGACCAGGTGTTTACAGTGAAACATATAAGTGAACAGTATTTAGATAAGGCTAAAGAGGTCTTTGTGGCATTTATGGATTTGGAAAAGGCGTATGACAGGGTGGATAGGGGGGCAATGTGGCAGATGTTGCAAGTGTATGGTGTAGGAGGTAGGTTACTGAAAGCAGTGAAGAGTTTTTACGAGGATAGTGAGGCTCAAGTTAGAGTATGTAGGAAAGAGGGAAATTTTTTCCCAGTAAAAGTAGGCCTTAGACAAGGATGTGTGATGTCACCGTGGTTGTTTAATATATTTATAGATGGGGTTGTAAGAGAAGTAAATGCGAGGGTTTTGGCAAGAGGCGTGGAGTTAAAAGATAAAGAATCACACACAAAGTGGGAGTTGTCACAGCTGCTCTTTGCTGATGACACTGTGCTCTTGGGAGATTCTGAAGAGAAGTTGCAGAGATTGGTGGATGAATTTGGTAGGGTGTGCAAAAGAAGAAAATTAAAGGTGAATACAGGAAAGAGTAAGGTTATGAGGATAACAAAAAGATTAGGTGATGAAAGATTGAATATCAGATTGGAGGGAGAGAGTATGGAGGAGGTGAACGTATTCAGATATTTGGGAGTGGACGTGTCAGCGGATGGGTCTATGAAAGATGAGGTGAATCATAGAATTGATGAGGGAAAAAGAGTGAGTGGTGCACTTAGGAGTCTGTGGAAACAAAGAACTTTGTCCTTGGAGGCAAAGAGGGGAATGTATGAGAGTATAGTTTTACCAACGCTCTTATATGGGTGTGAAGCGTGGGTGATGAATGTTGCAGCGAGGAGAAGGCTGGAGGCAGTGGAGATGTCATGTCTGAGGGCAATGTGTGGTGTGAATATAATGCAGAGAATTCGTAGTTTGGAATTGGAGAACCTTGAGTTTTCCCTGAGGTACGTTTATTGTCTTCTCTGAGAATGAGGGTCCCCATTCCAGCCTTAGAGGTGGTACTTCCATATATATATATATATATATATATATATATATATATATATATATATATATATATATATATATATATATTATACATATATATGTCGTGCCGAATATGTAAAACTGGTCAATTACCAAGAACTCATTTAAAATTAAGTCCTTTCTAAAATTTTCTCTTATACGTTTAAAGATATATTTTTTTTCATTAATGTTAATGTAAAAGTTTTTAATTTTGCACCAAAAGGAACTTAGAAAACTTACCTAACCTTATTATAACAAGATCAATTTATTTTAGCCTAAACCAACTAAATATATTTTAGATTTGTTTACAATAAGTTAATACTAAACAAACACAGTGAAATATAATTTTTTCGTTAGGTTTAGAATGATTTTGGCGAAATTATTGCATACACAAATTTTCACTTGTCCTATATGGCAAGATGAGCGTTGCTATTTAAGCCAAGATCGCAAGTTCTGCCTATTCGGCACGACACACACACACACACACACACACACACACACACACACACACACACACACACACACACACACACACACACACACACACACACACACACACACACACATACACACATTATATATATATATATATATATATATATATATATATATATATATATATATATATATATATATATATATATATATATATATATATATATATATATATATATATATATATATATATATATATATGTGTGTGTGTGTATAGTAGGTTGATAGACAGCAACCACCTAGGGTAGTACTACCGTCCTGCCAAGTGAGTGTAAAACGAAAGCCTGTAATTGTTTTACATGATGGTAGGATTGCTGGTGTCTCTTGTCTGTCTCATGAACATGCAAGATTACAGGTATATCTTGCTACTTCTACTTACACTTAGGTCACACTACACATACATGTACATGTTTATATACACTCATCTGACTTTTTTTTATTTTATCTTAATAGTTCTTGGTATTATTACTTTTCCTTTTATATCCATGGGGAAGTGGAATAAGAATCTTTCCTCCGTAAGTCATGCGTGTTGTAAATGTCAACTAAAATGCCGGGAACAATGGGCTAGTAACCCCTTTTCCTGTAATTATTAAAAAGAATAAGAAAATTGTCAAAGTGGGAAGTCTGAATGTGCGTGGATGTTGTGCAAATGATAAAGAGATTGTGGATGTTATGAGAAGAAGCTGGATGTCCTGGCTTTAAGTGAAACAAAGCTGAAGGGGGTGGGAGAGTTTCAGTGGAGAGGAATAAATGGGATTAGGTCAGGGGTTTCAAATAGAGTTAGAGCTAAAGAAGGAGTAGCAATAATGTTGAAGGATAAGTTATGGCAGGAAAAGAGGGACTATAAATGTATTAATTCAAGGATTATGTGGAGTTAAATAAAGGTTGGATGTGAAAAGTGGGTTATAGTAAGCGTATATGCACCTGGAGAAGTGAGAAGTGTAGAGAAAGAGAGATTTTGGGAAATGTTGAGTGAATGCGTTGGGAGTTTTGAACCAAGTGTGAGAGTAATGGTGGTTGGGGATTTCAATGCTAAAGTGGGCAAAAATGTTGTGGAGGGAGTAGTAGGTAAATTTGGGGTGCCAGGGGTAAATGAAAATGGGGAGCCTTTAATTGAGCTATGTGTAGAAAGAGGTTTTGTAATAAGTAATACATATTTTATGAAGAAGAGGATAAATAAATATACAAGGTATGATATAGCATGTAATGAAAGTAGTTTGTTAGATTATGTATTGGTGGATAAAAGGTTGATGGGTAGGCTCCAGGACGTACACGTTTATAGAGAGGCAACTGATATATCGGATAATTATTTAGTTGTAGCTACAGTTAGAGTAAGAGGTAGATGGGAAAAGAGGAAAATGGCAACAACAAGCAAGGAGGAGGTGAAAGTGTATAAACTAAGGGAGGAGGAAGTTCGGGTGAGATATAAGCAACTATTGGCAGGAAGGTGGGCTAGTGCAAAGATGAGTAGTGGGGGGGTTGAAGAGGGTTGGAATAGTTTTAAAAATGCAGTATTAGAATGTTGGGCAGAAGTTTGTGGTTATAGGAGGGTGGGGGCAGGAGGAAAGAGGAGTGATTGGTGGAATGATGAAGTAAAGGGTGTGATAAAAGAGAAAAAGTTAGCTTATGAGAGGTTTTTACAAAGCAGAAGTGTTATAAGAAGAGTAGAGTATATGGAGAGTAAAAGAAAGATGAAGAGAGTGGTGAGAGAGTGCAAAAAGAGAGCAGATGATAGTGGGAGAGGCACTGTCAAGAAATTTTAATGAAAATAAGAAAAAAATTTGGAGTGAGTTAAACAAGTTAAGAAAGCCTAGAGAACGAATGGATTTGTCATTTAAAAAGAGTAGAGGAGTAGTAGATGGGGAGGTGGAGGTTTTGGGTAGATGGCGAGAATATTTTGAGGAACTTTTAAATGTCGACGAAGAAAGGGAGGCGGTATAGGGTCTTGAATGCCTTTTTGATTGGGCTTGTGAAAGCTCAATTAAATTTGCCAGCCTCTCAATTGCTACAACGGTTATTTGGGTGATGTCTTCGTCGGGTAAACTGCTTGGGACTATGCTCGCCACGTTGTCCTTCTTTCTTAGGGAGGTTTGCAGCCTTTGTCCTCCGAGCCTCTATTCTATTTCTGGTCGTCTTTACCCTTCCTGTTATCATAACATATTTGCTGGAGTTAAATTCTAATTGAAACATTCTCATCCCTTTTTCTAAGCATTGGGACTACATTGTTTTTCAGACCTCTGGCAGCTGCCCTTTTCCATTTGACTTATTGCTGCTGGAGGTGTACATAGTTCTGCTGCTGCCTCTCTCAGAACCCGCGGGAGTTCTCTGGTACCATTGCCTTCAAGATATCTAACTTGCTCAATATTTTCTTCACCTGTCTTCCCATTGTGTATATTGTATTCAGTACTCGTTAGTGCACGCTTCCTCGTGGATACTCTGACAAAGTTTCTGATTCCACTGAGAATACCTCCCTAAATTTTCCGTTCAGCTTCTCACAGAGTTCCTGGTCATCCCTAGTGAGCTCCCCTCCTTCCTTCTTAAGCCTTACTACCCGCTCCTTCAGTTGTCTTCTTTCTGATGTGGCTGTACATCAACTGTGGCACAGATTTGGCTTTTGATATTCTCAGGTTAGTGGTTGAGCCTTTTCCACCCATGGGTATTCCTTGTAGGCACTTCCACTCGCTTCCCTATTCTTCAGCGTTCATATATATATATATATATATATATATATATATATATATATATATATATATATATATATATATAATATTGTGTGTGTGTGTGTATTCGGATCCTTATTAGGCCAGACACACACAATGTCATCCACATATCTTAATCACTTAGTTTCATTGAGCGAGATATCTTTCAGAAATTTGGTCTCAAAAAGCTGCATATTCAGATTGATAAACAGAGGAAACAGTGGATTTCCTATAGGCATTCCCTGCCTTTGAGTGTAATATTTCTCTTCAAACTCAAACTTGCAATCAGCTACACATAATTTAATCAACTCAGTAATAATATTCTTATCGAATGGCATGGGAACTCGTGCAATTGTTCTTCCACTAAGATAACAGATCTGGAACAAGCAATCTGGTGAACAACGCCTTGACATCGAAACTTAAAAGTGTAAAATCATGTGACAGGTTAGCATTTTGCATTTTGTCAATGACATCAGCATTGTTTTTCTTATGGGGGCTTCAGAAATGTTTCCAAGCACTGGAGTTAATATTTTTACCAGCCATTTTGACAAAGCATATATCGCCGATCTCACCGATATAATAATAAATATCGCTGGAATACCAGTCTTAGGGGTTTTAATCAAACCGTACATAGAGGGAAGTGTGGCCGACCTAGCTGACAACTGCTCAATCAATTCCTTGTTACCTTTCTGTAAGGTTTAAGTTCTTCATTGAACATACTATTAACCTGGTCCAAAGGAATATAAAACTGCTAAAACACGTAAGGAAAATGTTATTTATTGAAGTGAGAAAAACCACACAAAAGTTCAACATGGTACGAGTGGCAAGATCATAGATTACATATGTAGTGGAGTGAGAATAATGAAATGGAAAAGTGTTTGTTTACATGCTAGGAAATTAAACAACCTCGTTTGTTTACATGCTAGGAAATTAACCTCGTTTGTTTACATGCTAGGAAATTAACCTCGTTTGTTTACATGCTAGGAAATTAAATAACGTCGTTTGTTTACATGCTAGGAAATTAAACAACCTCGTTTGTTTACATGCTAGGAAATTAACCTCGTTTGTTTACATGCTAGGAAATTAAACAACCTCGTTTGTTTACATGCTAGGAAATTAACCTCGATTGTTTACACGCTAGGAAATTAACCTCGATTGTTTACACGCTAGGAAATTAACCTCGTAGAACAAAGTGACTGGTTCCAGTATGCTAATCCTGATTTCGATATTAACCTATCGAGTGTTGAACTTACTCGGGACCAACAGATATCGTTAATTTTCAGGTTAATTTTCGCACCTACTAATGGAGGCACTAATTATACTTACCTTGCCAAGTTTTTTTTGCAGTCTGGAAAAACAAGAGGACTTACACCCGGAACCGTTCAACATGTGCCAAGGCACGATATGTGGGACTTTGCTCTGACCTGTGGGACCGAATTTCCCTCAAAGATTAGTTAGGTCATACCATGAATTAAGGAAAGATCGTAAACTTCACCTTATGAAAGCAGACAAAGCAAAGGCGATAGTAATTTTCGGCAAGGTAGATTGTAGTAGATAAATGAATATGTTATTCGAACGTAGGCGCCCCTTAATAAGAACCCGTTGGACCATTAATAGTATGTTTAGTAAACAACTTAGAACCTTACTGAGAGAAGGGGTTACTAGCCCCTTGCTCCCGGCATTTTAGTCGCCTCTTACAACACGCATGGCTTACGGAGGAAGAATTCTGTTCCACTTCCCCATGGAGATAAGAGGAAATAAACAAGAACAAGAACCAGAAAGAAAATAGAAAACCCAGAGGGATGTGTATATATATATGCTTGTACATGTATGTGTAGTGTGACCTAAGTGTAAGTAGAAGTAGCAAGACGTACCTGAAATTTTGCATGTTTGAGACAGAAAAAAGGACACCAGCAATCCTACCATCATGTAAAACAATTACAGGCTTTCACTTTACACTCACTTGGCAGGACGGCAGTACCTCCCTGGGCGTTTGCTGTCTACCAACCTACTACCTAAAGTGTATATATATATATAAAGAGGTCTTTGTGGCATTTATGGATTTGGAAAAGGCGTATGACAGGGTGGATAGGGGGGCAATGTGGCAGATGTTGCAAGTGTATGGTGTAGGAGGTAGGTTACTGAAAGCAGTGAAGAGTTTTTACGAGGATAGTGAGGCTCAAGTTAGAGTATGTAGGAAAGAGGGAAATTATTTCCCAGTAAAAGTAGGCCTTAGACAAGGATGTGTGATGTCACCGTGGTTGTTTAATATATTTATAGATGGGGTTGTAAGAGAAGTAAATGCGAGGGTCTTGGCAAAAGGCATGGAGTTAAAAGATAAAGAATCACACATAAAGTGGGAGTTGTCACAGTTGCTCTTTGCTGATGACACTGTGCTCTTGGGAGATTCTGAAGAGAAGTTGCAGAGATTGGTGGATGAATTTGGTAGGGTGTGCAAAAGAAGAAAATTAAAGGTGAATACAGGAAAGAGTAAGGTTATGAGGATAAAAAGATTACGTGATGAAAGATTGAATATCAGATTGGAGGGAGAGAGTATGGAGGAGGTGAATGTATTCAGATATTTGGGAGTGGACGTGTCAGCGGATGGGTCTATGAAAGATGAGGTGAATCATAGAATTGATGAGGGGAAAAGGGTGAGTGGTGCACTTAGGAGTCTGTGGAGACAAAGAACTTTGTCCTTGGAGGCAAAGAGGGGAATGTATGAGAGTATAGTTTTACCAACGCTCTTATATGGGTGTGAAGCATGGGTGATGAATGTTGCAGCGAGGAGAAGGCTGGAGGCAGTGGAGATGTCATGTCTGAGGGCAATGTGTGGTGTGAATATAATGCAGAGAATTCGTAGTATGGAAGTTAGGAGGAGGTGCGGGATTACCAAAACTGTTGTCCAGAGGGCTGAGGAAGGGTTGTTGAGGTGGTTCGGACATGTAGAGAGAATGGAGCGAAACAGAATGACTTCAAGAGTGTATCAGTCTGTAGTGGAAGGAAGGCGGGGTAGGGGTCGGCCTAGGAAGGGTTGGAGGGAGGGGGTAAAGGAGGTTTTGTGTGCGAGGGGCTTGGACTTCCAGCAGGCATGCGTGAGCGTGTTTGATAGGAGTGAATGGAGACAAATGGTTTTTAATACTTGACGTGCTGTTGGAGTGTGAGCAAAGTAACATTTATGAAGGGATTCAGGGAAACCGGCAGGCCGGACATGAGTCCTGGAGATGGGAAGTACAGTGCCTGCACTCTGAAGGAGGGGTGTTAATGTTGCAGTTTAAAAACTGTAGTGTAAAGCACCCTTCTGGCAAGACAGTGATGGAGTGAATGATGGTGAAAGTTTTTCTTTTTCGGGCCACCCTGCCTTGGTGGGAATCGGCCAGTGTGATAAATATATATATATATATATATATATATATATATATATATATATATATATATATATATATATATGAGTTGTGAGTGTGGGGGAAGTTTGTGAGGCAGTAGGTAAAATGAAAGGGGGTAAGGGAGCCGGGATCGATGGGATAAAGATAGAAATGTTAAAAGCAGGTGGGGATATAGTTTTGGAGTGGTTGGTGCAATTATTTAATAAATGTATGGAAGAGGGTAAGGTACCTAGGGATTGGCAGAGAGCATGCATAGTTCCTTTGTATAAAGGCAAAGGGGACAAAAGAGAGTGCAAAAATTATTAGGAAAGGTAGGGGGTGTGTTAATCAGGTGTTTACAGTGAAACATATAAGTGAACAGTATTTAGATAAGGAAAAGGCGTATGACAGGGTGGATAGGGGGGCAATGTGGCAGATGTTGCAGGTGTATGGTGTAGGAGGTAGGTAACTGAAAGCAGTGAAGAGTTTTTACGAGGATAGTGAGGCTCAAGTTAGAGTATGTAGGAAAGAGGGAAATTATTTCCCAGTAAAAGTAGGCCTTAGACAAGGATGTGTGATGTCACCATGGTTGTTTAATATATTTATAGATGGGGTTGTAAGAGAAGTAAATGCGAGGGTCTTGGCAAAAGGCATGGAGTTAAAAGATAAAGAATCACACAAAGTGGGAGTTGTCACAGTTGCTCTTTGCTGATGACACTGTGCTCTTGGGAGATTCTGAAGAGAAGTTGCAGAGATTGGTGGATGAATTTGGTAGGGTGTGCAAAAGAAGAAAATTAAAAGTGAATACAGGAAAGAGTAAGGTTATGAGGATAAAAAGATTACGTGATGAAAGATTGGATATCAGATTGGAGGGAGAGAGTATGGAGGAGGTGAATGTATTCAGATATTTGGGAGTGGACGTGTCAGCGGATGGGTCTATGAAAGATGAGGTGAATCATAGAATTGATGAGGGGAAAAGGGTGAGTGGTGCACTTAGGAGTCTGTGGAGACAAAGAACTTTGTCCTTGGAGGCAAAGAGGGGAATGTATGAGAGTATAGTTTTACCAACGCTCTTATATGGGTGTGAAGCATGGGTGATGAATGTTGCAGCGAGGAGAAGGCTGGAGGCAGTGGAGATGTCATGTCTGAGGGCAATGTGTGGTGTGAATATAATGCAGAGAATTCGTAGTTTGGAAGTTAGGAGGAGGTGCGGGATTACCAAAACTGTTGTCCAGAGGGCTGAGGAAGGGTTGTTGAGGTGGTTCGGACATGTAGAGAGAATGGAGCGAAACAGAATGACTTCAAGAGTGTATCAGTCTGTAGTGGAAGGAAGGCGGGGTAGGGGTCGGCCTAGGAAAGGTTGGAGGGAGGGGGTAAAGGAGGTTTTGTGTGCGAGGGGCTTGGACTTCCAGCAGGCATGCGTGAGCGTGTTTGATAGGAGTGAATGGAGACAAATGGTTTTTAATACTTGACGTGCTGTTGGAGTGTGAGCAAAGTAACATTTATGAAGGGGTTCAGGGAAACCGGCAGGCCGGACTTGAGTCCTGGAGATGGGAAGTACAGTGCCTGCACTCTGAAGGAGGGGTGTTAATGTTGCAGTTTAAAAACTGTAGTGTAAAGCACCCTTCTGGCAAGACAGTGATGGAGTGAATGATGGTGAAAGTTTTTCTTTTTCGGGCCACCCTGCCTTTGTGGGAATCGGCCAGTGTGATAAATATATATATATATATATATATATATATATATATATATATATATATATATATATATATATATATATATATATATAATTACTGGTATGTAAACGCGATCTGCATAAATTTGTCATCTTTTATTAAGGACACCGATACTAGATTTTTCGTTGAAAACGATACCATTAAAATTAGCCGACACCACCCACCGATATCGATACTTTGACACATCCTTACTTGTTATAACGGTTGGCTGTGTTCAGAGATATGGTTCGTTGTATCAGTGTATTCACAGACACATACACAGCCTTATCATGGAGTTAGTACAGTGAGATAGGCGTAACATTATTCAGCGTGGTTGTACAGGTCTTGATCCACCGGGAGGCCTGGTCAAGGACTGGGCCGCGGGGGGCGTTGACCCCTGGTACACCCCCCAGGCAGGTACACTTGATCAAAGCACGAGTGATCAAAGCACGAGGTTTCGTAAGAACCCAGCACCCTTTACCTTTATTTGATCTACATAATGGGGATTTTCCCGCATTCAGTAAAATTTTGCTGCGGGGCATTCTTTAAGGATTTATAAGAACATAAAGGAGGAACACTGCAGCAGGCCTGTTGGCCCATACTAGGCCCAACCCAATTTGCAATGCTACCCAAGAAATAAGTTTTGATGATTCTATTTACTCATTATGCAAGTCTCACTCAAATCCAACACCTCTCGCTCATGTATTTATCCAACCTAAATTTGAAACCACCCAACGTTTTAGCTTCAATAATCCTACTAGGTAGACTGTTCCACTCATCAACTACCCTATTTCCAAGCCAATACTTGCCTACATCCTTTCGAAATCTAAACTTACGTAATTTGAATCCATTATTGCGGGTTCTCTCTTGGAGAGATATCCTCAAGACCTTATTTATATCCCTTTTGTTAATACCCATCTTCCACTTATTCATTTGATCAGGTCTCCCCTCATTCTTCGTCTAACAAGTGAATGTAGTTTAAGAGTCTTCAATCGCTCTTCGTATGGAAGATTTCTAATGCTATATATTAATTTAGTCATTCTACGCTGAATGTTTTCCAACGAATTTATATCCATTCTATAATATGGAGACCAGAACTGAGCTGCATAATCTAGGCGAGGCCTTACTAATGATGTATAAAGCTGCAGTATAACCTCTGGAATTCTGTTGCTTACACTTCTTGATATAAATCCCAATAATCTATTTGCGCTTAGGCACTGCTGTCTTGGTTTAAGGTTGCTGCTTACCATAACCCCCAAGTCCTTTTAGCAATCTGTATGGCTAAGTTCTACATTATTTAACTTATAAGTGCTTGGGTTATGGACACTCCCGAGCCTCAGAACCTTGCATTTATCTGCAATGAACTGCATCTGCCACTTTTCTGACCAAGAATAGTTTGTTTAAATTCTCCTGAAGTTCCCTAACATCTACGTTTGAATCAATTATCCTACCTATCTTTGTGTCATCGGCGAATTTGCTCATATCACTAGTAATACCGTCATCAAGGTCATTGATATATATTATAAACAACAACGGGCCTAAGACTGATCCCTGTGGAACGCCACTTGTTACAGATCCCCACTCGGATTTAACTCCAGTTAAGCATACTCTCTGCTTCCTATTTGTGAGCCATGACTCGATCCATGACAGCACTTTTCCCCCAATGCCATGAGCTGTCACTTTCTTTAACAGTCTCTGATGTGGTACCCTATCAAAAGCCTTACTAAAATCTAAATAAACAATATCGAATTCTTTATCATGATCAACGGCCTCAAAAGCTTTACTGAAGAAGGTTAATAAATTAGTTAGGCAGGAACGGCCCCTCGTGAATCCATGCTGAGTATCATTAATCAAGCTGTACTTATCCAGATGGCTTCTTACATTATCAGCTATAATTGACTCTAGTAATTTGCCTACAATTGAGGTTAGGCTTATTGGGCGGTAATTTGACGGTAACGACTTGTCCCCTGCTTTAAAAAATAGGAATTACATTAGCCATCTTCCACATATCAGACACTACACCTGTTTGAAGAGAAATATTAAAAATATTAGTCAATGGTTCACAAAGTTCCACTTTACACTAAGTTCATCAGGGCCCGGGGATTTATTTTGATTCAGTCGGTCTATCTGATAACCATTTCGCTAGTGACTATGATATTGCATAATTTATCGTCTTCAAGCCCACTATAAAAATTTATTACTGGGATATTGTTAGTGTCCTGAGTGAAAACTGAGAGAAAATAATTAAGAATAGAGCACATTTCATTCTCCTTGTCAGTAACATGCCCAGAGTTATTTTTAAGGGGACCTATCTTATCTCTAACTTTTGTTCTATAAACCTGGAAAAAACTTTTCGGGTTAGTTTTCGAATCCCTAGCAATTTTAATTTCATAGTCTTGTTTAGCTTTTCTTATCCCCTTTTTAATGTCCCTCTTAATTTCAATATACCGATTCATAAGATGACCCTCACCTCTTGTGATGTGCCTATAAATTCCTTTCTTCTGTCCTACAAGATATTTGAGCCTATTATTCATCCACTTAGGTTCATTTCTATTCGATCTAAGTTCTTTATACGGGATAAATGTTCTCTGGGCAGCATGTATAGTGTTTAGAAAACTCATGTTGATAGCTCTCTTCGTTACCCCAGTCAACAGATGATAAGTGTTCTGCTAAGCGAAAATCTGGGACTGTTACTGAGTTATCCCTAATATCATACTTCCATTCAATGCTAAAGAAAATTGATTTGTGGTCACTTGTGCCAAGTTCCTCTGAAATTTCTAAATTATTAACAAGCGATTCCTAGTTTGCCAGAACCAAGTCAAGCAGGTTATTACCCCTTGTAGGTTCTGTCACAAACTGCTTCAAAAAACAATCCTGAACTACTTCTAAAAAGTCATTAGATTCTAAATTCCCTGTCAAAAAATTCCAGTCAATCTAACTAAAGTTAAAGTCTCCTAGAATTACAACGTTGTCGTGCCCTGTGGCCTTAACAGTTTCCTCTCAGAGTAGTCTTCCTTGGTCTCGGTCCAAGTTTGGGGGACGGTATATCACGCCTAAAATCAATTTTTCGTGCCCCTCTGAAAATTCTACCCAAACAGACTTGGTATGTGTTTCGGACTTCATACCAGTTTTTGTGCAACAATTTAAACGATCTCGGACATAGAGTGCCACCTCACCCCCCTTTCCGATATTTCTGTCTACTTGGAACAATTTAAAACTCTGAATGTGAGATTCAGCAGGCATGTCCCTATTTTTCATATTAAACCACGTCTCAGCCATGGCAAAAACATCAGTGTTACCCACACTTGCAACTAATCTCAATTCGTCCATCTTATTTCTTGCACTACGACTGTTAGTATAATATATTTTCAGAAACCCTCCCTTCTCTTTTTTCTTCCTGCTGATTTCTGTTCCTCCACTATGTCTGTTACTCTCCTTATTACCTAATGCCATTGGCTTTCCTATGTTCACCAATAATTCTTCCTCATTCTTCCTATAACTGATTTCCTTAAAACTCGCACTATCACTACACTCAGAATACATTGATTTTCCACGAAAACCCACACCACTATATATTTCTAGTTTAAAGTCCTAACAGCTCCCTCCACTGCATTGGCCAGTGCTCCTACCCCAAACCTAGATAAGTGAACCCCATCCCTGGCATACATGTCATTTCTGCCATAGAAGAGGTCCCAGTTTTGTCTATGAATGTCACTGCATTTTCCTTAGTGTTTGTCCAGCCAGCAGTTGACACCAATTGCCCTGGACAACCATTCATTTCCAACTCCTCTCCTGGGCAAAATGCCACATATCATAGGGTTCCCACCCTTCTTCCTAATTATCTCTCTTGCTGTCCTATACCTGCTAATCAGGTCTTTACTCCTACATATGTCAACATCATTGCCTCCCGCACTGATTGCTCCCTTTACCTTTCATGATGTCGTTCAGACAGCTAACAATATCCCCCATCCCAGCCCCAGGGAAACATACCCTCTGCCTCCTCTTCCTGTCTCTAAGACAAAATGCCCTATCCATAATTTTCGCTTGACTGTCCCCAACTAAAACAATGTTCTTACCTTCACTAGTGGAGTTCGTAGTGACGTTTTCGATGGTCTTCGTTGGGGTTTCAAAGGTTGTCGACTCACCTCTGCCAATGATTCCTTGGTACTCATTGCGACATTTCCAGTAGACAACACACATTTGTCTGGTAACACCGAAAATGGGTTGGAAGTCTCCACAGCAGTCTTCTGGATCTTTGTTGTTTCCGCCACTCCAACAGTCTTCTTGATTTTGAGCTTCGTTCCATGTTGGCCGGCCACTGACCAGGTTCCTCTATTGACCTGAGAACTCGCAACAGGAGGATTACTTCAAATCCTCATGTTTTCCTCCGTCAGTCGCCGTATCTCAAGCTTAGCAACCCTAAGCTCCTCTTTTAGCTGCTGGTAGAGTTGCTCAAGAGAGGACATCTTGTGCAGATTCATGGAGAACACACTGGACAGATCTTCACAGAGCTAAGTACAGGTCACCACTGTGCTAAGTACAGGTCACCACCGAGCTAAGTACAGGCCACCACTGAGCTAAGTACAGGTCACCACTGTAAAATACCTTCCATGCCACTGGTTGCAGTGCTGAGGTAGTCCCTAACACTCGAAGGGGATTGGATCTTTAGGTGGCTTTTCTGCGGGATCAGCTGGTAGCTCACTAGATGGTACATGTTGTGGCTGTCTGGCAGTGGAAGTATTACTGCAGGTTGTCTCTTGTCTTTTTTTTTCAGTTTGCCCTCGCTCATTACTACCCATATACTCCTAGTGCCTCTGGCATTCCCTGTCCATATAGGTGGTCTTGTTAAGCCTTTCTCCGTCCTGGGGCCATTCTGGGGCCCTACCCCGGGTAGGGTAAAGGGATGAGACTGGACAAATATATGAGTGGGAGGGGCTGGGTTTGATTGGTGTCATTGGGTACGGGAGTTAATTCTTGGGTAACTTTGGGTAGAGGTCGTTTTAAGAGGAGGAAATGGTATGGTTTGTAGATGAATGGTTCAGAGAACCGACATGTTGATAAATTAGACACACGTGTCTAATTTATCAACATGTCGGTTCTCTGAACCATTCATCTACAAACCTGTCAGACACTGCAACTTCTTGGGATCTTAATACTTGGGAATTCTTCGCTTGCCTAATTCTTGGGCACGACCTACTTCAACATTGAACAAATGTTACACGACCTATGACTGCTTCTCCTCTCCTGTCAACGGTTTATAAGCTCCTTCTCAGCACGTATGCCGTATTCTATTCAAGATTGATGGACTGACCACATCGATTCAAGGTTGAGGGACTGATTACCTCATTCTCCTCCTGTTCTTCAAGATTCTCCTTTGTATGGACTGATGAAGCCACTGTGTGGCGAAACGTTTCCTCAATAAAGATACCCAAGAGTTGCACATGTGTCTAATTTATCAACATGTCGGTTCTCTGAACCATTCATCTACTCTCTACTTTGTATTGGACTGATTAAGCCACTGTGTGGCGAAACGTTTCCTCAATAAAGATTCCCATATGTTTCGTAAGTGTTTCAATCTTCAACTTGTCGGCTTTCAAAACCATTCATCATTACTTATGTTGGCTGGGGGTATGGTTTCTGGTGACAATTTGATTAGTTAATTGGAAATCAATCCCCCCACCGTTTTTTTCTTTCTACACTAACATATGTCTAACAGTTATCATGCCTATCGATGCACCAACCTTCTCTGGTTCCTCTGTTGAAGAAACTAATAATGGTGACCCTAGCACAAACGTAGGATGTGGCTAAGAACCAGTCTGCCTCAGCCAGGCAACCAGTTTTTTGTTGCCAGCCCTGGCCTTGAGTCCTACCACCATCTGGAAGGTGACTGTTAGACATCCCCACTGGAAGACACTAGTTTTGTAACAGTGAAAGGAGTACTGCAATAGTTATCTTGGTTAATGCTGGGCAGGTTTCCTCTTGACGTGTAGAGTTCTTCAGGTGTGTCTTACATTTGCTGACAAAAATGATGCCGGTGATGGAACTGATTCAGTGGTAAGTGGTTGGAGCCTTTGCAGAAATAACCCGCACGTAGAAAAAGCTTGTATTTCGATCCGACTTGGACCAGTGTTTTCAGTTAATGGTCTAAGTCGGACCGAAACGTCATTATAAGTTTTCTCTTAAGTGCTAGTTATTTGTGTAATGTTCCAATCACAACATTCTGCCTTTTTATTCTGTCTACAGAGCCTGTACATCAGCGCTTGGGGGTGGGAATGGGAACCCGTACTTTCCACTCACAGGCCATTCAGCACGAATTCCAGATTCCTCGAGAGTAACATGTTACTGTCCAGCTATGGCCGGACTTAAAGTTGGGAAGCTCCAAGTGTCAGAAGCACAGTGACCTAACATTCAGATCAGGACAGTCTTGGTGAAAGACTTCTTGACCAGCATAGACCCCGTGTCTCCCTTTTGTATCACAGAGGACGTGATTACCAGTGGGTATTTGAACTAGTGTTGAGACATTATTTCTCATGGGTTCAAGCATGAGAGCGAGGACATTCGGACTCGAAAGTCGTGTTATTGTTGCGTCTCGGAGGTTAAAAAAAAGTAGGTGAATTGTTTTGAACAGAGATGGGACGAGAATTTTTTTTCCGATACCGATACTTAATTTTAGGCCAGTACTGATACCATAAAAATTAGCCGATACTTTGGCGCACCATTTCTTGTGTACACTATTTTACTGGGCTTCAAGTTCGACTGATCAATCACTCCTCTCCACATAGATCAGGGTGGAGGAACCTGAATGTGAAGCTTTATGTCCCTTTCCCAGGACAATGCTGCAAGTGCCAGAAGTTTGGCCACCGGAGGATCAGTGTAAAGCTATTATAATCACTTGTTGCATGTGGGACCACATTCAACACTAACCATTCCTGTGGTGCTCCCACTATGCTAATGACTACTAGTGAAAGGTTCATGAAATGAAATGTGAACTCCTGCTCTACATGTACATGGAAAAGATGGGTTTTGCCTCCGGTGGTAGGCGAGCATACCTATGTCTTGGCTGATGTTATGTAGCAGTTATTGCTGTTGCTGGCCAAGAGATCCCCGGCTACTGCGAGGTCCTCGGCGGGCGACATAGCCTTACCAGTGATATATTCAGTAAAATACTCAAAAACTGACAAGGCTCTGTAGACCTCGCCCTGTGCAGTCGTTGTAGTTCTGACTCTCATCTGTACAGTCTCCCTACGATCGCCGTTACGGAGGGGAACTTTTACCTGTGTCCAGTTGACTCCAATCTTCCACGATGTCTCATCGTGTGAAGGTAAAACCTAAAAGCTCTGTCGTCAACGTTGCCTCGAAGCTTGAACTTGCGGCAGTCCTAGCAAGCTGTCTGAGGGTCAAGTTCTCGGGCATTGTATCACTGAGAGAAGCCTTCCTCGTCACCTTCATTGATGAGGAAGCTGAAAAAGTGCTTACCCCAAGTGCGATGAAGATCCTTAACGACCGAAGCTTTCTTATCTCATCCCTCTGCTTGAGGGCTAAAAGATCAGTGTTCATGAAACGTCTTGATAAGATCACGGTCCAGTCCACCGAAGAACTCAAGTCTTCCACTGAGGAGCAGAATGACTGGGTCACGGATGAAAGTATTACGAAGATACCCAATACCTCATCAATGCTTAAGGTCACGTTTCATGACATCACTTTGACAGCCAGGGCCCTGTCAGATGGCCTGGCTATCTCATATTATAACATCAGCCCACGACAGAGTGAGCAGAACGCTTGAAACACATATCTCATTGTTAGACTTGTTACTCTTATGCCCACTCCATCACTAAATGCCACGTTAAGGATAAGATTTGTTCCACTTGTGGGAATGACGGCCATGACCATCGATCCTGTACCTCTGCTACTGCCCCCACTTGCATCAACTGCAAGAGCGACCATCACACACTAGCAGCCAAATGTCCTGTCCATAAGGAGATCTTAACTAAGAAGATAAATGAAGACCTTAAGACGACCGTTAATTCCCCAACTTAAGCTGCTATAGCAAGGCTCCAGACGGCCACTACTAAGATCCTGCAAGCTACTCCCCAGACGACACCAACAACCACCACCTCTCCACTACCCGACGGTGTTTCCACACAAATTTACTATTGCATGTTGTTTGCTCACATGCAAAACGTAGCTGACCCTGGATCCTTCAACAAGACCATTAATGAACTCTCAGTGAACAACATGCCAACCTTCATCTTCCCAGAATGTCCTTCTTCGGAGGATATTCTGAAGTTCACACCAAAAATCGTCAGCTTCACAGCACCTGACAACTTGCAAGACTTGATTCTTGAAGAAGATAACTGTACGACTCCAGATCCCACCAGTGAGAGGACACCAGTTATTCCCGCCAATGAGGAGCCACCATCGACTACCCCCACCACTTCTACTACTGACGAATCAGCGCCTTCGCCTCCACTACACCCATCAAAAGCCAAGAGAGCCAAGACAACCACCTGAGACTTCACATCAAGCTTCACAAATACCTGAAGAAATGGAAAAAGATGTTAGACCAACTGAATCTGTCAATTTCTACACAAATAATTCACTCAGCCACTTGCTGTATGCAACTTACGCAGTCTATCGCATACACCATGGAACTCTCAAGTACATTGTTACCAGAACATCACACTGAAATGGCCCTACTTGAAGACCTAGATGCCGACGCCACTCATCTGGTCAAAACTATCCTATTATCAAAATCTGCATACAAAATACTTCAAAATGGCTCCACGACCGGAAAATGGACTAATATGGTCACAGCTGTCAAGAAACATCACCCACCAATCACGATGTAGCTGTCACATCTCTTCAACTTGAAATGACCAATCACCTCAAAGTTTTGCCTCCCATCCCTGCCTTCCTGCCGATCTCCAGCCACCAATTACCTTCCAATTCAAGATATACCACCGCTCAAGATTCAGCCAGCACAGTGTGTCCTCGTGCTTTCTACATCGTCGTAAACATCTGCTTCACAACGCCTTGCTGCTGGGTGCAGCCCTGGCTCTTTATCTACAACTCAAGACATTCTTCTCACCGGCTATTCTTCGTCTGTCTCCACTTCCCCGCTCACCCACTTGTGGGTCTTACCTGTGAGTCTGTTAGTTCATTCGTTTAGTTTTGCCGCTGGGTTTAGCCCCGGCTCTGTTACTACTAGTAGTAATAGAAGTAGTTTTAATGTGATCAGTCCTTGCTAGGTAGTCCGTGTATCAAGCCTGAGGGACGAATGAATTAACAAGAGTTGAGCCTAGGGCACGGGAGGGAGGGATGTTCCCGGTACCATCAGCAGGTAAACACCAGGTGGTCATTAATGTAGCGTGAGATACAAGGCTTTGTCTTGTCGAGAGTAATCACAATGACCTTGCCGTCTCCAAGACATATTGTGTTGTATTTGTACTTATGTACACTCTTGTTTGTATTTCAGGTGAGTGACAGGTGTGAAGCATGCTAACTAAAGCCGCTAATTAACCGAGTAAACTAATGAGATAGGTAAGTCTCATCGTATGTCTACAGTATCTGCTCATTCTAACATACTGCCCCGTTTCCGTTATATATATATATATATGTGTGTGTATATATATATATATATATATATATATATATATATATATATATATATATATATATATATATATGTGTGTGTATATATATATATATATAGGTTGGTAGACAGCAACCGCCCAGGGAGGTACTACCGTCCTGCCAAGTGAGTGTAAAACGAAAACCTGTAATTGTTTTACATGATGGTAGGATTGCTGGTGTCTTTTTTCTGTCTCATGAACATGCAAGATTTCAGGTATGTCTTGCTACTTCTACTTACACTTAGGTCACACTACACATACATGTACAAGCATATATATACACACCCCTCTGGGGTTTCTTCTGTTTTCTTTCTAGTTCTTGTTCTTGTTTATTTCCTCTTATCTCCATGGGGAAGTGGAACAGAATTCTTCCCCCGTAAGCCATGCGTGTTGTAAGAGGCGACTAAAATGCCGGGAGCAAGGGTCTAGTAACTCCTTTTCCTGTATAAATTACTAAATTTAAAAAGAGAAACTTTCGTTTTTCTTTTTGGGGCACCCTGCCTTGGCGGGATACGGCTGGTTTGTTGAATTATATATATATATATATATATATATATATATATATATATATATATATATATATATATATATATATATATAATAATAATAATAAAATATGCACCGCACAGGAACAAGCGGGTATATACAGAGAAAGATCACAGTCAGCAGGAATCGAACCCTCTACAGGGAGACCAACAAGCTTCCCTAAGTGACGTTCTTATTATCCACTCGGCCACAAATGCCTCGAAAGCTGGGCAGCCTTGTTTATAAGCCATGTTTCTTCCCAGCCCGGGCACATCAGTGAGCCTCAAACATGAATTCAAGCTATTTCAATCTCCTGAATGTTCTGACCTGACAAGCGATTTATGTATCACTGCACCATGCAGAAACAAGCGGAGCCTTGTCAGTCTCCCTGTAGCGAGTTCGACTCCTGGCGACTGCGATCTTTGTATACACACACACACACTCACTCACATTAGTTATTCACTATGTGGGTAATTAATGCAGATAGCCCACATTCTGCAGTACAGAAGTAACACGAATATTTTGGGTCTCGCTAGCGACCCTCTTCATCGCCTGTGTGAGGCTCTATATTTCTTGTACGAGTCGGTCACATGTGGAACTAGGGAAGGCCCTGTGGAATACAAAAGTCTGGGGTATGTTCAAAGAGCTTTGATCCTTATGATTGTACCAGTGGGGGTTCTGGATCCTATGGTGATCCTATGCTGTATGAAGTGCCAAATTGGCAGTGTAAGTGGCAGTGTGACAGTTTAAGGCCATAGTTATACTGTGAGTCAAGTCGTACGTCTATATTTTTTGAAGAAATCGGATAATGTGTGTAGTGTAACCTTTAACTAAAATAATTGTACGTCTTATTGATTAATTTTAAATTTCCCCTTTAGTTATTTGTTGGTTAATGGGATTTAAAGTCTATTTACAAACTAGGGTCAGTAAGGCTGCACGTCACCTGTTTACCACCATTCGTAAAAATCCCTAAAATTAGGATCAGAGTAAACTGAGCACATGAACATTAATAATAATAATATCTTTATTCACTACAAGTACATGTACAAGGTATACAGGTCTAGCTGACGTCAGTGACATACTACTATATAGAAAGCCTCTTGTTATGCTCAGCATTTCTGGAAAATTAGGTCAGTTTTGTCCCAGGATGCGACCCACACCAGTCCACTAACACCCAGGTAGCCATTTTACTGATGGGTGAACATAGACAACCGGCGTAAAATAACACGTCCAATGTTTCTACCCGCGCTGGGAATCGAACGCAGACCCTCGCTGTGTGAAGCAAGAGCTTTAGCCACCAGGCCACGGGGCACATCTCACTTTGTATATATTGTTCTTGTTTGTTGTATAGATACTTGTATTATCCCATTTGTCGTTATTAATCTTCCTATGTGCGGCTTATTTGTGTGTGTACTCACCTAGTTGTGGTTGCAGGGGTCGATTCGCAGCTCCTGGCCCCGCCTCTTCAACTGGCCGCTACGCGAGCTTTATCATATATATTTATTTATTATCACACTGGCCGATTCCCACCAAGGCAGGGTGGCCCGAAAAAGAGAAACTTTCACCATCATTCACTCCATCACTGTCTTGCCAGAAGGGTGCTTTACACTACAGTTTTTAAACTGCAACATTAACACCCCTCCTTCAGAGTGCAGGCACTGTACTTCCCATCTCCAGGACTCAACTCCGGCCTGCCGGTTTCCCTGAATCCCTTCATAAATGTTACTTCGCTCACACTCCAACAGCACGTCAAGTATTAAAAACCATTTGTCTCCATTCACTCCTATCAAACACGCTCACGCATGCCTGCTGGAAGTCCAAGCCCCTCACACACAAAACCTCCTTTACCCCTCCCTCCAACCTTTCATAGGCCGACCCCTACCCCGCCTTCCTTCCACTACAGACTGATACACTCTTGAAGTTATTCTGTTTCGTTCCATTCTCTCTACATGTCCGAACCACCTCAACAACCCTTCCTCAGCCCTCTGGACAACAGTTTTGGCAATCCCGCACCTCCTCCTAACTTCCAAACTACGAATTCTCTGCATTTTATTCACACCACACATTGCCATCAGACATGACATCTCCACTGCCTCCAGCCTTCTCCTCGCTGCAACATTCATCACCCATGCTTCACACCCATACAGGAGTGTTGGTAAAACTATACTCTGATACATTCCCCTCTTTGCTTCCAAGGACAAAGCTCTTTGTCTCCACAGACTCCTGAGTGCACCGCTCACTCTTTTCCCCTCATCAATTCTATGATTCACCTCATCTTTCATAGACCCATCCGCTGACACGTCCACTCCCAAATATCTGAATACATTCACCTTCTCCATACTCTCTCCTTCCAATCTGATATCCAATCTTTCATCACCTAATCTTTTTGTTATCCTCATAACCTTACTCTTTCCTGTATTCACTTTCAATTTTCTTCTTTTACATACCCTACCAAATTCATCCACCAACCTCTGCAACTTCTCTTCAGAATCACCCAAGAGCGCAGTGTCATCAGCAAAGAGCAACTGTGACAACTCCTACTTTGTGTGATTCTTTATCTTTTAACTCTACACCTTTTGCCAAAACCCTCGCATTTACTTCTCTTACAACCCCATCTATAAATATATTGAACAACCACGGTGACATCACACATCCTTGTCTAAGGCCTACTTTTACTGGGAAATAATCTCCCTCTTTCCTACGTACTCTAACTTGAGCCTCACTATCCTTGTAAAAACTCTTCACTGCTTTCAGTAACCTACCTCCTACACCATACACCTGCAACATCTGCCACATTGCCCCCCTATCCACCCTGTCATACGCCTTTTCCAAATCCATAAATGCCACAAAAACCTCTTTAGCCTTATCTAAATACTGTTCACTTATATGTTTCACTGTAAACACCTGGTCCACACACCCCCTACCTTTCCTAAAGCCTCCTTGTTCATCTGCTATCTTATTCTCCGTCTTACTCTTAATTCTTTCAATAATAACTCTACCATACACTTTACCAGGTATACTCAACAGACTTATCTCCCTATAATTTTTGCACTCTCTTTTGTCCCCTTTGCCTTTATACAAAGGAACTATGCATGCTCTCTGCCAATCCCTAGGTACCTTACCCTCTTCCATACATTTATTAAATAATAGCACCAACCACTCCAAAACTATATCCCCACATGCTTCTAACATTTCTATCTTTATCCCATCAATCCCAGCTGCCTTACCCCCTTTCATTTTACCTACTGCCTCAGGAACTTCCCCCACACTCACAACTGGCTCTTCCTCACTCCTACAAGATGTTATTCCTCCTTGCCCTATACACGAAATCACAGCTTCCCTATCTTCATCAACATTTAACAATTCCTCAAAATATTCCCTCCATCTTCCCAATACCTCTAACTCTCCAATTAATAACTCTCCACTCCTATTTTTATCTGACAAATCCATTTGTTCTCTAGGCTTCCTTAACTTGTTAATCTCACTCCAAAACTTTTTCTTATTTTCAACAAAATTTGTTGATAACATCTCACCCACTCTCATTTGCTCTCTTTTTACATTGCTTCACCACTCTCTTAACCTCTCTCTTCTTCTCCATATACACTTCCCTCCTTGCATCACTTCTACTTCGTAAAAACTTCTCATATGCTAACTTTTTCTCCCTTACTACTCTCTTTACATCATCATTCCACCAATCGCTCCTCTTCCCTCCCGCACCCACTTTCCTGTAACCACAAACTTCTGCTGAACACTCTAACACTACATTTTTAAACCTACCCCATACCTCTTCGACCCCATTGCCTATGCTCTCATTAGCCCATCTATCCTCCACTAGTTGTTTATATCTTACCCTAACTGCCTCCTCTTTTAGTTTATAAACCTTCACCTCTCTCTTACCTGATGCTTCTATTCTCCTTGTATCCCAATTACCTTTTACTCTCAGTGTAGCTCCAAGTAAAAAGTGATCTGATATATCTGTGGCCCCTCTATAAACATGTACATCCTGAAGTCTACTCAACAGTCTTTTATCTACCAATACATAATCCAACAAACTACTGTCATTTCACCCTACATCATATCTTGTATACTTATCCTCTTTTTCTTAAAATATGTATTACCTATAACTAAACCCCTTTCTATACAAAGTTCAATCAAAGGGCTCCCATTATCATTTACACCTGGCACCCCAAACTTACCTACCACACCCTCTCTAAAAGTTTCTCCTACTTTAGCATTCAGGTCCCCTACCACAATTACTCTCTCACTTGGTTCCAAGGTTCCTATACATTCACTTAACATCCCCCAAAATCTCTCTCTTTCCTCTACATTCCTCTCTTCTCCAGGTGCATGCACGCTTATTATGACCCACTTTTCGCATCCATCCTTTACTTTAATCCACATAATTCTTGAATTTACACATTCATATTCTCTTTTCTCCTTCCATAACTGATCCTTCAACATTACTGCTACCCCTTCCTTAGCTCTAACTCTCTCAGATACTCCAGATTTAATCCCATTTATTTTCCCCCACCGAAACTCCCCTACCCCCTTCAGCTTTGTTTCGCTTAGGGCCAGGACATCCAACTTCTTTTCATTCATAACATCAGCAATCATGTTTCTTGTCATCCGCACTACATCCATGCACATTCAAGCATCCCACTTTTATAAAGTTTTTCTTCTTCTCTTTTTTAGTAAATGTCTACAGGAGAAGGGGTTACTAGCCCATTGCTCCCGGCATTTTAGTCGCCTCATACGACACGCATTGCTTACGGAGGAAAGATTCTTTTCCACTTCCCCATGGACAATAGAAGAAATAAAGAAGAACAAGAGCTATTTAGAAAAGAGAGAAAAAACCTAGATGTATGTATATATATATATGCATGTGCGTGTCTGTGAAGTGTGACCAAAGTGTAAGTAGGAGTAGCAAGATATCCCTGTTATCTAGCGTGTTTATGAGACAGAAAAAGACACCAGCAATCCTACCATCATGCAAAACAGTTACAGGTTTCTGTTTCACAGTCATCTGGCAGGACGGTATTACTTCCCTGGGTGGGTGCTGTCTACCAACCTACTACCTTCATATATATATATGTATATATATATATATATATATATATATATATATATATATATATATATATATATATATATATATATATATATATATATATATATATATATATATATATATATATATATATATATATATATATATATATATATATATATATATATATATATATATATTATTGTGTGTGTGTGTAGTTTTTTTACTAAATTCCATTCATGTCACAGTGGCAGAATAATTTTGATTGTCATTACTATGTCAACTACATCTTCACCGCACTTAGTTTGAAATTTCCAGCTCTTGGGCCCATATTTGACAGTTACCTTCATAAATTATTTATACGTGAACGTATTTTCTTTCCGTTTTGTCTGTCATTTTTATTTGCCATATTAGTGTCATATTCTTTCATCTTCATTTTCTCTCTGGTGCAAGTATGAATCTTGACGGGTCTGGGGACCATTGCTGGTCTCAGACCACACCTCTCCTACACTGAAGAGATGAATCTTGACGGGTCTGGGGACCATTCCTGGTCTCAGACCACACCTCTCCTACACTGAAGAGATGAATCTTGACGGGTCTGGGGACCATTGCTGGTCTCAGACCACACCTCTCCTACACAGAAGAGATGAATCTTGACGGGTCTGGGGACCATTGCTGGTCTCAGACCGCACCTCTCCTACACTCAGGAGATGTTACACGAATAATGTATTTTAATAAAGACGCTGGAGTGTTTAGTGTATGAGTCACGAAATCGTAATGACACGATTGAAAATAAACCATAACACGGGTGGGGTTAGAACCCGCGATCAGAGAGAGTTAAAACTTCAGACCGACGTGTTAGCCAGCTGGCCCAGTGGCTAACACGTCGGTCTGGAGTTGTGAGACTCTGATCGCGGGTTCTAACCCCGCCCGTGGTGTGGTTTGTTTAGTTTATGTGAGAAGTGTGTAAGAATTGTCTGCCATCTTCCTTCTTTATTAGACGAGAGAGACATAACAGTCCTGTCAGAGTGCATAACATTTAACTGCTTACCATTTTCAGCTTTTTTTTTTTTTTTTGGTTGCTTGCTTTTTTACTTGTTTTTGCTTCTATTTCTTGTTTCTTCATGTCCTCTTCCTCTTCCTCCTCCACCCTCCTCTTCCTCCACCCTCCTCTTCCTCCTCCCTCCTCTTCCTCCTCCTCCCTCCTCTTCCTCCTCCACCCTCCTCTTCCTCCTCCACCCTCTTCCTCCTCCACCCTCTTCCTCCTCCACCCTCTTCCTCCTCCACCCTCCTCTTCCTCCTCCACCCTCCTCTTCCTCCTCCACCCTCCTCTTCCTCCTCCACTCCCTCTTCCATATTCTCTCCTCTTCCTCCTCCACTCCCTCTTCCATATTCTCTCCTCTTCCTCCTCCACTCCCTCTTCCTCCTCCACCCTCCTCTTCCTCTTCAACCTTCCTCTTCCACCCTCCTCTTCTTCCTTCAACCTTCCTCTTCCTCCTCCACCCTCCTCTTCCTCCTCCACCCTCCTCTTCCTCCTCCACCCTCCTCTTCCTCCTCCACCCTCCTCTTCCTCCTCCACCCTCCTCTTCCTCCTCCACCCTCCTCTTCCTCCTCCACTCTCCTCTTCCTCCTCCACCCTCCTCTTCCTCCTCCACCCTCCTCTTCAACCTTCCTCTTCCTCCTCCACCCTCTTCCTCCTCCACCCTCCTCTTCCTTCTCCACCCTCCTCTTCAACCTTCCTCTTCCTCCTCCACCCTCCTCTTCCTCCTCCACCCTCCTCTTCCTCCTCCACCCTTCTCTTCCTCCTCCACCCTCCTCTTCCTCCTCCACCCTCCTCTTCCTCTTCAACCTTCCTCTTCCTCCTCTTCCTCTTCAACCTTCCTCTTCCTCCTCCACCCTCCTCTTCCTCCTCCACCCTCCTCTTCCTCTTCAACCTTCCTCTTCCTCCTCCACCCTCCTCTTCCTCCTCCACCCTCCTCTTCCTCCTCCACCCTCCTCTTCCTCCTCCACCCTCCTCTTCCTCCTCCACCCTCCTCTTCCTCCTCCACCCTCCTCTTCCTCCTCCACCCTCCTCTTCCTCCTCCACCCTCCTCTTTCTCCTCCACTCTCCTCTTCCTCCTTCAACCTTCCTCTTCCTCCTCCACCCTCCTCTTCCTCCTCCACCCTTCTCTACCTCCTCCACCCTCCTCTTCCTCCTCCACCCTCCTCTTCCTCTTCAACCTTCCTCTTCCTCCTCCACCCTCCTCTTCCTCCTCCACCCTCCTCTTCCTCCTCCACCCTCCTCTTCCTCCTCCACCCTCCTCTTCCTCTTCAACCTTCCTCTTCCTCCTCCACCCTCCTCTTCCTCCTCCACCCTCCTCTTCCTCCTCCACCCTCCTCTTCCTCCTCCACCCTCCTCTTCCTCTTCAACCTTCCTCTTCCTCCTCCACCCTCCTCTTCCTCTTCAACCTTCCTCTTCCTCCTCCACCCTCCTCTTCCTCCTCCACCTTCCTCTTCCTCCTCCACCCTCCTCTTCCTCTTCAACCTTCCTCTTCCTCCTCCACCCTCCTCTTCTTCCTCCACCCTCCTCTTCCTCTTCCTCCTCCACCCTCCTCTTCCTCCTCCACCTTCCTCTTCCTCCTCCACCCTCCTCTTTCTCCTCCACCCTCCTCTTCCTCCTTCAACCTTCCTCTTCCTCCTCCACCCTCCTCTTCCTCCTCCACCCTCCTCTTCCTCCTCCGTCCTCCTCCTTCCTCCTCCACCCTCCTTTTCCTCCTTCACCCTCCTCTTCCTCCTCCACCTTCCTCTTCCTCCTCCACCCTCCTCTTCCTCTTCAACCTTCCTCTTCCTCCTCCACCCTCCTCTTCAACCTTCCTCTTCCTCTTCCTCCTCCACCCTCCTCTTCCTCCTCCACCCTCCTCTTCCTCCTCCACCCTCCGCCCTCCTCTTCCTCCTCCACCCTCCTCTTCCTCCTCCACCCTCCTCTTTCTCCTCCACTCTCCTCTTCCTCCTTCAACCTTCCTCTTCCTCCTCCACCCTCCTCTTCCTCCTCCACCCTCCTCTTCCTCCTCCACCCTCCTCTTCCTCCTCCACCCTCCTCTTCCTCCTCCGTCCTCCTCTTCCTCCTCCACCCTCCTCTTCCTCCTCCACCCTCCTCACCCTCTTCCTCCTACCTCCTCCGCCCTCCTCTTCCTCCTCCACCCTCCTCTTCCTCCTCCACCCTCCTCTTCCTCCTCCGTCCTCCTCTTCCTCCTCCACCCTCCTCTTCCTCCTCCGTCCTCCTCTTCCTCCTCCACCCTCCTCTTCCTCCTCCACCCTCCTCTTCCTCCTCCACCCTCCTCTTCCTCCTCCACCCTCCTCTTCCTCCTCCACCCTCCTCTTCCTCCTCCACCCTCCTCTTCCTCCTCCACCCTCCTCTTCCTCCTCCACCCTCTTCCTCCTCCACCCTCCTCTTCCTCCTCCACCCTCCTCTTCCTCCTCCACCCTCCTCTTCCTCCTCCACCCTCCTCTTCCTCCTCCACCCTCCTCTTCCTCCTCCACCCTCCTCTTCCTCCTCCACCCTCCTCTTCCTCCTCCGCCCTCCTCTTCCTCCTCCACCCTCTTCCACCCTCCTCCTCCCTCCTCTTCCTCCTCCACCCTCCTCTTCCTCCTCCACCCTCCTCTTCCTCCTCCACCCTCCTTTTCCTCCTCCACCCTCCTCTTCCTCCTCCGCCCTCTTCTCTCCACCCTCCTCCTCCACCCTCCTCTTCCTCCTCCACCCTCCTCTTCCTCCTCCACCCTCCTCTTCCTCCTCCACCCTCCTCTTCCTCCTCCACCCTCCTCTTCCTCCTCCACCCTCCTTTTCCTGCTCCACCCTCCTCTTCCTCCTCCAACCTCCTCTTCCTCCTCCACCCTCTTCCTCCTCCAACCTCCTCCTCCACCCTCCTCTTCCTCCTCCACCCTCTTTTTCCTCCACCCTCCTCTTCCTCCTCCACCCTCCTCCTCCACCCTCCTCTTCCTCCTCCACCCTCCTCTTCCTCCACCCTCCTCTTCCTCCTCCACCCTCCTCTTCCTCCTCCACCCTCCTCTTCCTCCTCCACCCTCCTCTTCCTCCTCCACCCTCCTCTTCCTCCTCCATCCTCCTCTTCCTCCTCCACCCTCCTCTTCCTCCTCCACCCTCCTCTTCCTCCTCCATCCTCCTCTTCCTCCTCCACCTCTCTTCCTCCTCCACCCTCCTCTTCCTCCTCCACCCTCCTCTTCCTCCTCCACCCTCCTCTTCCTCCTCCACCCTCCTCTTCCTCCTCCACCCTCCTCTTCCTCCTCCACCCTCCTCTTCCTCCTCCACCCTCCTCTTCCTCCTCCACCCTCCTCTTCCTCCTCCACCCTCCTCTTCCTCCTCCACCCTCCTCTTCCTCCTCCACCCTCCTTTTCCTCCTCCACCCTCCTCTTCCTCCTCCACCCTCCTCTTCCTCCTCCACCCTCTTCCTCCTCCACCCTCCTCCTCCACCCTCCTCTTCCTCCTCCACCCTCCTCTTCCTCCTCCACCCTTTTCTTCCTCCTCCACCCTCCTCTTCCTCCTCCACCCTCCGCCCTCCTCTTCCTCCTCCACCCTCCTCTTCCTCCTCCACCCTCCTCTTCCTCCTCCACCCTCCTCTTCCTCCTCCACCCTCCTCTTCCTCCTCCACCCTCCTCTTCCTCCTCCACCCTCCTCTTCCTCCTCTTTAAATATTTTTCTCTTGTTTTTCTTACTAAAATTATTTAATTTTATATATTTATTTTGTCTGTTTTGCTGTGTTATTTTCCCGTCTCAACCTCTTGTTTACCGTGTCCTCTTGTTTACTGTGTCCTCTTGTTTACTGTGTCCTCTTGTTTACTGTGTCCTCTTGTTTACTGTGTCCTCTTGTTTACTGTGTCCTCTTGTTTACTGTGTCCTCTTGTTTACTGTGTCCTCTTGTTTACTGTGTCCTCTTGTTTACTGTGTCCTCTTGTTAACTGTGTTCTCTTGTTTACTGTGTCCTCTTGTTTACTGTGTCCTCTTGTTTACTGTGTCCTCTTGTTTACTGTGTCCTCTTGTTTACTGTGTCCTCTTGTTTACTGTGTCCTCTTGTTTACTGTGTCCTCTTGTTTACTGTGTCCTCTTGTTTACTGTGTCCTCTTGTTTACTGTGTCCTCTTGTTTACTGTGTCCTCTTGTTTACTGTGTCCTCTTGTTAACTGTGTCCTCTTGTTTACTGTGTCCTCTTGTTTACTGTGTCCTCTTGTTTACTGTGTCCTCTTGTTTACTGTGTCCTCTTGTTTACTGTGTCCTCTTGTTAACTGTGTCCTCTTGTTTACTGTGTCCTCTTGTTTACTGTGTCCTCTTGTTTACTGTGTCCTCTTGTTTACTGTGTCCTCTTGTTTACTGTGTCCTCTTGTTTACTGTGTCCTCTTGTTTACTGTGTCCTCTTGTTTACTGTGTCCTCTTGTTTACTGTGTCCTCTTGTTTACTGTGTCCTCTTGTTTACTGTGTCCTCTTGTTTACTGTGTCCTCTTGTTTACTGTGTCCTCTTGTTTACTGTGTCCTCTTGTTTACTGTGTCCTCTTGTTTACTGTGTCCTCTTGTTTACTGTGTCCTCTTGTTTACTGTGTCCTCATGTTTACTGTGTCCTCTTGTTTACTGTGTCCTCTTGTTTACTGTGTCCTCTTGTTTACTGTGTCCTCTTGTTTACTGTGTCCTCTTGTTTACCGTGTCCTCTTGTTTACCGTGTCCTCTTGTTTACCGTGTCCTCTTGTTTACCGTGTCCTCTTGTTTACCGTGTCCTCTTGTTTACCGTGTCCTCTTGTTTACCGTGTCCTCTTGTTTACCCTGTCCTCTTTACCCTGTCCTCTTGTTTACCCTGTCCTCTTGTTTACCCTGCCCTCTTGTTTACCCTGCCCTCTTGTTTACCCTGTCCTCTTGTTTATCTTGTCTTGTTTACCCTCTCATCTTGCTTACCCTGTCGTCTTGTTTACCCTGTCGTCTTGTTTACCCTGTCCTCTTGTTTACCGTGTCCTCTTGCTTACCCTGTCCTCTTGGTTACCCTGTCCTCTTGTTTACCCTGTCCTCTTGTTTACCCTGTCCTCTTGTTTACTGTGTCCTCTTGCTTACCCTGTCCTCTTGCTTACCCTGTCCTCTTGTTTACCCTGTCCTCTTGGTTACCCTGTCCTCTTGTTTACCCTGTCCTCTTGGTTACCCTGTCCTCTTGGTTACCCTGTCCTCTTGTTTACCCTATCCTCTTTGTTACCTTGTCCTCTTGGTTACCCTGTCCTCTTGTTTACTGTGTCCTCTTGCTTACCCTGTCCTCTTGCTCGTAGAGACTACTGCTTCCTCTTGCTCGCTGACTGACCTTAATGAAGGTGAGCTAAATAAGCTGAATTTGGGAAGTAATTTTTTTAGCTTGCCAAGCTCTCTAAGCTTTTGAAGTCCTCCCCTAGTGCCAGGAGGGGGGTGGTGCATTGATACCGCGGAAGAGCTCTTGATTCAAGGAATTGGAGATAACTTTGTCCCCCCCCCCACTTCGCTGAATGAAGCCAGACAGCCCCACACCACCCATGGTGTTCCCAAGCTTTGTATCCTGCAGGGTTTAGCGCTTCTCCGGGAATGTGTAATGATTTAGTGGACAAAAGATATTTTTTTTTTTTGGGGGGGGGGGCGCGGCTGAGCGCGCGCACACACACACACACACACACACACACACACACACACACACACACACACTAAGGAGTTAACAGTGGTAACTCAAGGATGAGTTTTTGCTTAGTGGAGACTGATATCCTCCCCCTGATCCTCATCCTCCCTGATCCTCATCCTCCCTGATCCTCATCCTCCCTGATCCTCATCCTCCCTGATCCTCATCCTCCCTGATCCTCATCCTCCCTGATCCTCATCCTCCCTGATCCTCATCCTCCCTGATCCTCATCCTCCCTGATCCTCATCCTCCCTGATTCTCATCCTTCCTGATCCTCATCCTCCCTGATCCTTCCCCCCGATCCTCCCCCCGATCCTCCCCCCAATCCTCCCCCCGATCCTCCCCACGATCCTCCCCCCGATCCTCCCCCGATCCTCCCCACGATCCTCCCTCCGATCCTCCCCCCGATCCTCCCCCCGATCCTCCCCACGATCCTCCCCACGATCCTCCCCCCGATCCTCCCCCCGATCCTCCCCCCGATCCTCCCCCCGATCCTCCCCCCGATCCTCCCCACTATCCTCCCCCCGATCCTCCCCACGATCCTCCCCCGATCCTCCCCACGATCCTCCCCCCGATCCTACCCACGATCCTCCCCCTGATCCTCCCCCCGATCCTCCCCACGATCCTCCCCCGATCCTCCCCACGATCCTCCCCCTGATCCTCCCCCGATCCTCCCCACGATCCTCCCCCGATCCTCCCCACGATCCTCCCCCCGATCCTCCCCACGATCCTCCCCACGATCCTCCCCCCGATCCTCCCCACGATCCTCCCCCCTCCCCCTGATCTCCGCTTCACCCTCACACACTTCTCTTCCTACACTTCACTCTTGTCATTGTAAAGTTAAGTTGATCATTTGTCTCCTGGAAGTGTGGTTGCGTCAGCGTCTTGCGTCACAACGTTACCATGTGAGGCAGTCCGCTCTCACAACCCATGACGTCATTATTTGTCATAGATGGTAACGCAGTCTTACGCAGGTGGTAACACCATGTTATTACGCAGGTGGTAACACCGTGTTATTACGCAGGTGGTAACACCGTGTTATTACGCAGGTGGTAACACCTCATCTATCTCATATATCTTAGACTGAGACAGAACACTGTTGTGGGTGGTAGTATATCTTAGACTGAGACAGAACACTGTTGTGGGTGGTAGTATATCTTAGGCTGAGACAGAACACTGTTGTGGGTGGTAGTATATCTTAGGCTGAGACAGAACACTGTTGTGGGTGGTAGTATATCTTAGGCTGAGACAGCACACTGTTGTGGGTGGTAGTATATCTTAGGCTGAGACAGCACACTGTTGTGGGTGGTAGTATATCTTAGGCTGAGACAGAACACTGTTGTGGGTGGTAGTATATCTTAGGCTGAGACAGAACACTGTTGTGGGTGGTAGTATATCTTAGGCTGAGACAGAACACTGTTGTGGGTGGTAGTATATCTTAGGCTGAGACAGCACACTGTTGTGGGTGGTAGTATATCTTAGGCTGAGACAGCACACTGTTGTGGGTGGTAGTATATCTTAGGCTGAGACAGAACACTGTTGTGGGTGGTAGTATATCTTAGGCTGAGACAGCACACTGTTGTGGGTGGTAGTATATCTTAGGCTGAGACAGAACACTGTTGTGGGTGGTAGTATATCTTAGGCTGAGACAGCACACTGTTGTTCAAGAGAGAGCTGGACAGATACCTAAAGTCAGTGCCGGATCAGCCGGGCTGTGGCTCGTACGTTGGACTGCGTGCGGCCAGCAGTAACAGCCTAGTTGATCAGGCCCTGATCCATCGGGAGGCCTGGTCATGGACCGGGCCGCGGGGGCGTTGATCCCCGGAATAACCTCCAGGTAACCGTGTTATTTCGCAGGTGGTAACACCGTGCTATTACGCAGGTGGTAACACCGTGTTATTACGCAGGTGGTAACATCATGTTATTACGCAGGTGGTAACACCGTGTTATTACGCAGGTGGTAACACCGTGTTATTACGCAGGTGGTAACACCGTGTTATTACGCAGGTGGTAACCATGTTATTACGCAGGTGGTAACACCGTGTTATTACGCAGGTGGTAACACCATGTTATTACGCAGGTGGTAACACCGTGTTATTACGCAGGTGGTAACACCGTGTTATTACGCAGGTGGTAACACCGTGTTATTACGCAGGTGGTAACACCGTGTTATTACGCAGGTGGTAACACCGTGTTATTACGCAGGTGGTAACATCATGTTATTACGCAGGTGGTAACACCGTGTTATTACGCAGGTGGTAACACCGTGTTACGCAGGTGAAGATTTCATAATGTGACGCAAGCGGTGGTCACTGCGACTCTGGTGATAACGTCACTGTATGACGCAGAGGATAACGTACATGGCTGACCTTTATTTAAAGTGATATTTTGCGTATGCAAGTGACCTTTGAATTGGGTTATTCTTGTTTTTTTTCTGGATTGGGACTAGTCGACTTGCCAAAATATATGTTTTCTCACCTATTTGTGGTTCCAGTTGTCGATTCACAGCTTGTGTGTGTGTGTGTGTGTGTGTGTGTGTGTGTGTGTGGAAGCCTAGGTGTTACTCAGAGATAAGATGAACAAGTAGCAGAGATAAGGATGGTGTGTGTGTCCGCTAGCCAGTGAGAGTTGTGGTCTTGGTGCACACTGTTGCTGCTGCTGTCGTTGATGCCGTGGTAGGTATTTCTCGTGAGAAATTTGGTTCTGCTAAGACCAGTAAGTACTTGTATGAAGATTTTAGAATTACCTTAGTGGTGGTAGCAGTAGTGTTGGTTATGGTGCCAGCAGTGTTGGTTATGGTGCCAGCAGTGTTGGTTATGGTGGCAGTAGTGTTGGTTATGGTGGCAGTAGTGTCGGTTATGGTGCCAGTAGTGTTGGTTATGGTGCCAGCAGTGTTGGTTATGGTGCCAGCAGTGTTGGTTATGGTGCCAGCAGTGTTGGTTATGGTGGCAGTAGTGTTGGTTATGGTGCCAGCAGTGTTGGTTATGGTGCCAGCAGTGTTGGTTATGGTGCCAGCAGTGTTGGTTATGGTGCCAGCAGTGTTGGTTATGGTGCCAGTAGTGTTGGTTATGGTGCCAGCAGTGTTGGTTATGGTGCCAGCAGTGTTGGTTATGGTGCCAGCAGTGTTGGTTATGGTGGCAGCAGTGTTGGTTATGGTGCCAGCAGTGTTGGTTATGGTGCCAGCAGTGTTGGTTATGGTGGCAGTAGTGTTGGTTATGGTGCCAGCAGTGTTGGTTATGGTGCCAGCAGTATTGGTTATGGTGCCAGCAGTGTTGGTTATGGTGCCAGCAGTGTTGGTTATGGTGCCAGCAGTGTTGGTTATGGTGCCAGCAGTGTTGGTTATGGTGGCAGTAGTGTTGGTTATGGTGCCAGCAGTGTTGGTTATGGTGCCAGCAGTGTTATGGTGCCAGCAGTTGGTTATGGTGCCAGCAGTGTTGGTTATGGTGGCAGTAGTGTTGGTTATGGTGGCAGTAGTGTTGGTTATGGTGCCAGCAGTGTTGGTTATGGTGCCAGCAGTGTTGGTTATGGTGGCAGCAGTGTTGGTTATGGTGCCAGCAGTGTTGGTTATGGTGCCAGCAGTGTTGGTTATGGTGCCAGCAGTGTTGGTTATGGTGCCAGTAGTGTTGGTTATGGTGCCAGCAGTGTTGGTTATGGTGCCAGCAGTGTTGGTTATGGTGGCAGTAGTGTTGGTTTTGGTGCCAGCAGTGTTGGTTATGGTGCCAGCAGTGTTGGTTATGGTGCCAGCAGTGTTGGTTATGGTGCCAGCAGTGTTGGTTATGGTGCCAGCAGTGTTGGTTATGGTGCCAGCAGTGTTGGTTATGGTGCCAGCAGTGTTGGTTATGGTGCCAGCAGTGTTGGTTATGGTGCCAGCAGTGTTGGTTATGGTGCCAGCAGTGTTGGTTATGGTGGCAGTAGTGTTGGTTATGGTGGCAGCAGTGTTGGTTATGGTGCCAGCAGTGTTGGTTATGGTGCCAGCAGTGTTGGTTATGGTGGCAGCAGTGTTGGTTATGGTGGCAGTAGTGTTGGTTATGGTGCCAGCAGTGTTGGTTATGGTGGCAGCAGTGTTGGTTATGGTGCCAGCAGTGTTGGTTATGGTGGCAGCAGTGTTGGTTATGGTGCCAGCAGTGTTGGTTATGGTGCCAGCAGTGTTGGTTATGGTGGCAGTAGTGTTGGTTATGGTGGCAGTAGTGTTGGTTATGGTGCCAGCAGTATTGGTTATGGTGCCAGCAGTGTTGGTTATGGTGCCAGCAGTGTTGGTTATGGTGCCAGCAGTGTTGGTTATGGTGCCAGCAGTGTTGGTTATGGTGGCAGTAGTGTTGGTTATGGTGCCAGCAGTGTTGGTTATGGTGCCAGCAGTGTTATGGTGCCAGCAGTTGGTTATGGTGCCAGCAGTGTTGGTTATGGTGGCAGTAGTGTTGGTTATGGTGGCAGTAGTGTTGGTTATGGTGCCAGCAGTGTTGGTTATGGTGCCAGCAGTGTTGGTTATGGTGCCAGCAGTGTTGGTTATGGTGGCAGCAGTGTTGGTTATGGTGCCAGCAGTGTTGGTTATGGTGCCAGCAGTGTTATGGTGCCAACAGTGTTGGTTATGGTGCCAACAGTGTTGGTTATGGTGCCAGTAGTAGTGGTGCTCGTCGGAGCCTGGGTAGCCGAGCAGGGCAGTGGTAGTATATCTTAGGCTGAGACAGAACACTGTTGTGGGTGGTAGTATATCTTAGGCTGAGACAGAACACTGTTGTGGGTGGTAGTATATCTTAGGCTGAGACAGAACACTGTTGTGGGTGGTAGTATATCTTAGGCTGAGACAGTACACTGTTGTGGGTGGTAGTATATCTTAGGCTGAGACAGTACACTGTTGTGGGTGGTAGTATATCTTAGGCTGAGACAGTACACTGTTGTGGGTGGTAGTATATCTTAGACTGAGACAGAACACTGTTGTGAGTGGTAGTATATCTTAGGCTGAGACAGAACACTGTTGTGGGTGGTAGTATATCTTAGGCTGAGACAGCACACTGTTGTGGGTGGTAGTATATCTTAGGCTGAGACAGCACACTGTTGTGGGTGGTAGTATATCTTAGGCTGAGACAGCACACTGTTGTGGGTGGTAGTATATCTTAGACTGAGACAGTTGTGGGTGGTGGTTACCTGGAGGTTATTCCGGGGATCAACGCCCCCACGGCCCGGTCCATGACCAGGCCTCCCGATGGATCAGGGCCTGGTATATCTTAGACTGAGACAGCACACTGTTGTGAGTGGTAGCATATCTTAGATATTAATATGAGCTGAGGCATTTGTAAGAGTAATGTTTTTGTGTGAAGGCCAGACGAGTGTGGCCGTGTGGCTGGCTGCTGCACTGCTGGAAGTTAACGTTCCTACTTGATCTCCTGCCAAGTTCTCTCTCCTCGTCCTTGTACGGTAACATTGGCAGCTGTAACAACCGCTAAGTGTCGCTGTACCCTCGGAGAGTCCGAGATGTATTCTTGTATGGTAACAGTGGTAGCTGTAGCACCTACTACATGTTGCTGTACCCTGTGAGAGTCCGAACTGTACTCTTGTATGGTAACAGTGGTAGCTGTAGCACCCACTATATGTTGTACCCTGGGAGAGTCCGAACTGTACTCTTGTATGGTAACAGTGGTAGCTGTAGCACCCACTACATGCTGTACCCTGGGAGAGTCCGAACTGTACTCTTGTATGGTAACAGTGGTAGCTGTAGCACCCACTACATGCTGTACCCTGGGAGAGTCCGGACTCTACTCTTGTATGGTAACAGTGGTAGCTGTAGCACCTACTACATGTTGTACCCTGGGAGAGTCCGAACTGTACTCTTGTATGGTAACAGTGGTAGCTGTAGCACCCCCTACATGTTGCTGTACCCTGGGAGAGTCCGAACTGTACTCTTGTATGGTAACAGTGGTAGCTGTAGCACCCACTACATGCTGTACCCTCGGAGAGTCCGAACTGTACTCTTCTATGGTAACAGTGGTAGCTGTAGCACCCACTACATGTTGCTGTACCCTGGGAGAGTCCGAACTGTACTCTTGTATGGTAACAGTGGTAGCTGTAGCACCCACTATATGCTGTACCCTGGGAGAGTCCGAACTGTACTCTTGTATGGTAACAGTGGTAGCTGTAGCACCCACTACATGCTGTACCCTGGGAGAGTCCGGACTGTACTCTTGTATGGTAACAGTGGTAGCTGTAGCACCCACTACATGCTGTACCCTGGGAGAGTCCGAACTGTACTCTTGTATGGTAACAGTGGTAGCTGTAGCACCCACTACATGCTGTACCCTGGGAGAGTCCGGACTGTACTCTTGTATGGTAACAGTGGTAGCTGTAGCACCCACTATATGGTGTACCCTGGGAGAGTTCGAACTGTACTCTTGTATGGTAACAGTGGTAGCTGTAGCACCCACTACATGCTGTACCCTGGGAGAGTCCGAACTGTACTCTTGTATGGTAACAGTGGTAGCTGTAGCACCTACTACATGTTGTACCCTGGGAGAGTCCGAACTGTACTCTTGTATGGTAACAGTGGTAGCTGTAGCACCCACTATATGGTGTACCCTGGGAGAGTCCGAACTGTACTCTTGTATGGTAACAGTGGTAGCTGTAGCACCCACTATATGGTGTACTCTGGGAGAGTCCGAACTGTACTCTTGTATGGTAACAGTGGTAGCTGTAGCACCCACTACATGCTGTACCCTGGGAGAGTCCGAACTGTACTCTTGTATGGTAACAGTGGTAGCTGTAGCACCCACTATATGCTGTACCCTGGGAGAGTCCGGACTGTACTCTTGTATGGTAATGGGAGCTGCGACTCCTGTTACATGTCGCTGTACTCTCCTGTATTTTAGAGTACTTCAGGTGTCGGACAACCTACCCACTTGCAACTAGGCGAGTACTATTGAGCATGTGTCGAGCGGTTAACGACCTTAAGATAGTCTAAAATTCTAGTTAACCTGGATAACCCACAAGGGTTTAACGCTTCGCAGGCATTTGTAATGTTTATAGAAGTGCTTAATGGTTATAATATGTATTTTTATTTGTGGAGTATGAGATGACCATTCTGTATGATGGTGTATGACGGGGAACCATCCTGTATGATGATGTATGACGGGGTGAACCATCCTGTATGATGGTGTATGACGGGGAACCATCCTGTATGATGGTGTATGACATGGGGACCATCCTGTATGATGGTGTATGACGGGGTGAACCATCCTGTATGATGGTGTATGACGGGGAACCATCCTGTATGATGGTGTATGACAGGGGGACCATCCTGTATGATGGTGTATGACGGGGAACCATCCTGTATGATGGTGTATGACGGGGAACCATCCTGTATGATGGTGTATGACGGGGGACCATCCTGTATGATGGTGTATGACGGGGTGAACCATCCTGTATGATGGTGTATGACAGGGGGACCATCCTGTATGATGGTGTATGACGGGGGACCATCCTGTATGATGGTGTATGACGGGGGACCATCCTGTAAGATGGTGTATGAAGGGGAACCATGTATGATGGTGTATGACGGGGGACCATCCTGTATGATGGTGTATGACGGGGGACCATCCTGTATGATGGTGTATGACGGGGGACCATCCTGTATGATGGTGTATGACGGGGAACCATCCTGTATGATGGTGTATGACAGGGGGACCATCCTGTATGATGGTGTATGACGGGGGACCATCCTGTATGATGGTGTATGACGGGGGACCATCCTGTACGATGGTATATGACGGGGAACCATCCTGTATGACGGTGTATGACAGGGGGACCATCCTGTATGATGGTGTATGACGGGGGACCATCCTGTATGATGGTGTATGACGGGGGACCATCCTGTATGATGGTGTATGACGGGGAACCATCCTGTATGATGGTGTATGACAGGGGGACCATCCTGTATGATTGTGTATGACGGGGGACCATCCTGTATGATGGTGTATGACGGGGAACCATCCTGTATGATGGTGTATGACGGGGGACCATCCTGTATGATGGTGTATGACGGGGGACCATCCTGTATGATGGTGTATGACGGGGGACCATCCTGTATGATGGTGTATGACGGGGGACCATCCTGTATGATGGTGTATGACGGGGGACCATCCTGTATGATGGTGTATGACGGGGGACCATCCTGTATGATGGTGTATGACGGGGAACCATCCTGTATGATGGTGTATGACGGGGGACCATCCTGTATGATGGTGTATGACGGGGAACCATCCTGTATGATGGTGTATTACGGGGAACCATCCTGTATGATGGTGTATGACGGGGAACCATCCTGTATGATGGTGTATGACGGGGACCATCCTGTACGATTGTGTATGACGGGGAACCATCCTGTATGATGGTGTATGACGGGGAACCATCCTGTATGATGGTGTATGACGGGGAACCATCCTGTATGATGGTGTATGACGGGGAACCATCCTGTATGATGGTGTATGACGGGGAACCATCCTGTATGATGGTGTATGACGGGGAACCATCCTGTATGATGGTGTATGACGGGGAACCATCCTGTATATTGGTGTATGACGGAGGACCATCCTGTATGATGGTGTATGACGGGGGACCATCCTCTATGATGGTGTATGACGGGGAACCATCCTGTATGATGGTGTATGGCGGGGAACCATCCTGTATGATAGTGTATGACGGGGAACCATCCTGTATGATGGTGTATGACGGGGAACCATCCTGTATGATGGTGTATGACTGGGAATCATCCTGTATGATGGTGTATGACGGGGAACCATCCTGTATGATGGTGTATGAGGGGAACCATCCTGTATGATGGTGTATGACGGGAACCATCCTGTATGATGGTGTATGACAGGGGGACCATCCTGTATGATGGTGTATGACGGGGGACCATCCTGTATGATGGTGTATGACGGGGAACCATCCTGTATGATGGTGTATGACGGGGAACCATGTATGATGGTGTATGACGGGGGACCATCCTGTATGATGGTGTATGACGGGGGACCATCCTGTATGATGGTGTATGACGGGGGACCATCCTGTATGATGGTGTATGACGGGGAACCATCCTGTATGATGGTGTATGACAGGGGGACCATCCTGTATGATGGTGTATGACGGGGGACCATCCTGTATGATGGTGTATGACGGGGGACCATCCTGTATGATGGTATATGACGGGGAACCATCCTGTATGACGGTGTATGACAGGGGGACCATCCTGTATGATGGTGTATGACGGGGGACCATCCTGTATGATGGTGTATGACGGGGGACCATCCTGTATGATGGTGTATGACGGGGAACCATCCTGTATGATGGTGTATGACAGGGGGACCATCCTGTATGATTGTGTATGACGGGGGACCATCCTGTATGATGGTGTATGACGGGGAACCATCCTGTATGATGGTGTATGACGGGGGACCATCCTGTATGATGGTGTATGACGGGGGACCATCCTGTATGATGGTGTATGACGGGGGACCATCCTGTATGATGGTGTATGACGGGGGACCATCCTGTATGATGGTGTATGACGGGGGACCATCCTGTATGATGGTGTATGACGGGGGACCATCCTGTATGATGGTGTATGACGGGGAACCATCCTGTATGATGGTGTATGACGGGGGACCATCCTGTATGATGGTGTATGACGGGGAACCATCCTGTATGATGGTGTATTACGGGGAACCATCCTGTATGATGGTGTATGACGGGGAACCATCCTGTATGATGGTGTATGACGGGGACCATCCTGTACGATTGTGTATGACGGGGAACCATCCTGTATGATGGTGTATGACGGGGAACCATCCTGTATGATGGTGTATGACGGGGAACCATCCTGTATGATGGTGTATGACGGGGAACCATCCTGTATGATGGTGTATGACGGGGAACCATCCTGTATGATGGTGTATGACGGGGAACCATCCTGTATGATGGTGTATGACGGGGAACCATCCTGTATATTGGTGTATGACGGAGGACCATCCTGTATGATGGTGTATGACGGGGGACCATCCTCTATGATGGTGTATGACGGGGAACCATCCTGTATGATGGTGTATGGCGGGGAACCATCCTGTATGATAGTGTATGACGGGGAACCATCCTGTATGATGGTGTATGACGGGGAACCATCCTGTATGATGGTGTATGACTGGGAATCATCCTGTATGATGGTGTATGACGGGGAACCATCCTGTATGATGGTGTATGACGGGAACCATCCTGTATGATGGTGTATGACGGGAACCATCCTGTATGATGGTGTATGACAGGGTAAACCATCCTGTATGATGGTGTATGACAGGGGGAACCATCCTATATGATGGTGTATGAGAGGGGGAACCATCCTGTATGATGGTGTATGACAGGAACCATCCTGTATGATGGTGTATGACAGGGGGAACCATTCTGTATGATGGTGTTTGACAGGGGGAACCATCCTGTATGATGGTGTTTGACAGGGGGAACCATCCTGTATGATGGTGTATGACAGGGGGAACCATCCTGTATGATGGTGAATGACAGGGGGAACCATCCTGTATGATGGTGTATGACGGGGAACCATCCTGTATGATGGTATATGACAGGGGAACCATCCTGAATGATGGTGTATAAGAGGGGGAACCATCCTGTATGATGTATGACAGGGGGAACCATCCTGTATTACGTATGACAGGGGGAACCATCCTGTATGATGGTGTATGAGAGGGGGAACCATCCTGTGTGATGGTGTATGAGAGGGGGAACCATCCTGTGTGATGGTGTATGACAGGGGGAACCATCCTGTGTGATGGTGTATGACAGGGGGACCATCCTGTATGATGGTGTATGACAGGGGGACCATCCTGTATGATGGTGTATGACAGGGGAGCCATCCTGTATGATGGTGTATGACAGGGGAGCCATCCTGTATGATGGTGTATGACAGGGGGACTATCCTGTATGATGGTGTATGACAGGGGAACCATCCTGTATAATGGTGTATGAGAGGGGGACCATCCTGTATGATGGTGTATGACAGGGGAACCATCCTGTATGATGGTGTATTACGGGGAACCATCCTGTATGATGGTGTATGACGGGGAACCATCCTGTATGATGGTGTATGACGGGGACCATCCTGTATGATGGTGTATGACGGGAAACCATCCTGTATGATGGTGTATGACGGGGAACCATCCTGTATGATGGTGTATGACGGGGAACCATCCTGTATGATGGTGTATGACGGGGAACCATCCTGTATGATGGTGTATGACGGGGAACCATCCTGTATGATGGTGTAAGACGGGGAACCATCCTGTATGATGGTGTATGACGGGGAACCATCCTGTATGATGGTGTATGACGGGGAACCATCCTGTATGATGGTGTATGACGGGGAACCATCCTATATGATGGTGTATGACGGGGAACCATCCTGTATATTGGTGTATGACGGGGGACCATCCTGTATGACGGGGGTCCATCCTGTATGATGGTGTATGACGGGGAACCATCCTGTATGATGGTGTATGACGGGGAACCATCCTGTATGATGGTGTATGACGGGGAACCATCCTGTATGATGGTGTATGACGGGGAACCATCCTGTATGATTGTGTATGACAGAACTATCCTGTATGATGGTGTATGACGGGGGACCATCCCGTATGATGGTGTATGACGGGGAACCATCCTGTATGATGGTGTATGACAGAACTATCCTGTATGATGGTGTATGACGGGGGACCATCCCGTATGATGGTGTATGACGGGGGACCATCCTGTATGATGGTGTATGACGGGGGACCATCCTGTATGATGGTGTATGACGGGGGACCATCCTGTATGATGGTGTATGACGGGGAACCATCCTGTATGATGGTGTATGACGGGGAACCATCCTGTATGATGGTGTATGACGGGGAACCCTTCCTGTATGATGGTGTATGACGGGGAACCCTTCCTGTATGATGGTGTATGACAGGGGAACCATCCTGTATGATAGTGTATGACAGGGGAACCATCCTGTATGATAGTGTATGACGGGGAACCATCCTGTATGATGGTGTATGACGGGGAACCATCCTGTATGATGGTGTATGACAGGGGAACCATCCTGTATGATGGTGTATGACGGGGAACCATCGTGTATGACGGGGAACCATCCTCTATGATGGTGTATGACGGGGAACCATCCTGTATGATGGTGTATGACGGGGAACCATCCTGTATGATGGTGTATGACGGGGAACCATCCTGTATGATGGTGTATGACGGGGAACCATCCTGTATGATGGTGTATGACGGGGAACCATTCTGTATGATGGTGTATGACGGGAACCATCCTGTATGATGGTGTATGACGGGAACCATCCTGTATGATGGTGTATGACAGGGTGAACCATCCTGTATGATGGTGTATGACAGGGGGAACCATCCTATATGATGGTGTATGAGAGGGGGAACCATCCTGTATGATGGTGTATGACGGAAACCATCCTGTATGATGGTGTATGACAGGGGGAACCATTCTGTATGATGGTGTATGACAGGGGGAACCATCCTGTATGATGGTGTATGACAGGGGGAACCATCCTGTATGATGGTGTATGACAGGGGGAACCATCCTGTATGATGGTGTATGACAGGGGGAACCATCCTGTATGATGGTGTATGACAGGGGGAACCATCCTGTATGATGGTGTATGACAGGGGGAACCATCCTGTATGATGGTGTATGACAGGGGAACCATCCTGTATGATGGTGTATGACGGGAAACCATCCTGTATGATGGTGTATGAGAGGGGGAACCATCCTGTATGATGGTATATGACAGGGGAACCATCCTGAATGATGGTGTATAAGAGGGGGAACCATCCTGTATGATGTATGACAGGGGGAACCATCCTGTGTGATGGTGTATGACAGGGGGAACCATCCTGTGTGATAGTGTATGACAGGGGGACCATCCTGTATGATGGTGTATGACAGGGGAGCCATCCTGTATGATGGTGTATGACAGGGGAGCCATCCTGTATGATGGTGTATGACAGGGGGACTATCCTGTATGATGGTGTATGACAGGGGAACCATCCTGTGTGATGGTGTATAACAGGGGAACCATCCTGTGTGATGGTGTATGACAGGGGAACCATCCTGTATGATGGTGTATGACAGGGGAACCATCCTGTATGATGGTGTATTACAGGGTGACCATCCTGTATGATGGTGTATGACAGGGGGACCATCCTGTATGATGGTGTATGACAGGGGAACCATCCTGTATGATGGTGTATGACAGGGGGACCATCCTGTATGATGGTGTATGACAGGGGAACTATCCTGTATGATGGTGTATGACAGGGGGACCATCCTGTATGATGGTGTATGACAGGGGAACCATCCTGTATGATGGTGTATGACAGGGGAACCATCCTGTATGATGGTGTATGACAGGGGAACCATCCTGTATGATGGTGTATAACAGGGGAACCATCCTGTATGATGGTGTATGACAGGGGGACCATCCTGTATGATGGTGTTTGACAGGGGAACCATCCTGTATGATGGTGTATGACAGGGGTACCATCCTGTATGATGGTGTATGACGGGAACCATCCTGTATGATGGTGTATGACAGGGGGACCATCCTGTATGATGGTGTATGACAGGGGGACCATCCTGTATGATGGTGTATGACAGGGGAACCATCCTGTATGATGGTGTATGACAGGGGAACCATCCTGTATGATGGTGTATGACAGGGGGACCATCCTGTATGATGGTGTATGACAGGGGAACCATCCTGTATGATGGTGTATGACAGGGGGACCATCCTGTATGATGGTGTATGACAGGGGAACCATCCTGTATGATGGTGTATGACAGGGGAACCATTCTGTATGATGGTGTATGACAGGGGAACCATCCTGTCTGATGGTGTATGACAGGGGAACCATCCTGTCTGATGGTGTATGACAGGGGAACCATCCTGTATTGTGTATGACAGGGGAACCATCCTGTATGGTGTATGACAGGGGAACCATCCTGTATGATGGTGTATGACGGGAACCATCCTGTATGATGGTGTATGACAGGGGGACCATCCTGTATGATGGTGTATGACAGGGGAACCATCCTGTATGATGGTGTATGACAGGGGAACCATCCTGTATGATGGTGTATAACAGGGGGACCATCCTGTATGATGGTGTATGACAGGGGAACCATCCTGTATGATGGTGTATGACAGGGGGACCATCCTGTATGATGGTGTATGACAGGGGAACCATCCTGTATGATGGTGTATGACAGGGGGACCATCCTGTATGATGGTGTATGACAGGGGAACCATCCTGTATGATGGTGTATGACAGGGGAACCATCCTGTATGATGGTGTATGACAGGGGAACCATCCTGTATGATGGTGTATGACAGGGGAACCATCCTGTATGATGGTGTATGACAGGGGAACCATCCTGTATGATGGTGTATGACAGGGGAACCATCCTGTATGATGGTGTATGACAGGGGAACCATCCTGTATGATGGTGTATGACAGGGGAACCATCCTGTATGATGGTGTATGACAGGGGAACCATCCTGTATGATGGTGTATGACAGGGGAACCATCCTGTATGATGGTGTATAACAGGTGAACCATCCTGTATGATGGTGTATGACAGGGGAACCATCCTGTATGATTTTGTATGACAGGGGGACCATCCTGTATGATGGTGTATGACAGGGGGACCATCCTGTATGATGTATGACAGGGGAACCATCCTGTATGATGGTGTATGACAGGGGAACCATCCTGTATGATGGTGTATGACAGGGGAACCATCCTGTATGATGGTGTATAACAGGGGAACCATCCTGTATGATGGTGTATGACAGGGGGACCATCCTGTATGATGGTGTATGACAGGGGAACCATCCTGTATGATGGTGTATGACAGGGGTACCATCCTGTATGATGGTGTATGACGGGAACGATCCTGTATGATGGTGTATGACAGGGGGACCATCCTGTATGATGGTGTATGACAGGGGGACCATCCTGTATGATGGTGTATGACAGGGGAACCATCCTGTATGATGGTGTATGACAGGGGAACCATCCTGTATGATGGTGTATGACAGGGGGACCATCCTGTATGATGGTGTATGACAGGGGAACCATCCTGTATGATGGTGTATGACAGGGGGACCATCCTGTATGATGGTGTATGACAGGGGAACCATCCTGTATGATGGTGTATGACAGGGGAACCATTCTGTATGATGGTGTATGACAGGGGAACCATCCTGTATTGTGTATGACAGGGGAACCATCCTGTATGGTGTATGACAGGGGAACCATCCTGTATGATGGTGTATGACAGGGGAACCATCCTGTATGATGGTGTATGACAGGGGGACCATCCTGTATGATGGTGTATGACAGGGGAACCATCCTGTATGATGGTGTATGACAGGGGAACCATCCTGTATGATGGTGTATGACAGGGGGACCATCCTGTATGATGGTGTATGACAGGGGAACCATCCTGTATGATGGTGTATGACAGGGGGACCATCCTGTATGATGGTGTATGACAGGGGAACCATCCTGTATGATGGTGTATGACAGGGGGACCATCCTGTATGATGGTGTATGACAGGGGAACCATCCTGTATGATGGTGTATGACAGGGGAACCATCCTGTATGATGGTGTATGACAGGGGAACCATCCTGTATGATGGTGTATGACAGGGGAACCATCCTGTATGATGGTGTATGACAGGGGAACCATCCTGTATGATGGTGTATGACAGGGGAACCATCCTGTATGATGGTGTATGACAGGGGAACCATCCTGTATGATGGTGTATGACAGGGGAACCATCCTGTATGATGGTGTATGACAGGGGAACCATCCTGTATGATGGTGTATGACAGGGGAACCATCCTGTATGATGGTGTATAACAGGTGAACCATCCTGTATGATGGTGTATGACAGGGGAACCATCCTGTATGATTTTGTATGACAGGGGGACCATCCTGTATGATGGTGTATGACAGGGGGACCATCCTGTATGATGTATGACAGGGGAACCATCATCTCAGATATATGTTAGGTGAACCTAACCCAGTAAAATATTAAGTAGATGATACAGTATCTAATTCTGACCAGTCTCTTGGTAAACGAGACTCCGAGGGTGTAGACTCCGAGGGTGTAGACTCCGAGGGTGTGGACTCCGAGGGTGTGGACTCCGAGGGTGTGGACTCCGAGGGTGTGGACTCCGAGGGTGTGGACTCCGAGGGTGTGGACTCCGAGGGTGTGGACTCCGAGGGTGTAGACTCCGAGGGTGTGGACTCCGAGGGTGTGGACTCCGAGGGTGTGGACTCCGAGGGTGTGGACTCCGAGGGTGTGGACTCCGAGGGTGTAGGACTCCGAGGGTGTGGACTCCGAGGGTGTAGACTCCGAGGGTGTAGACTCCGAGGGTGTGGACTCCGAGGGTGTGGACTCCGAGGGTGTGGACTCCGAGGGTGTGGACTCCGAGGGTGTGGACTCCGAGGGTGTGGACTCCGAGGGTGTGGACTCCGAGGGTGTGGACTCCGAGGGTGTGGACTCCGAGGGTGTAGACTCCGAGGGTGTGGACTCCGAGGGTGTGGACTCCGAGGGTGTGGACTCCGAGGGTGTAGACTCCGAGGGTGTGGACTCCGAGGGTGTGGACTCCGAGGGTGTAGACTCCGAGGGTGTGGACTCCGAGGGTGTGGACTCCGAGGGTGTAGACTCCGAGGGTGTAGACTCCGAGGGTGTAGACTCCGAGGGTGTGGACTCCGAGGGTGTGGACTCCGAGTCTGTAGACACCGACTCCGAGGTTGTCGACTCCGAGGGTGTCGACTCCGAGGGTGTAGACTCCGACTCCGAGGGTGTGGACTCCGAGGGTGTCGACTCCGAGGGTGTGGACTCCGAGGGTGTGGACTCCGAGGGTGTGGACTCCGAGGGTGTGGACTCCGAGGGTGTGGACTCCGAGGGTGTTGACTCCGAGGGTGTGGACTCCGAGGGTGTGGACTCCGAGGGTGTGGACTCCGAGGGTGTAGGACTCCGAGGGTGTAGGACTCCGAGGGTGTGGACTCCGAGGGTGTGGACTCCGAGGGTGTAGACTCCGAGGGTGTGGACTCCGAGGGTGTGGACTCCGAGGGTGTGGACTCCGAGGGTGTGGACTCCGAGGGTGTAGACTCCGAGGGTGTAGACTCCGAGGGTGTGGACTCCGAGGGTGTAGACTCCGAGGGTGTGGACTCCGAGGGTGTGGACTCCGAGGGTGTGGACTCCGAGGGTGTGGACTCCGAGGGTGTGGACTCCGAGGGTGTAGACTCCGAGGGTGTGGACTCCGAGGGTGTGGACTCCGAGGGTGTAGACTCCGAGGGTGTGGATTCCGAGGGTGTAAACTCCGAGGGTGTGGACTCCGAGGGTGTGACTCCGAGGGTGTGGACTCCGAGGGTGTGGACTCCGAGGGTGTAGACTCCGAGGGTGTGGACTCCGAGGGTGTGGACTCCGAGGGTGTAGACTCCGAGGGTGTGGACTCCGAGGGTGTAGAGGGTGTACTCCGAGGGTGTGGACTCCGAGGGTGTGGACTCCGAGGGTGTGGACTCCGAGGGTGTGGACTCCGAGGGTGTAGGGTGTGGACTCCGAGGGTGTGGACTCCGAGGGTGTAGACTCCGAGGGTGTAGACTCCGAGGGTGTGGACTCCGAGGGTGTGGACTCCGAGGGTGTAGACTCCGAGGGTGTGGACTCCGAGGGTGTGGACTCCGAGGGTGTGGACTCCGAGGGTGTGGACTCCGAGGGTGTGGACTCCGAGGGTGTGGACTCCGAGGGTGTGGACTCCGAGGGTGTGGACTCCGAGGGTGTGGACTCCGAGGGTGTGGACTCCGAGGGTGTGGACTCCGAGGGTGTGGACTCCGAGGGTGTGGACTCCGAGGGTGTGGACTCCGAGGGTGTGACTCCGAGGGTGTGGACTCCGAGGGTGTGGACTCCGAGGGTGTGGACTCCGAGGGTGTGGACTCCGAGGGTGTGGACTCCGAGGGTGTGGACTCCGAGGGTGTGGACTCCGAGGGTGTGGACTCCGAGGGTGTGGACTCCGAGGGTGTGGACTCCGAGGGTGTGGACTCCGAGGGTGTGGACTCCGAGGGTGTGACTCCGAGGGTGTAGGACTCCGAGGGTGTGGACTCCGAGGGTGTGGACTCCGAGGGTGTGGACTCCGAGGGTGTGGACTCCGAGGGTGTGGACTCCGAGGGTGTGGACTCCGAGGGTGTGGACTCCGAGGGTGTGGACTCCGAGGGTGTGGACTCCGAGGGTGTGGACTCCGAGGGTGTGGACTCCGAGGGTGTAGACTCCGAGGGTGTAGACTCCGAGGGTGTGGACTCCGAGGGTGTGGACTCCGAGGGTGTAGACTCCGAGGGTGTGGACTCCGAGGGTGTGGACTCCGAGGGTGTGGACTCCGAGGGTGTGGACTCCGAGGGTGTGGACTCCGAGGGTGTAGACTCCGAGGGTGTGGACTCCGAGGGTGTGGACTCCGAGGGTGTAGACTCCGAGGGTGTGGACTCCGTGGGTGTGGACTCCGAGGGTGTGACTCCGACTCCGAGGGTGTGGACTCCGAGGGTGTAGGACTCCGAGGGTGTGGACTCCGAGGGTGTGGACTCCGAGGGTGTGGACTCCGAGGGTGTGGACTCCGACTCCGAGGGTGTGGACTCCGACTCCGAGGGTGTGGACTCCGAGGGTGTGGACTCCGAGGGTGTGGACTCCGAGGGTGTGGACTCCGAGGGTGTGGACTCCGAGGGTGTGGACTCCGAGGGTGTGGACTCCGAGGGTGTGGACTCCGACTCCGAGGGTGTCGACTCCGAGGGTGTGGACTCCGAGGGTGTGGACTCCGAGGGTGTGGACTCCGAGGGTGTGGACTCCGAGGGTGTGGACTCCGAGGGTGTGGACTCCGAGGGTGTGGACTCCGAGGGTGTGGACTCCGAGGGTGTGGACTCCGAGGGTGTGGACTCCGAGGGTGTGGACTCCGAGGGTGTGGGCTCCGAGGGTGTGGACTCCGAGGGTGTGGACTCCGAGGGTGTCCGAGGGTGTAGACTCCGACTCCGACGGTGTCGACTCCGCGGGTGTGGACTCCGAGGGTGTGGACTCCGAGGGTGTGGACTCCGAGGGTGTGGACTCCGAGGGTGTGGACTCCGAGGGTGTAGACTCCGAGGGTGTGGACTCCGAGGGTGTGGACTCCGAGGGTGTCCGAGGGTGTGGACTCCGAGGGTGTAGGGTGTGGACTCCGAGGGTGTGGACTCCGAGGGTGTGGACTCCGAGGGTGTGGACTCCGAGGGTGTGGACTCCGAGGGTGTAGACTCCGAGGGTGTGGACTCCGAGGGTGTGGACTCCGAGGGTGTGGAGGGTGTGGACTCCGAGGGTGTGGACTCCGAGGGTGTGGACTCCGAGGGTGTAGACTCCGAGGGTGTGGACTCCGAGGGTGTGGACTCCGAGGGTGTAGACTCCGAGGGTGTGGACTCCGAGGGTGTGGACTCCGAGGGTGTGGACTCCGAGGGTGTAGACTCCGAGGGTGTGGACTCCGAGGGTGTGGACTCCGAGGGTGTGGACTCCGAGGGTGTGGACTCCGAGGGTGTGGACTCCGAGGGTGTGGACTCCGAGGGTGTGGACTCCGAGGGTGTGGACTCCGAGGGTGTGGACTCCGAGGGTGTGGACTCCGAGGGTGTAGACTCCGAGGGTGTGGACTCCGAGGGTGTGGACTCCGAGGGTGTGGACTCCGAGGGTGTGGAGGGTGTGGACTCCGAGGGTGTGGACTCCGAGGGTGTGGACTCCGAGGGTGTGGACTCCGAGGGTGTGGACTCCGAGGGTGTAGACTCCGAGGGTGTGGACTCCGAGGGTGTGGACTCCGAGGGTGTGGACTCCGAGGGTGTGGACTCCGAGGGTGTGGACTCCGAGGGTGTGGACTCCGAGGGTGTGGACTCCGAGGGTGTGGACTCCGAGGGTGTGGACTCCGAGGGTGTGGACTCCGAGGGTGTGGACTCCGAGGGTGTAGACTCCGAGGGTGTAGACTCCGAGGGTGTAGACTCCGAGGGTGTGGACTCCGAGGGTGTGGATTCCGAGGGTGTAGACTCCGAGGGTGTGGATTCCGAGGGTGTAAACTCCGAGGGTGTAGACTCCGAGGGTGTAGACTCCGAGGGTGTAGACTCCGAGGGTGTAGACTCCGAGGGTGTAGACTCCGAGGGTGTAGACTCCGAGGGTGTAGACTCCGAGGGTGTAGACTCGGAGGGTGTGGACCCCAGGAGGGTCTGTAAGGCTGCGTGTCACCTGTGTACCACCAGTCAAGAATAAGACCTATAATTGGGATTGTTAGTATCTTTATTATTCATCCCATATCCATGGTGTGGCTGGTAGTCAAAAGATTACAGAGGTACATAGTGGGTCCAGGGACTGGACCCACTATGTACCTCTGTAATCTTCTGACAGCTGAACAAGGTACATAGGTAATGGATCGAAGGAAACTCAGTGTATGTACACTGAGAAATACACATCTCGGTGTATGTGAATTCTGATGATACACTGTTCTGACAGTTGTATTTTGTATGCTTCAAAAGGCAATAATAAAAGATTATTATTTTATTACTTACCACTATTTTTATTATTATTATCAACGCCTGAGAAATTTAGCGTGGGAGGTAATCGAAGTTCGGCCCCGGAAGGGGGAGTGTAGCTGTAGTTCCTTGGATCAAGAGCCTTCACCAGCATCAAGGCCCCCCCCCCCAATACACACTGTGGGCCGCTAGTGTTGACAACCACGACCATAGACTGAGCCACATAGATATTGATTCAATCACGTTTTATAAGATTGCAGAAAACGGGAGCAATGGTGTAGACAGGGAACACTGCAATATTTCTGGGAAATCTTTCTAGTATAGGATACGCCTCTGGGAGTAATATCGTATTATTCATGCTTGTGACATTGACGGTCTACTTTGAACACCCAGGTCACTCGCCCCTCATACCCACATTAAATAAATGATTTATGTATGTGTGTGTGTGTATACATGTGTATATATTGTTTTAATATAATATATAGGGAGGTAGCACCTCTGGAACTGTCCTGGGAACCCTCATCCTCAGAGAAAAGAATAAACTTGTTTCAGGGAAAACTTAAGATTCTCCCTGAAGCTGTTTGAAAATTTTCTTCTGCCACCCCCTATATTTTATATCACATGTGAACTTTATTAATAGAATAATTTATTAATAGACATGAATACATTGGTACAATATATCAAAGATTATGAATCTCCTCCAGCTCTTCCGATGCCGGACGCGAGCTCAGTATGCAGCAAGCATTTCCCCTCTGGATAGCCACGCTGAGGCGCTGGAACATGAAATTGGCTGCTCTTGGGTCCCTTGTGGTGTCGATGAGTCTGGAACCCAATTCTTTAAGGAAACGTGTGGCATTTTTTCTCCACGATCCCAAGGTCTCTGATCCCACTGGGACAAATTGATACTGTTGGCTTATGTCCCTGTAGTTGCTGATCTTGTACTCCTCCCTATCATACAATACCAATGATAATATTAAATTTTATAATGAATATAAACACAAATACTCTTTCGAGATAAACATGTTAGTATTTCAAAGTTCAAACCATACCACGGGTGGGGTTAGAACCAGCGATCAGAGTCTCAAAACTCCAGACCGACGCGTTAACCACTGGGCCAGCGCATCGCGGGTTCTAACCCCACCCGTGGTACGGTTTGTTTGCAATCGTGTCATAACGATTTCGTGAGTCATGTCAGTATTTCCGTGTGTGATGGCGGTCACTTGGGGACGTGGGTATTCTTGGTAATTTATTAGTGTAAAATTTGTAAAATTGATCGCTCGTAAACGGGATTTTCTGGCGGAGAAAACGAGGGTTACAAAAATTTTCCCAGTTTCTGTGATGTGGGTGGATAGTGAGAGTTGGGGGAGATAGGAGGGAGCCGGGGCAGGAGCAAGCAGGTGTGAGAGACAGTGGGCCGCAACAAACGCTGGCAAGCAGGTGGTGGAGAGCTTCCTGCCACTGGTGTAATAGTATTAGTATTCTGGTGAGCTTGTAGGGGGCAGTAACAACACTGGTGAACCTGTAGGAGGGACTTAGGAACATCGTCGGCGCCACCTTCAACACACATCTGCTTTAACTGTGAGTTACTCAGTATTTTTCCCCCACCACCAAACTCTCGCACCAGGAGTATTTTTTGTGATAAGTTATAACGTTAGTTGAGCGGCATTCTGGGAAAGATTTTAAGGTTGGCTCTGTGACGTTGAGGATTCTCCTAGTTGTGACGTAGATAATTGTTGCTTTTCTGACACTCACTTTTTTGTTCCTAGTACTGGTGTATTGGTTAGTAAGTCAGTTTTTTTGTTTTGTGGCTAGTTGTACGCACTTTTTGTTTTGTTTTCTTAGGTTTGTTTTATTCTTAGTAATAGTTTGCTGGTTAGTTCTGTTTTAGGTTTATGATTAGTTTGTGTTTTGAGATGAGTAATAGTAAATTTGGTTTAGTGGCTAGTACTACATAGCTTTTGTTAGTTTCTTATCTAGTGCTAAACGGTTTGCTTTAGTTTTGTGGCTAGTACTAGACAGTTTTATCAGTTTTGTGGCTAGTTAGACATTAAGTTCAGCGACTGTGGTTAGCTAACCAGGTTTTGTTTAGAAGGCGCATGATTAAAAAGGTCTCAACGTGCTAGCATGTTTGAGGCCAGAACTACGTTTTACAAGCTAGTGTTTACATATTCTCTCCTGCTTTTAAAACCAAAATGTGCAGCTTTTAATTCCAATACTCTGGTTATTTATCCTCTTTGAGTTCATAGTACCAGTCTAATGGTATAATTATAACCATAATTTTTAAAAGGGTGGACTGGTAAGCCAGCGGAAGGCCTCGGTCAGAGGGCCAAAAGCTCCATCTGGGGGTCATCATATGACTATAAGACTCGCGTCAGGAAACACTTGTCATGTTTCCCGACAAACCTTACCTTGACCTGACCTAACGTGACCTGAAATGACCTGACATTTGGCTTCATTAGCATGCTAGAGGAGGAAAATTAAGACAATTTAATGTCCTGATTTTGAAAAGGAAGCAAGCGTTAAACCCGTATGAGGAGATGAATAAACGTCACAGTACGGTGCAGGAGGGAGCGACACGTCCTCCAAGGTCTGCAGTGATGCTGCTGAGGGGGATCTTGATCCAAGGAACTACTGCGCTTGTTCTTCCCTCGAGTCCAGTGTGATTGTGTCTGCCATTGTCCAGGCGATGTACGACCCTTACGACGTTGACGCTCTCCCCCTCCCCCCTCCCCCCCCCATGAAAATAAATGGGAATCCAGTTGTTGGTTAAAATTGAATTTACAGCTTCCTTATTTACAGCGAGGGTCTTAATTTACAGCGAGGGTCTTAATTTACAGCGAGGGTCTTAATTTAAAGTGAGTGCTTATTTACAGTGTGCTAATGTACAGTGTGCTAATTTACAGTGAGTGTGCTAGCTTACAGTGTGCTGATTTAAAGTGAGTGCACTAGCTTACAGTGTGCTAGTTTACAGTGAGTGCTAATTTGCAGTGAGTGTGCTAGTTTACAGTGAGTGCTAATTTGCAGTGAGTGTGCTAGTTTACAGTGAGTGTGCTAATTTGCAGTGAGTGTGCTAGTTTACAATGAGTGTGCTAATTTGCAGTGTGCTAGTTTACAGTGTGCTAGTTTACAGTGAGTGTGCTAGTTTACAATGAGTGTGGTAATTTACAGTGAGTGTGCTAGCTTAGTGTGCTAGTTTACAGTGTGCTGATTTAAAGTGAGTGCGCTAGCTTACAGTGTGCTAGTTTACAGTGAGTGTGCTAGTTTACAGTGAGTGTGCTAGTTTACAGTGAGTGTGCTAGTTTACAGTGAGTGTGCTAGTTTACAGTGTGCTAGTTTACAGTGAGTGTGCTAGTTTACAATGAGTGTGCTAGTTTACAGTGAGTGCTAGTTTACAATGAGTGTGCTAATTTGCAGTGTGCTAGTTTACAGTGAGTGTGCTAGTTTACAGTGAGTGTGCTAGTTAACAATGAGTGTGCTAGTTTACAATGAGTGTGCTAATTTACAGTGTGCTAGTTTACAGTGTGCTAGTTTACAATGAGTGTGCTAGTTTACAGTGAGTGTGCTAGTTTACAGTGTGCTAATTTACAGTGAGTGTGCTAGTTTACAGTGAGTGTGCTAGTTTACAATGAGTGTGCTAGTTTACAGTGAGTGTGCTAGTTTACAGTGTGCTAATTTACAGTGAGTGTGCTAGTTTACAATGAGTGTGCTAGTTTACAATGAGTGTGCTAGTTTACAATGAGTGTGCTAGTTTACAATGAGTGTGCTAGTTTGCAGTGAGTGTGCTAGTTTACAGTGAGTGGTAATTTACAGTGTGTGCTAGTTTACAATGTTTGTGCTAGTTTAGTTTACAGTGTGCTAGTTTACAGTGAGTGTGCTAGTTTACAGTGTGCTAGTTTACAGTGTGCTAGTTTACAGTGAGTGTGCTAGTTTACAGTGTGCTAGTTTACAGTGAGTGTGCTAGTTTACAGTGTGCTAGTTTACAGTGTGCTAGTTTACAGTGTGCTAGTTTACAGTGTGCTAGTTTACAGTGAGTGTGCTAGTTTACAGTGTGCTAGTTTACAGTGAGTGTGCTAGTTTACAGTGAGTGTGCTAGTTTACAGTGTGCTAGTTTACAGTGTGCTAGTTTACAGTGTGCTAGTTTACAGTGTGCTAGTTTACAGTGAGTGTGCTAGTTTACAGTGTGCTAGTTTACAGTGTGCTAGTTTACAGTGTGCTAGTTTACAGTGAGTGTGCTAGTTTACAGTGAGTGTGCTAGTTTACAGTGAATGTCCTTATTGGTTTTCCGTTCAATAGTTATTGTCTAATGTAAATTTATTGATGTGTGATGATAATAGCAGTGTTACCTACGGTCATTATAGAATATCGTGATAATATAATGATGATGATTGTCATGATTGGTAATGATGGTAATGATAACATAATGATTGGTAATGATGGTAATAACATAATGATTGGTAATGATGGTAATGATAACATAATGATTGGTAATGATGGTAATAACATAATGATTGGTAATAACATAATGATTGATAATGATAACATAATGATTGGTAATATAATGATTGGTAATGATAACATAATGATTGGTAATGATGGTAATATAATGATTGGTAATGATGGTAATGATAACATGATTGGTAATGATGGTAATAATGATTGGTAATGATGGTAATGATAACATGATTGGTAATGATGGTAATATAATGATTGGTAATGATAACATGATTGGTAATGATGGTAATAACATAATGATTGGTAATGATGGTACCATAATGATTGGTAATGATGGTAACATAATGATTGGTAATGATGGTAATGATAATATAATGATTGGTAATGACTGTAAATATGTTAATATATAAGACCTTATTTTTTTCCGCCACCACGATTGCTACCCCACCGAGGTAGTGTGACCCAGTATGACCTTGATGTGACCCAGTATGACCTTGATGTGACCCAGTATGACCTTGGTGTGACCCAGTATGACCTTGGTGTGACCCAGTATGACCTTGGTGTGACCCAGTATGACCTTGGTGTGACCCAGTATGACCTTGGTGTGACCCAGTATGATCTTGGTGTGACCCAGTATGACCTTGGTGTGACCCAGTATGACCTTGGTGTGACCCAGTATGACCTTGGTGTGACCCAGTATGACCTTGGTGTGACCCAGTATGACCTTGGTGTGACCCAGTATGACCTTGGTGTGACCCAGTATGACCTTGGTGTGACCCAGTATGACCTTGGTGTGACCCAGTATGACCTTGGTGTGACCCAGTATGACCTTGGTGTGACCCAGTATGACCTTGGTGTGACCCAGTATGATCTTGGTGTGACCCAGTATGATCTTGGTGTGACCCAGTATGACCTTGGTGTGACCCAGTATGACCTTGGTGTGACCCAGTATGACCTTGGTGTGACCCAGTATGACCTTGGTGTGACCCAGTATGATCTTGGTGTGACCCAGTATGACCTTGGTGTGACCAGTGTAACTTTAATATGTCCAGTTGTGACAGTTATATGTATGACCTTGTGCCCAGTCTAAGTATTTGGTGTGACGTGGGTGTGACCCAGTCACCCAGTAATCTTGGGGATTTTGGTGTGACCAGTGTAACTTTAATATGTCCAGTTGTGACAGTTATATGTATGGTGCGTCTAAATTACGTGGAGTCATAAGGGGATTGCCCCCCTCCCCTCTTCCCCACTTTCCCCTCTCTTCCCTTGCCTCTTTCCCGTCCTCACTGTCATTGCTGTCCTGATAGATGCTAAGGACAGAAACCTTTGGAAGGAAACCCTTGAAAGTGTCGTAACTAATGAACTTTTAATGGAATACTTGATATGATAGTGAAACACCATCCTGTGTGATATATACCTATGATGTATACTGGTGCTTGCCTGATCAATCAGGCTGTTGCTGCTGGAGGCCCGCTGCCCCATATATCCATCACAGCCTGGTTGATCTGGCACCTGGTGAAGATACTTGTACAGTTTCTTCTTGAAGGCTGCTACACTTGTCCCAGCCGTGTTTCTGATATCTTCTGGTAAGATGTTGAAAAGTCTGGGACCCTGGATGTTGATTGTGTTACCTTATTGCTCCCACTGTACCCCTGCTCCTCACTGGGTTTATTTTACACTTCCTCCCATATCTCTCACTCCAATATGTTGTTATGGCAGTGTGCAGAGTTGGGGCCAAGCCCTCGAGTACCTTCCAGGTATATATTATCATGTACCTCTCTCTCCTTCGCTCCAATGAGTACATGTTCAAGACTTGTAGGCGTTCCCAGTAGTTTAGATGCTTTACTGGCTCAATGTGAGCCGTAAACGATCTCTGTATTTGTTCCAGCTCCGATATTTATCCTGCCTTGAACGGGGCCGTCAGCACTGAGCAATATTCTAAGTGAGGGAGCACTAGCGATTTGAAGAGTGTCACCATCGGCATTGTTTCCCTTGTTTTGAAAGTTCTCAATACCCACCCCGTCATCTTCCTGGCTGTCGTGATCTTTGTCTTATTATGGTCTTTAAAAGAAAGCTCCGCTGACATAATTATTCTTAGGTCTTTTACGTGTTCCTTACGTTCTATTTGGTGACTCTCGAGTTTTGTATATAGTGTTTCTTTTGAGTTCTTCATTCTTTCCATACCTAAGCAGCTGGAACTTATCACCACTGAACGTCATGTTGTTTTCCACTGCCCACTGGAAAACCCTGTTTATGTCTTCCTGTACTTTTTCAGTGTCCTCTACCGTACTGACTTTCATGCTTATTTTAGTGTCATCTGCAAATGATGATACAAAAAGTGTGCCGGGTGTTTTTATCTATGCTATAAGGATGAGAAACAGCAGAGGTGCCAGGACAGTGCCTTGGGGCAATGAGCTTTTGACCTCGCTGATGCTGGATCTTGCCCTGTTCACTACTACTATTTGTGTTCTGTGTGTTAGGAAACCGAAAATCCATCTGCTTACCTTCCCCGTAATGCTCATGGCCTTCATTTTGTGCGCTATCACTCCATGATCGCATTTGTCAAACGCTTTTGCAAAATCTGTGTAAATCACATCTGCGTTTTGGTCATCTTCCAGTGCCTCTGTAATTCTGTCATAATGGTTCAGCAGCTGTGATAGACATGATCGTCCTGCTCTAAAACCATGCTGGTTCGAGTTATGTTGGTTGTGCTGGTCCATGAAATTTGTAACCTGCCGTCTCAACATCCTGTGTGATGGAATATGACAGTGAAACACCATCCTGTGTGATGGAATATGACAGTGAAGCACCATCCTGTGTGATGGAATATGACAGTGAAACACCATCCTGTGTGATGGAATATGACAGTGAAACACCATCCTGTGTGATGGAATATGACAGTGAAACACCATCCTGTGTGATGGAATATGACAGTGAAACACCATCCTGTGTGATGGAATATGACAGTGTGGTGGAATATGACAGTGAAACACCATCCTGTGTGATGGAATATGACAGTGAAACACCATCCTGTGTGATGGAATATGACAGTGAAACACCATCCTGTGTGATGGAATATGACAGTGAAACACCATCCTGTGTGATGGAATATGACAGTGAAACACCATCCTGTGTGATGGAATATGACAGTGAAACACCATCCTGTGTGATGGAATATGACAGTGAAACACCATCCTGTGTGATGGAATATGACAGTGAAACACCATCCTGTGTGATGGAATATGACAGTGAAACACCATCCTGTGTGATGGAATATGACAGTGAAACACCATCCTGTGTGATGGAATATGACAGTGAAACACCATCCTGTGTGATGGAATATGACAGTGAAACACCATCCTGTGTGATGGAATATGACAGTGAAACACCATCCTGTGTGATGGAATATGACAGTGAAACACCATCCTGTGTGATGGAATATGACAGTGAAACACCATCCTGTGTGATGGAATATGACAGTGAAACACCATCCTGTGTGATGAAATATGACAGTGAAACACCATCCTGTGTGATGAAATATGACAGTGAAACACCATCCTGTGTGATGGAATATGACAGTGAAACACCATCCTGTGTGATGGAATATGACAGTGAAACACCATCCTGTGTGATGAAATATGACAGTGAAACACCATCCCGTGTGATGAAATATGACAGTGAAACACCATCCCGTGTGATGAAATATGACAGTGAAACACCATCCCGTGTGATGAAATATGACAGTGAAACACCATCCCGTGTGATGAAATATGACAGTGAAACACCATCCCGTGTGATGAAATATGACAGTGAAACACCATCCCGTGTGATGAAATATGACAGTGAAACACCATCCCGTGTGATGAAATATGACAGTGAAACACCATCCCGTGTGATGAAATATGACAGTGAAACACCATCCCGTGTGATGAAATATGACAGTGAAACACCATCCCGTGTGATGAAATATGACAGTGAAACACCATCCCGTGTGATGAAATATGACAGTGAAACACCATCCCGTGTGATGAAATATGACAGTGAAACACCATCCTGTGTGATGAAATATGACAGTGAAACACCATCCTGTGTGGTGGAATATGACAGTGAAACACCATCCCGTGTGATGGAATATGACAGTGAAACACCATCCCGTGTGATGAAATATGACAGTGAAACACCATCCCGTGTGATGAAATATGACAGTGAAACACCATCCTGTGTGATGAAATATGACAGTGAAACACCATCCTGTGTGGTGGAATATGACAGTGAAACACCATCCTGTGTGATGGAATATGACAGTGAAACACCATCACCTGTATAGAACAGGGTAGCATCACACTGCCGATGTATTCAGTTTTGTTGACCACAATCTTCTCTCCTCCCACCCTTCTCGCACTCTTCTCTCCCACCCTTCTCCCACTCTTCTCTCCCACCCTTCTCCCACTCTTCTCTCCCACCCTTTTCCCACTCTTCTCTCCCACCCTTCTCCCCCTCTTCTTTCCCACCCTTCTCCCCCTCGTCTTTCCCACCCTTCTCCCACTCTTCTCTCCCACTCTTCTCTCCTCCCACCCTTCTCCCACTCTTCTTTCCCACCCTTCTCCCACTCTTCTCTCCCACTCTTCTCTCCTCCCACCCTTCTCCCACTCTTCTTTCCCACCCTTCTCCCACTCTTCTCTCCCAATCTTCTCTCCTCCCACCCTTCTTGCCTCCCACCCTTCTCTCTTCCCACCCTTCTCTCTTCCCACCCTTCTCTCTTCCCACTCTTCTCTCCTCCCACTCTTCTTTCCTCCCACTCTTCTTGCCTCCCACCCCTCTCTCCTCCCACTCTTCTCTCCTCCCACCCTTCTCCCACTCTCCTTCCACCCTTCTCTCCTCCCACTCTTCTCTCCTCCCACTCTTCTCCTTCCACCCTTCTCTCCTCCCACTCTTCTCTCCTTCCACCCTTCTCTCCTCCCACCCTTCCCCCACCCTTCTCTCCTCCCACCCTTCTCCCACTCTTCTCTCCTCCCACTCTTCTCTCCTCCCTCCCTTCTCTCCTCCCACTCTTCTTGCCTCCCACCCTTCTTGCCTCCCACCCTTCTTGCCTCCCACCCTTCTTACCTCCCACCCTTCTCTCCTCCCACCCTTCTCTCCTCCCACCCTTCTCCCCTCCCACCCGAACTAAAGACATTGGTAATGGCGTACATCAGTTCTCCCATCACTGGAGAACTCCCACTTGCTGGTAATGGTGGCTACATCATTCCAAAATACGTTCCATCAACCTCAGACACATTTGTTAATATCTTGAGATTGATGGAACGAGTTTCGACCCAGCGAGTGTTCCAGTAATGCGCCACTTGGCGGTTCATCGTTAAAAAAAAAAAAACTATTTTTTTACTCGAAGGAAATTGTTACCAGGTTATGGTGTTATAAGGCCAAAATAATTAAAACTTTGCTCGAAATTTGATGTCGGTGCTTCCGGCAAGACTGCTGTTGACCGAATGATGGCGAATGTGTTTTCTACTCTCTAGTGTTTTAATAACCTAGATATTATAATGGAAATTATTTAGTTGTAATTGTCTTTTCAGAATACTTCATTATACATTTTAATAATAATAATAACGTAATATTTTGGTAACGCTGCAAAATCCAGTAGGTATTGAGTTCCATTTGTTAAGTCATTGATGTGACTAAGTCTTGTATGAGAGATGTCATCAACCTTCTTAACCTCTGTACCGTGAATGTTGTCATCAATGTTATACATGGTGTGTAACTGTGATGTTATCAGTGTTGTATACATGTGTAACTGTGATGTTATCAGTGTTGTATACATGTGTAACTGTGATGTTATCAGTGTTGTATACATGTGTAACTAGAATGTTATCAGTGTTGTATACATGTGTAACTAGAATGTTATCAGTGTTGTATACATGTGTAACTAGAATGTTATCAGTGTTGTATACATGTGTAACTAGAATGTTATCAGTGTTGTATACATGTGTAACTAGAATGTTATCAGTGTTGTATACATGTGTAACTAGAATGTTATCAGTGTTGTATACATGTGTAACTAGAATGTTATCAGTGTTGTATACATGTGTAACTAGAATGTTATCAGTGTTGTATACATGTGTAACTAGAATGTTATCAGTGTTGTATACTTGTGTAACTAGAATGTTATCAGTGTTGTATACTTGTGTAACTAGAATGTTATCAGTGTTGTATACTTGTGTAACTAGAATGTTATCAGTGTTGTATACTTGTGTAACTAGAATGTTATCAGTGTTGTATACATGTGTAACTAGAATGTTATCAGTGTTGTATACATGTGTAACACAATGTGTAACTAATAACTTGAGGGAGAGAAGTTTTAAGTTTCCAGACGCCGAGATGCATAAATATTATGAGAATTATTATTATTGTTATTTGGGAGTGCGAGTGAAACACGGGGAGTGGTGTGAGAATCCATTTGTGGGGGATTGATGTGTTGTGTGTGGAAAGGGACTGATGTGTGTGTGGGAGGAGAGGGAGTGATGTGTGTTGGTGTGTGTGTGGAAGGAATCGATATGTGTGTGTGTGTGTGTGTGTGTGTGTGTGTGTGTGTGTGTGTCGGGAAAGGGGGAGGTCGATGTGTATGTTTGGGTTGTCGATGTATGGGGGTGATTTGTGTTTGCTTGGTTGTACTCAGTTGGGTTTGCCAGGGTTAACACTTAGCTCCTTGTCCCGCCTCGTAGACTACTTTTGTCGGCATCACTAATTTCTGGCCTCTTGGGACTTACCATATCTACTCGTGAAGCTGTGTATTGACTTTGCTCCCACCACTGCCTCATCCAAGTAATTTCACTTTTCAAGCATCCTAAGACTAAAGAAATATTCCCTGACATCCCTTTAACACATGCGTATCTTCAGCTTGCGCCTGTGTCCCCTTGAACCTCTACGTCTTAATTCAGTCTGTGTCTATCTGCCATTCAATTCTTCTTAAGATTTTGTAATGTCATCAGATTCGGTTCCCTCATCCTGTCCTATTTCATTCCTTTCATTTCTAGTACTAGTCTGGTTGCAAATATTTGGAACTTATCGAGTTTCATCACAAGCAATAAACGTCATACCCACGCCCTCAGTCTCAAACCCAGACTCTTGGAACTCCGTGTTCATCAATAACTGTAAGAAGCTCTTTTCACGTGCCTTTATCATCCTATGGAGAGGGAGCATGGACACTGGGGTCATCCCACAGTCACTAAAAACAACAGACATAGACCCCCCTCCACAAAGGTGGCAGTAAAGCATTTGTGAAGAATTACAGACCGGTAAAGTTAACGCCCCACATAAAAATCTTGAAATTGTTCTAAGAATCAAGATCGCCACCCATCTAGATACCCATCAGTTACACAACCCAGGGCAACATGGGTTCAGAGCAGGTCGCTCCTGTCTATCTCAACTACTGGACCACTGTAACAAGGTCTTTGATGCACCGGAGGACAAACAAAATGCAGGTGTAATATACACAGACCTTGCGAAAGCCTTCGACAAGTGCGCCCATAGTGTAATAGCGAACAAAATGCATGATAAAGGAACAACAGGGAAAAGTTGGTAGATGAATTTATAACTTCCTAACAAACAGAACACAAAGAGTACTAGTAAACAGTCTAAAGTGTGAGGCAGCTACAGTGAAAAGCTGTGTTAAACAAAGCACAGTATCGCCCCCATCTTGTTCTTCATCCTCATATCCGACATAAGCAGAGGTGTAAGCCACAGCACTGTGTCTTCCTTTGCGGATGACACCCGAATTTGCGTGACAGTGTCATCCATCGATGACACTACAAGACTCCAAGTGGACATCAACCAAATCTTTAACTGGGCCGCAGAAAACAACATGAAGTTCAGTGAAGAAAGATTTCAATTACTCCGACATGGAAAACTCGAGGAAATTAAAACTGTATCGGAGTATTAAACAAATTCCAACCACACAGTAGAGCAAAAAACTAATGTGAAAGACCTGGGAGTGATAATGTCAGAGGATCTATTTCACTTTCAAAGATCACGAAAATATATGTAATGTATTTACTAGGAAAATGATAGGATGGATAATGAGAACCCTCAAAATTAGGGATGCCAGCCCATGATGATTCTCTTCAAATTGCTTATTCTCTTTAGACTGGAATATTGCTGCACGCCTAAATTGGTAGGAACGGTTGAAGTCCCTTGATTTGTATTCCCTGGAACACAGGCGAGAAAGATACTTGATAATATACACTCGGAAAACCCTAGAGGGACTTGTCCAAAATTTGCACACGAAAATCACTCCCTACGAAAGCAAAAGACTGGGCAAGAGATGCAACATCCCCCAATGAAAAGCAGGGGCCCCAAAAGTACACTGAGAGACAACACAGTAAGTGTCAGGGGCCCAAGACTATTCAGTTACCTCCCAGCCTACATAAGGGGGATTACCGATAGACTGTCTTCAAGAAGGCCTTGGAGAGGCACCTAAAGTCAGCACCTAACCAACAGGGTTGTGGTTCGTACGTCGGTTCGCGTGTGGCCAACTAACAGCCTGGTTGATCAGGCCCTGATCCACCGGGAGGCCTGGTCACAGATCTGGCCGCGGGGGCGTTGATCCCTGGTATGCTTGACCAGGTGTGGGCTGCGTGCTGGGGCTACGTACTCAATGATTGACCGAATGTATATGGTGTATAAAGTTCTGAAGGATTCTTTATTATTAAAGTTCCTGGATGTTGTTCTTGTGTTTGCTGATCTTATGTCACATCCGTTATAGTTTTTGTGTTTCTGGCGATATTCTTAGTGTTATGTTCACCTCTAGACTTTTTCGTTCTCTAATATTTTCATTTTTTTTTTTTTTGCCCATGCTATACTGTGTCCGGTCTGTTCTCACCTTCGCCAGTTAGCATTTGTTTGGATTGAACTCCAGAAGAGAGTGTTGGACCACATTTGCGGCCTGTTGAGATCCCTCTGAATTTTTTGCTCTCGTTAGTTTTATATCATCAGCTAACAGTGACATCTAAGCCACCATCCCTTCTGGTAGGTCGTTGACATAGTTTAGGAACAGTAATGGTCCTAACACTGATCCTAGTGAGACCCCATTCGTCATTCTCTGCCATTCTGATGTCTCATCCCTTACTATTACTCTGTACTTACTTGCTAGTATTTCTTGACCCTCTGGAGCATTCTGTCTTTTAAGCCTGACTCTTCAAATTTCTGGACATATGATCAAATACTTTCCTGCAATCCAAGAAGACGCAGTCTACCCAACTGTCTTGTTTCATCTCTGTGGCTCTGCCATGTATCTCCTACACGTTCGTTTGACGGGTTTTCCCATCCCTAAACCCGTACGAATTTGCTCTGCTCTTGAAATCTTCTAATATTTCTTTTTAGAGTCTTCCATAGAACTTTTGACAAAACGCGTCAGAACATCTCATCTGTTACCCTTTGTATATATGTGGACCAGGTTAAACTTTTTTCCATTTTTTCTGGCCGCTACATTGACCGGAGTGGCCGAAGACGTATGAGGTGTCAGTACGTGTTATTTATATATATATATATATATATATATATATATATATATATATATATATATATATATATATATACACACACTAGCAGCAGTAACAGTGGCAGAAACATTATCATCAATAACGTTAACAGCAGTATAGGTAGCAATAGTATCTACAACAAATTTAACAAGAGCGGCAGTAACAGTAACACTAGTAGCAGAAGTAACAATAGCAGCAACAGCAACAACAATGATACTAGTAACAGCTGAACCAGCAATAATAGCAGTAGCAGCATCAGTAGCAACAGTAGCAGGAGTAACAGTAGTAATAACAGTAGCAGCGGTAACAACAGCAATAATAATAGCAACAGTAACAATATGAGAAGAACTAACAGCAACAACAATAGTAACAGCAGCAGTAACAGTAGTAGCAGTAGCAACAATAGTAGTAGCAGCAGTAATAATAGCAACAGTAACAACGGTATGAGCAGTACTGACAGTAGCAGCAGTAGTAACAACAGTAGCAACAGTAGTAGTAGCAGCAGTAATAATAGCAACAGTAAAACAGTATGAGCAGTACTGACAGTAGCAGCAGTAGTAACAACAGTAGCAGCAGTAACAACAGTAGCAGTAGTAACGACACTAGTAACTGCAGCAGCAGTAATAATTATAGCAACAATACCAGCAGTATGAGCAGTACTAACAGTAGTAGTAATAGCAACATGATCTGGCACCAAGTCTCACATTGAGCGTTCAAAATCACCGCAATATTGACCAGCTGGGTCTTCCACGCCTTACTGACGCAACCTGCAACAACACATGCACGCTCACGACCCCAGCACATGCACGCACACGACCCCCGGCACATGCACGCACAGGACCTGCAACACGTACACACACACATGCATATATATATATATATATATATATATATATATATATAGATATATATATATATATATATATACACACCTATAAAAACACTGCGCTAGCCAAGGATTCGAACCCATGTCCGTCATGTAGTTCTCGCTTACCATGAGGCAGGCCAGTACAACATGGGTTCGAATCCTTGGCTAGCGTAGTGTTGTTACTGATCGATTCCACTCTTCCGTGGTTACAATAATATATATTGACCTAAAAAGAAAAACTAAAGATTTTCTTTTTTAAATTTAGTAATGTAGGCTTGGTGGAGTAACGTAATGTTTTAAATGTAAGCCTATCTGTTTTAATTTTTAAAACATGCCATAGGCCTGTCTATCTTCCTCAAACTCAGGGTTCACCCACCTATCACCATGTAGGGCATCTAAGCCATTATCCTTTTCAACGTAGGCCTCAGTGCTCTAGTCAATACTAGGCCTCAGTGCTCTAGTCAATACTAGGCCTCTGGGCGCACCCCGTGGTTCGTGTATTTTGTCTCAGGGCGGCTGCTACTTCAACATTTACATATACGTACTCTTAAGTAAATGTAGACAGTGCCTACAAGCTGTATAGTTGAGGTGTCTCACGACATTACACTTCTCCCTAGAAGTAACTGAATCTGCTTCCCTGATTTAATTCCCGCACCTAACGTGACCCCTATCACGTATTTCACCATTTACAGCTGGGCCCCGCACACACAGCAGGGCCCCGCATATACAGCACCTTCTTTTCGTTGGTTCACGTTTTCGTTGGCTTCAAATTGACCCATTGTTCATTATGTTTCACCCGCCGGCGATAGTCACCTACTAATGGAACAATGGCTCTGTTGAAATCCGATTAAAAGGTGGAACACCGAAAATAGTCGCTGTATGTGCGGGTCCTCCTGTATACAAGTCGCTTCTTGTTTAAGTTATAACTGTGATCATAATTTTTAATGGGGGGTGGACCGGTAAGCCAGCGGAAGGCCTCGGTCAGGTGACCAAAAGCTCCAACGGCGGGTCATCATCTAAGACCCGCGTCAGGAAGCACTTGTCCTGTTTCCTGACGAACCTTACCTAACCATACCCCCGGCCGGGATTGAACCCGCAGTCATAGAGTCTCAAAACTCCTAGCTTCTCGCTCCATCAAGCTTAGCTGGTGCACCTGATTGTACCTCCACCTGGCCTAGTTGATAAGCCTACACAGTAGGCTTCTACAGTCGAGTACAGTGGAGGCAGCAGAAGCCTCTGTACTCGACTGTAGAAGATTACTGTGTGTAGGTCAAACTTTCCAGAATGAAAGTTAGGTTAGGTAAGGTTTGTCAGGAAACAGGACAAGTGTTTCCTGACTCTGGGCTTAGTCATATGATGACCCGCAGCTGGAGCTTTTGATCATCTGATCGAGGACTTCCGCTGGCTTACTGGTTCAACCCTTTAATAGATATGGATATGATTTTCTGAATAAAGTTACCTAACTGTTGCTCATGTCTTAACTATAAACTTATCGTTATTGTATACTATAATATTGTATACTATAATATTCAGTTGGCTAATTCCTGATGTACAGTAGTTCCTCTGACTTGCATCATGTCAGTCGACCTGTGTGTATAGCCCGTATCATTTATAAGCTTCTTAGTATCTTATGATTGAAGGTATGCAATACCGACACACAGTACGTGTGCAACACTCGGCTGTTTTAGTTGTGGATCGGCAGTGAGGACACCCAGATGTTGCACATGCATCTAGTTCAACTTTTTAGACTCTTGAAGAAGAGAATAGGTATTTTGAGATAGTAAATCATTCCTCTGAAAACATCACTGTGCTATCATAGGTTGACGGAAATCACGGAAGAGTTGAAATGTGTCAGTTGCCAGAATGTTTATAGACTGCATCAGAGGGCAGGTAGATTTCACTTAAAACGTTTGAAACGCCCTGATGCGCTTACTCTGCTTTCCTCGCTCAAACTCCCACAGTTAACGCAGAATCACTGTTATTACTAATTTTTTAATATAACTCACCAGTTGTAAAAACTGACTTTCATTTCGCACTTGCACTAACTCTCAACTCTATTAAGCACTGTTGTATACACCAGCCTTCCAATACTGTATAATCCAGAGTGCTTCCCTTTTTAATAGTAATAGTAACAGTAGTCGATTGGTAGACAGCACGGTTCCGCACTGCGTCACTGGGAAGATAGAGCAAGGAGCCTGAATGACGAAGATGGTTCTCAGTGTGCTGAGAGTTTCTGGAAGAAAGACGAAGGGCAGAGTGTGAGAAACAAAGCATGGGGATGAGTAACAGTAAGGTGGTGGTTTCCCTTAAGGATCAGTACCGGGACCTGTTTAGTTTTTCATGTATGTGAATAGTGTACCAGGGAAAGGTACAGTGTTCTACGTCAGTACAGTGTTTGTGAATGTTGCAGTACTGTTGACGTTGCAGAACAGCTGTTGAAAAACGATTGAATACACTTAGAAATAGACCAGTAAGTGGATGCTCGACTTCAAGCCAACGAATGCAAAATAAATGAAAACCCCATTAAAGCGGCAGTTTATATAACGACGTTTCCTTCTAGCGAAACGATTTTTTTCTGCCCCTCTTCCTCCACTTGTCAGCTCCCTGCCTCTTCCCCCTAACTACAAAATTGAGTCCAAGGCAAGGATCTGGGGGTATACATCACCCTTAACCTATTTCCACGAGGCGTACACGAACCAGATAAGTTCAGGAGTCTACAGAAGGTCATTATATAATGTGAATTACAACAAGGATTTAGTAGACATCGTTTGTTAGGCCAGCTGCTGAGTACACAGCTCCAGCTTGGAGCCCTTGTCTCGTATGCCAAAGCTGAGGAAAGATCAGAAGGTTGCCACCGCGTTGTTCCTGCAGCTGAGAGACGTATTGCTCCTGCAGCTGAGAGACGTATTGCTCCTGCAGCTGAGAGACGTATTGCTCCTGCAGCTGAGAGACGTATTGCTCCTGCAGCTGAGAGACGTATTGTTCCTGCAGCTGAGAGACGTATTGTTCCTGCAGCTGAGAGACGTATTGTTCCTGCAGCTGAGAGACGTATTGTTCCTGCAGCTGAGAGACGTATTGTTTCTGCAGCTGAGAGACGTATTGTTCCTGCAGCTGAGAGACGTATTGTTCCTGCAGCTGAGAGACGTATTGTTCCTGCAGCTGAGAGACGTATTGTTCCTGCAGCTGAGAGACGTATTGTTCCTGCAGCTGAGAGACGTATCGTTTCTGCAGCTGAGCAATGTGAACTCCAATTACTCCTGTAGATGAGAGATATGAATTATGATCACCGATTTAAGAAGCAAAATCTTTCACGTGTCATGAATACAACAATGTTCTCCACGCGGTTGTAGAGAACATTGTGGAGACATGATCACAACGTACAACATACTCGGGGTAATGAAAGGATAAAGACTGGTTGTTCAACATGAGGGACGGAATGTAGAATGAGGGAACACACAAGAGGGAACGTTCAAGAGAAGAGACACACAGGGAGGTTGAAGTTCAATAGAACACACAGGGAGGGGGAAGGTTCAAGAGAGAACACACAGGGAGGTTGAAGTTCAATAGAACACACAGGGAGGGGGAAGGTTCAAGAGAGAACACACAGGGAGGGGGAAGGTTCAAGAGAGAACACACAGGAGGGGGAAGGTTCAAGAGAACACACAGGGAGGGGGAAGGTTCAATAGAGAACACACAGGGAGGGGGAAGGTTCAAGAGAGAACACACAGGGAGGGGGAAGGTTCAAGAGAGAACACACAGGGAGGGGGAAGGTTCAAGAGAGAACACACAGGGAGGGGGAAGGTTCAAGAGAGAACACACAGGGAGGGGGAAGGTTCAAGAGAGAACACACAGGGAGGGGGAAGGTTCAAGAGAGAACACACAGGGAGGGGGAAGGTTCAAGAGAGAACACACAGGGAGGGGGAAGGTTCAAGAGAGAACACACAGGGAGGGGGAAGGTTCAAGAGAGAACACACAGGGAGGGGGAAGGTTCAAGAGAGAACACACAGGGAGGGGGAAGGTTCAAGAGAGAACACACAGGGAGGGGGAAGGTTCAAGAGAGAACACACAGGGAGGGGGAAGGTTCAAGAGAGAACACACAGGGAGGGGGAAGGTTCAAGAGAGAACACACAGGGAGGGGGAAGGTTCAAGAGAGAACACACAGGGAGGGGGAAGGTTCAAGAGAGAACACACAGGGAGGGGGAAGGTTCAAGAGAGAACACACAGGGAGGGGAAGGTTCAAGAGAGAACACACAGGCAGGGGGAAGGTTCAAGAGAGAACACACAGGGAGGGGGAAGGTTCAAGAGAGAACACACAGGGAGGGGAAAGGTTCAAGAGAGAACACACAGGAACGGTGAATGTCGCAGTGACTCCTAACAACACCAGACACACCAGACACACCAGACACACCAGACACACACCAGACACACACCAGACACACCAGACACACACCAGACACACACCAGACACACCAGACACACACCAGACACACACCAGACACACACCAGACACACACCAGACACACACCAGACACACACCAGACACACACCAGACACACACCAGACACACCAGACACACACCAGACACACACCAGACACACCAGACACACACCAGACACACCAGACACACACCAGACACACCAGACACACACCAGACACACACCAGACACACACCAGACACACACCAGACACACACCAGACACACCAGACACACACCAGACACCAGACACACACCAGACACACACCAGACACACACCAGACACACACACCAGACACACACACCAGACACACACACCAGACACACACACCAGACACACACACCAGACAGACACACCAGACAGACACACCAGACAGACACACCAGACAGACACACCAGACAGACACACCAGACAGACACACCAGACAGACACACCAGACAGACACACCAGACAGACACACCAGACAGACACACCAGACAGACACACCAGACAGACACACCAGACAGACACACCAGACAGACACACCAGACAGACACACCAGACAGACACACCAGACAGACACACCAGACAGACACACCAGACAGACACACCAGACAGACACACCAGACAGACACACCAGACAGACACACCAGACAGACACACCAGACAGACACACCAGACAGACAGACACACCAGACAGACACACCAGACAGACACACCAGGCAGACACACCAGGCAGACACACCAGACAGACACACCAGACAGACACACCAGACACATACCAGGCAGACACACCAGACAGACACACCAGACAGACACACCAGGCAGACACACCAGGCAGACACACCAGACACACCAGACAGACACACCAGACAGACACACCAGACAGACACACCAGACAGACACACTAGACAGACACACCAGACAGACACACCAGACAGACACACTAGACAGACACACCAGACAGACACACCAGACAGACACACCAGACACACACCAGACAGACACACCAGACACACACCAGACAGACACACCAGACAGACACACCAGACAGTACCTTTTTATAAAAAAGAGTAAAGTTGGTTAAATGAGCTAGTGGACCGCCCATCCTTTTAACAATAGACAGTATATCACTGTTGCTAAGACAGTCAAACGGGTGACTGTTTAATGATAAACAGTGATTATCTGCTCTGGGTTGGTCCCCGTTTTCTGTTAGCCATCAGAACTTATTATTATCTTACAGAATTTCATTTATTTGCTCTTTGATATGATTAATTTTTATTGATTAAATAATTTAATTTGAGAACTTTGCTGTAAATATTATCTGAGAAATCCAGAGAATGTTCCAGGACGGGTTGAATGTTCCAGGACGAGTTGAATGTTCCAGGACGAGTTGAATGTTCCAGGACGGGTTGAATGTTCCAGGACGGGTTGAATGTTCCAGGACGAGTTGAATGTTCCAGGACGGGTTGAATGTTCCAGGACGAGTTGAATGTTCCAGGACGGGTTGAATGTTCCAGGACGAATTGAATGTTCCAGGACGAGTTGAATGTTCCAGGACGAGTTGAATGCTCCAGGACGGGTTGAATGTTCCAGGACGGGTTGAATGTTCCAGGACGGGTTGAATGTTCCAGGACGAGTTGAATGTTCCAGGACGAGTTGAATGTTCCAGGACGAGTTGAATGTTCCAGGACGGGTTGAATGTTCCAGGACGAGTTGAATGTTCCAGGACTGGTTGAATGTTCCAGGTTGAATGTTCCAGGACGGGTTGAATGTTCCAGGACGGGTTGAATGTTCCAGGACGGGTTGAATGTTCCAGGACGAGTTGAATGTTCCAGGACGGGTTGAATGTTCCAGGACGAGTTGAATGTTCCAGGACGGGTTGAATGTTCCAGGACGGGTTGAATGTTCCAGGACGGGATGAATGTTCCAGGACGAGTTGTTGTGGAAGTCAACTCTGTCATGACTTGAAATGTGATTTTCTATAAATTAAATTAAAATCGAGACCCGGGCCTGATGTAAGAACTACAATACTAAGACCAGGCAGTATACAAGAACTACAATACTAAGACCAGGCAGTATACAAGAACTACAATACTAAGACCAGGCAGTATACAAGAACTACAATACTAAGACCAGGCAGTATACAAGAACTACAATACTGAGACCAGGCAGTATACAAGAACTACAATACTAAGACCAGGCAGTATACAAGAACTACAATACTGAGACCAGGCAGTATACAAGAACTACAATACTAAGACCAGGCAGTATACAAGAACTACAATACTAAGACCAGGCAGTATACAAGAACTACAATACTAAGACCAGGCAGTATACAAGAACTACAATACTGAGACCAGGCAGTATACAAGAACTACAATACTAAGACCAGGCAGTATACAAGAACTACAATACTGAGACCAGGCAGTATACAAGAACTACAATACTGAGACCAGGCAGTATACAAGAACTACAATACTAAGACCAGGCAGTATACAAGAACTACAATACTGAGACCAGGCAGTATACAAGAACTACAATACTAAGACCAGGCAGTATACAAGAACTGCAATACTGAGACCAGGCAGTATATAAGAACTACAATACTAAGACCAGGCAGTATACAAGAGCTACAATACTAAGACCAGGCAGTATACAAGAACTACAATACTAAGACCAGGCAGTATACAAGAACTACAATACTAAGACCAGGCAGTATATAAGAACTACAATACTGAGACTAGGCAGTATACAAGAACTACAATACTAAGACCAGGCAGTATACAAGAGCTACAATACTAAGACCAGGCAGTATACAAGAACTACAATACTGAGACCAGGCAGTATACAAGAACTACAATACTGAGACCAGGCAGTATACAAGAACTACAATACTGAGACCAGGCAGTATACAAGAACTACAATACTGAGACCAGGCAGTATACAAGAACTACAATACTGAGACCAGGCAGTATACAAGAACTACAATACTGAGACCAGGCAGTATACAAGAACTACAATACTGAGACCAGGCAGTATACAAGAACTACAATACTGAGACCAGGCAGTATACAAGAACTACAATACTGAGACCAGGCAGTATACAAGAACTACAATACTGAGACCAGGCAGTATATAAGAACTACAATATTGAGACCAGGCAGTATATAAGAACTACAATATTGAGACCAGGCAGTATATAAGAACTACAATATTGAGACCAGGCAGTATATAAGAACTACAATATTGAGACCAGGCAGTATATAAGAACTACAATACTGAGACCAGGCAGTATATAAGAACTACAATACTGAGACCAGGCACTATACAAGAACTACAATACTGAGACCAGGCAGTATATAAGAACTACAATACTGAGACCAGGCAGTATATAAGAACTACAATACTGAGACCAGGCACTATACAAGAACTACAATACTGAGACCAGGCAGTATATAAGAACTACAATATTGAGACCAGGCACTATACAAGAACTACAATACTGAGACCAGGCAGTATATAAGAACTACAATACTGAGACCAGGCACTATACAAGAACTACAATACTGAGACCAGGCACTATACAAGAACTACAATACTGAGACCAGGCACTATACAAGAACTACAATACTGAGACCAGGCAGTATATAAGAACTACAATACTGAGACCAGGCACTATACAAGAACTACAATACTGAGACCAGGCAGTATATAAGAACTACAATACTAAGACCAGGCAGTATATAAGAACTACAATACTAAGACCAGGCAGTATATAAGAACAACAATACTGAGACCAGGCAGTATATAAGAACTACAATACAGAGACCAGGCAGTATACAAGAACTACAATACTAAGACCAGGCAGTATACAAGAACTACAATACTGACATCAAGCAGTATACAAGAACTACAATACTAAGACCAGGCAGTATATAAGAACTACAATACTGAGACCAGGCAGTATATAAGAACTACAATACAGAGACCAGGCAGTATACAAGAGCTACAATACTAAGACCAGGCAGTATACAAGAACTACAATACTAAGACCAGGCAGTATACAAGAACTACAATACTAAGACCAGGCAGTATACAAGAACTACAATACTGACATCAAGCAGTATACAAGAACTACAATACTGAGACCAGGCAGTATACAAGAACTACAATACTAAGACCAGGCAGTATACAAGAACTACAATACTGACATCAAGCAGTATACAAGAACTACAATACTGAGACCAGGCAGTATACAAGAACTACAATACTAAGACCAGGCAGTATACAAGAACTACAATACTGACATCAAGCAGTATACAAGAACTACAATACTAAGACCAGGCAGTATATAAGAACTACAATACTGACATCAAGCAGTATATAAGAACTACAATACAGAGACCAGGCAGTATACAAGAACTACAATACAGAGACCAGGCAGTATATAAGAACTACAATACTGACATCAAGCAGTATATAAGAACTACAATACTGAGACCAGGCAGTATACAAGAACTACAATACTAAGACCAGGCAGTATATAAGAACTACAATACTGAGACCAGGCAGTATACAAGAGCTACAATACTGAGACCAGGCAGTATACAAGAGCTACAATACAGAGACCAGGCAGTATACAAGAACTACAATACAGAGACCAGGCAGTATACAAGAACTACAATACAAAGACCAGGCAGTATACAAGAACTACAATACAGAGACCAGGCAGTATACAAGCACTACAATACAAAGACCAGGCAGTATACAAGAACTACAATACTAAGACCAGGCAGTATATAAGAACTACAATACTGAGACCAGGCAGTATACAAGAACTACAATACTAAGACCAGGCAGTATATAAGAACTACAATACAGAGACCAGGCAGTATACAAGAACTACAATACAGAGACCAGGCAGTATACAAGAACTACAATACAGAGACCAGGCAGTATACAAGAACTACAATACAGAGACCAGGCAGTATACAAGAACTACAATACAGAGACCAGACAGTATACAAGAGCTACAATACTAAGACCAGGCAGTATACAAGAACTACAATACAGAGACCAGGCAGTATACAAGAACTACAATACTAAGACCAGGCAGTATACAAGAGCTACAATACTAAGACCAGGCAGTATACAAGAGCTACAATACTGAGACCAGGCAGTATACAAGAACTACAATACAGAGACCAGGCAGTATACAAGAACTACAATACAGAGACCAGGCAGTATACAAGAACTACAATACAGAGACCAGGCAGTATACAAGAACTACAATACTAAGACCAGGCAGTATACAAGAGCTACAATACAGAGACCAGACAGTATACAAGAGCTACAATACTAAGACCAGGCAGTATACAAGAACTACAATACAGAGACCAGGCAGTATACAAGAACTACAATACTAAGACCAGGCAGTATACAAGAACTACAATACAGAGACCAGGCAGTAGAGAACATTATACTCGGTACCATTAACACGGTGTACAATCACTAATGCTGGAAACGAGCAGTATGTTCGGTTTTTATTGTGTATTTTCTTTCCTTTTATTGTGTGGAATATATTTTTATTGGTGTGAGCTGTGAGTGACCTTAGTGGTCAGTGACTGACACATATTAAAACTGATGCTAAAAAGTGAACGTGAGGATAACTCCGCTCCTGGATCTACTGGCGGGTGGACAGTTGTAGCCCTGGGAGAGGGGACTAAGGGAGGTGTGGATTTGAATCCCACCGCTGCTACCACTTGTTAGGTGTGGGGTTCAAATCCTTTTTGGTGTAGGTTCAAATCCTGTTTGGTGTAGGTTCAAATCCTGTTTGGTGTAGGTTCAAATCCTGTTTGGTGTAGGTTCAAATCCTGTTAGGTGTGTGGGTCAAATCCTGTTTGTTGTAGATTCAAATCCCACTGCTGCCACCACTTGTTAGATGTGTAGAATTCTAGGATAAAAGACGATATATTGCACGCTCTACTAGCATATATTGAGACTAGAAAGGTGAGTTCTGCTAGCTGTGACTCTGCTAGTTGTGACTCTGCTAACTGTGACTCCGCTAGCTGTGACTCTGCTAGCTGTGACTCTGCTAGCTGTGACTCTGCTAGCTGTGACTCTGCTAGCTGTGACTGCTAGCTGTGACTCTGCTAGCTGTGACTCTGCTAGCTGTGACTCTGCTAGCTGTGACTCTGCTAGCTGTGACTCTGCTAGCTGTGACTCTGCTAGCTGTGACTCTGCTAGCTGTGACTCTGCTAGCTGTGACTCTGCTAGCTGTGACTCCGCTAGCTGTGACTCTGCTAGCTGTGACTCTGCTAGCTGTGACTCCGCTAGCTGTGACTCTGCTAGCTGTGACTCTGCTAGCTGTGACTGCTAGCTGTGACTCCGCTAGCTGTGACTCTGCTGTGACTCTGCTAGCTGTGACTCCGCTAACTGTGACTCTGCTAGCTGTGACTCCGCTAGCTGTGACTCCGCTAGCTGTGACTCCGCTAGCTGTGACTCTGCTAGCTGTGACTCTGCTAGTTGTGACTCTGCTAACTGTGACTCCGCTAGCTGTGACTGCTAGCTGTGACTCTGCTAGCTGTGACTCCGCTAGCTGTGACTCTGCTAGCTGTGACTGCTAGCTGTGACTCCGCTAGCTGTGACTCTGCTAGCTGTGACTCTGCTAGCTGTGACTCCGCTAGCTGTGACTCCGCTAGCTGTGACTCCGCTAGCTGTGACTCTGCTAGCTGTGACTCTGCTAGCTGTGACTCTGCTAGCTGTGACTCTGCTAGCTGTGACTCTGCTAGCTGTGACTCCGCTAGCTGTGACTCTGCTAGCTGTGACTCTGCTAGCTGTGACTCTGCTAGCTGTGACTCTGCTAGCTGTGACTCTGCTAGCTGTGACTGCTAGCTGTGACTCTGCTAGCTGTGACTCTACTAGCTGTGACTCTGCTAGCTGTGACTCTGCTAGCTGTGACTCCGCTAGCTGTGACTCTGCTAGCTGTGACTCTGCTAGTTGTGACTCTGCTAGTTGTGACTCTGCTAGCTGTGACTCCGCTAGCTGTGACTCTGCTAGCTGTGACTCCGCTAGCTGTGACTCTGCTAGCTGTGACTCTGCTAGTTGTGACTCTGCTAGTTGTGACTCTGCTAGCTGTGACTCTGCTAGCTGTGACTCCGCTAGCTGTGACTCTGCTAGCTGTGACTCTACTAGCTGTGACTCTGCTAGCTGTGACTCTGCTAGCTGTGACTCTGCTAGCTGTGACTCCGCTAGCTGTGACTCTGCTAGCTGTGACTCCGCTAGCTGTGACTCTGCTAGCTGTGACTCTGCTAGTTGTGACTCCGCTAGCTGTGACTCTGCTAGCTGTGACTCTGCTAGTTGTGACTCTGCTAGTTGTGACTCTGCTAGTTGTGACTCTGCTAGCTGTGACTCTGCTAGTTGTGACTCTGCTAGCTGTGACTCTGCTAGCTGTGACTCTGCTAGTTGTGACTCTGCTAGTTGTGACTCTGCTAGCTGTGACTCTGCTAGTTGTGACTCTGCTAGTTGTGACTCTGCTAGCTGTGACTCCGCTAGCTGTGACTCTGCTAGCTGTGACTCCGCTAGCTGTGACTCTGCTAGCTGTGACTCTGCTAGTTGTGACTCTGCTAGTTGTGACTCTGCTAGCTGTGACTCTGCTAGCTGTGACTCCGCTAGCTGTGACTCTGCTAGCTGTGACTCTACTAGCTGTGACTCTGCTAGCTGTGACTCTGCTAGCTGTGAGTCTGCTAGCTGTGACTCCGCTAGCTGTGACTCTGCTAGCTGTGACTCCGCTAGCTGTGACTCTGCTAGCTGTGACTCTGCTAGCTGTGACTCTGCTAGTTGTGACTCCTCTAGCTGTGACTCTGCTAGCTGTGACTCTGCTAGTTGTGACTCTGCTAGTTGTGACTCTGCTAGTTGTGACTCTGCTAGCTGTGACTCTGCTAGTTGTGACTCTGCTAGTTGTGACTCTGCTAGCTGTGACTCTGCTAGTTGTGACTCTGCTAGTTGTGACTCTGCTAGCTGTGACTCTGCTAGTTGTGACTCCGCTAGCTGTGACTCTGCTAGCTGTGACTCTGCTAGGTCGTGTCACTGACCTGACCGGCACACCGTGAGGGCCAGCGGTCCACACAGGCTCACTAAGTCTCACGTGCTCAAGGGACTGAAACGAGGTAACCAGGGACTGAAACGAGGTAGCTAGGGGCCGAAAGGAGGTAGCCAGGGGACAAGATGACAGAAACGTCTCGTAGGTGAGTCACAAAGACACTCGGATATATTTTGTAAGCATGAGTGGTAAGTTGGACTCGCTAATTAAAGAGATAGACCTAGAGGGTATTTCGGGGGTCAACGCCCCCGTGGCACTCGTGGCGGATCAAGACCTGACCAACCAGGCTGTTACAGCCCGGTTTCTCGGGAACTGACTTTAGGTGCCTGTCCAGCTCCCTCTTGAAGACAGCTACGGATCTGTTGGCAATTTTCCTTATGTACGCTGAGAATCATTTGACCAGACGCAGGCAAATAAGATACACCGTTTCAAGAGTGGGTATGATCAAACCTCAGAGACTAGGAAATGGTAAGTCTGCCGTCAGCGGGCCACCAGTAGCAACAGCCTGACTGACCAGGCAAGCACCAGACGAGCCTGGCCCAAGGCCGGACTCAGGGAGTAGCAAAACTCTCGAAACAATATGAGAGGTTGAAATGATAAAACAGGGCAAAACAGGGGCTATATGACTCCTATGGGTTTAGCGCTTCACCGTGAATGTAACAAGACTGGGCCAGGAGCTGTGACTCGACCCCTTGTAAACACATGTGAATGTAGTGAAGAAGGAAAAACACTGGACAGATGTAGAGGTTTAGTAATTAAGAGGAAAGTGAAGCATGACGCTGCTTCAGGTTGTGTGGGCCGCTAGCACCAACAACCTGCTTGACCAGGTCTGTAAGAAAGGTTAGTCTCACTGCAACTGTATCTTTTCCCCCTCCCTTTCCCTCCACTCTGACTCCCCTACTTTTCTCTTCACTCTCCCTCTCCTCCCTTTCCCTTCACTCTCCCTCTCCTCCCTTTTCCTTCACTCTCCCTCCCCTCCCTTTCCCTTCACTCTCCCTCCCCTCCCTCTCCCTTCACTCTCCCTCCCCTCCCTCTCCCTTCACTTTCCCTCCCCTCCCTCTCCCTCCCATCCCTCTCCGTTCACTCTCCCTCCCATCCCTCTGCCTTCACTCTCCCTCCCATCCCTCTGCCTTCACTCTCCCTTCACTCTCCCCTCACTCTCCCCTCACTCTCCCTTCAGTCTCCCCTCCCTCTCCCCTCACTCTCCCTTCAGTCTCCCCTCCCTCTCCCCTCACTCATCCTTCACTCTCCCGTCACTCATCCTTCACTCTCCCCTCACTCTCCCCTCACTCATCCTTCACTCTCCCCTCACGTATCCTTCACTCATCCTTCACTCTCCCCTCACTCCCCTCACTCTCCCCTCACTCTCCCCTAACCCCCTTCACTCTCCCCTCACTCTCTCCTCACTCATCCTTCACTCCCCTCACTCTCCCCTCACTTATCCTTCACTCTCCCCTCACGTATCCTTCACTCATCCTTCACTCTCCCTTCACTCTCTCCTCACTCCCCCCTCACTCTCCCCTCACTCTCCCCTCACTCTCCCTTCACTTTCCCTTCACTCTCCCCTCACTCTCCCTTCACTTTTCGTTCACTCTCCCCTCACTCATCCTTCACTCTCCCCTCTCCCCTCACTCATCCTTCACTCTCCCCTCTCCCCTCTCCCCTCACTCATCCTTCACTCTCCCCTCTCCCCTCACTTTTCCCTCACTCATCCTTCACTCTCCCCTCACTCTCCCCTCGCTCTCCCCTCACTCTCCTCTCACTCTCCTTTCACTCTCCCATCACTCTCCCCTCACTCTCTCCTCACTCACCCTTCACTCATCCCTCACTCTCCCCTCACTCTCCCCTCACTCATCCTTCACTCTCCCTTCACTCTCCCCTCACTCTCCCTTCACTCTCCCCTCACTCTCCCTTCACTCTCCCCTCACTCTCCCTTCACTCTCCCCTCACTCTCCCTTCACTCTCCCCTCACTCTCCCCTCACTCTCCCCTCACTCTTCCCTTCACTCTTCCCCTCACTCTTCCCTTCACTCTCCCCTTCACTCTCCCCTCACTCTCCCCTCTCCCCTCACTCTTCCCTTTACTCTCCGATCACTCTTCCCTACACTCTCCCCTCATTCTTCCCCTCACTCTTCCCTTCACTCTTCCCTTCACTCTTCCCTTCACTCTTCCCCTCACTCTCCCGTCACTCTTCCCCTCACTCTCCCCTCACTCTCCCCTCACTCTCCCTTCTCTCTCCCCTCACTCTCCCCTCACTCTCCCCTCACTCTTCCCCTCACTCTCCCTTCTCCCCTCACTCCTCACTCTCCCCTCACTCTTCCTATCACTCTTCCCTCTTCCCTTCACTCTCCCCTCACTCTTCCCTCACTCTTCCCTTCACTCTCCCCTCACTCTCCCCTTCACTCTCCTCTCACTCTCCCCTCAATCTTCCCTCACTCTTCCCCTCACTCTTCCCTTCACTCTCCCCTCTCACTTCCTTCACTCTCCCCTCACTCTTCCCTTCACTCTCCCCTCACTCTCCCCTCACTCTTCCCTTCACTCTCCCCTCACTCTTCCCTTCACTCTCCCCTCACTCTTCCTCTCACTCTTCCCTTCACTCTCCCCTCACTCTTCCCTTCACTCTCCCTTCACTCTCCCCTCACTCTTCCCTTCACTCTCCCCTCACTCTTCCCTTCACTCTCCCCTCACTCTCCCCTTCACTCTCCCCTCAATCTTCCCTCACTCTCCCCTCTCACTTCCCTTCACTCTCCCCTCACTCTTCCCTTCACTCTCCCTTCACTCTCCCCTCACTCTTCCCTCACTCTTCCCTCACTCTCCGCTCACTCCCCTCACTCTTCCCTTCACTCTCCCTTCACTCTTCCCCTCACTCTCCCTTCACTCTTCCCCTCACTCTTCCCTTCACTCTTTCCTTCCTCTCCCCTCACTCTTCCCTTCCTCTCCCCTCACTCTTCCCTTCCTCTCCCCTCACTCTTCCCTTCCTCTCCCCTCACTCTTCCCTTCACTCTTCCCTTCACTCTCCCCTCACTCTTCGCCTCACTCTCCCCTCACTCTTCCCTTCACTCTCCCCTCACTCTCCCCTCACTCTTCCCTCACTCTTCCCCTCACTCTCCCCTCCCTCCATATAATTCCTCACCCAGCTTAGGTTTCCACTGTGACTATCACAGTGTATCATCATACTGCTTATGTATCCAACTTTAATACAGTATACAATATACCAAGTTTTGATAAAACAGCTGCTGGTGTTGGGGTGTAACAGCTGCAACAGCTGGTGTGTACTGGTGTTGCAGCTGCTGGCTTGTACTGTACTGGTGTTGCAGCTGCTGGCTTGTACTGTACTGGTGTTGCAGCTGCTGGCTTGTACTGTACTGGTGTTGCAGCTGCTGGCTTGTACTGTTCTGGTGTTGCAGCTGCTGGCTTGTACTGTACTGGTGTTGCAGCTGCTGGCTTGTACTGTACTGGTGTTGCAGCTGCTGGCTTGTACTGTACTGGTGTTGCAGCTGCTGGCTTGTACTGTACTGGTGTTGCAGCTGCTGGCTTGTACTGTACTGGTGTTGCAGCTGCTGGCTTGTACTGTACTGGTGTTGCAGCTGCTGGCTTGTACTGTACTGGTGTTGCAGCTGCTGGCTTGTACTGTACTGGTGTTGCAGCTGCTGGTGTGTACTGTACTGGTGTTGCAGCTGCTGGCTTGTACTGTACTGGTGTTGCAGCTGCTGGTGTGTACTGGTGTTGCAGCTGCTGGCTTGTACTGTACTGGTGTTGCAGCTGCTGGTGTGTACTGGTGTTGCAGCTGCTGGCTTGTACTGTACTGGTGTTGCAGCTGCTGGCTTGTACTGTACTGGTGTTGCAGCTGCTGGTGTGTACTGGTGTTGCAGCTGCTTGCTTGTACTGTACTGGTGTTGCAGCTGCTGGCTTGTACTGTACTGGTGTTGCAGCTGCTGGTGTGTACTGGTGTTGCAGCTGCTGGCTTGTACTGTACTGGTGTTGCAGCTGCTGGCTTGTACTGTACTGGTGTTGCAGCTGCTGGCTTGTACTGGTGTTGCAGCTGCTGGCTTGTACTGGTGTTGCGGGTGCTGGTGTGTACTGGTGTTGCATGTATTGGTGTGTACTAGTGTTGCGAGTGCTGATGTGTACTAGTGTTGCAGCTGCTGGTGTGTACTAGTGTTGCAGGTGCTGGAGTGTACTATTGTTTCGAGTGCTGATGTGTACTGGTGTTGCAGGTGCTGGTTTGTACTGGTGTTGCATGTTCTGGTGTGTACTGGTGTTGCATGTGGTGCTGTGTACTGGTGTTGCATGTGCTGGTGTGTACTGGTGTTGCATGTGCTTATGTGTATTAGTGTTGCAGGTGCTGGTGTGTACTGATGTTGCATGTGCTGGTGTGTACTGGTGTTGCAGGTGCTGGTGTGTACTAGTGTTGCATGTGCTGGTGTGTACTGGTGTTGCATGTGCTGGTGTGTACTGGTGTTGCATGTGGTGTGTACTGGTGTTGCATGTGCTGGTGTACTGGTGTTGCAGGTGCTGGTGTGTACTGGTGATGCAGATACTGGTGTTACAAGTGCTGGTATGTACTGGTGTTGCAGGTGCTGGTGTGTATTGGTGTTGCAGGTGCTGGTGTGTACTGGTGTTGCATGTGCTGGTGTGTACTGGTGTTGCAAGTGCTGGTGTGTACTGGTGTTGCAGGAGCTGGTGTGTACTGTTGCATGTACTTGTGTTGCAGGTGCTGGTGTGTACTTGTGTTGCAGGTTCTAGTGTGTACTGGTGTTGCAGGTCCTCGTGTATACTGGTGTTGCAGGTGCTGGTGTGTACTGGTGTTGCAGGTGCTGGTGTGTACTGGTGTTGCATGTGCTGGTGTGTACTGGTGTTGCAAGTGCTGGTATGTACTGGTGTTGCAGGTGCTGGTGTGTACTGTTGCATGTACTGGTGTTGCTGGTACTGGTGTTGCAGGTGCTGTGGTGTACTAGTGTTGCAGGTGCTGGTGTTGCAGGTGTTGTGTACTGGTGTTGCATGTGCTGGTGTGTACTGGTATTGCAGGTGCTGGTATGTACTGGTGCTGCAGGTGCTGGTATGTACTGGTGTTGCAGGTGCTGGTGTGTACTGGTGTTGCAGGTGCTGGTGTATACTGGTGTTGCAGGTGCTGGTATGTACTGGTGTTGCAGGTGCTGGTGTATACTGGTGTTGCAGGTGCTGGTATGCACTGGTGTTGCAGGTGGTATGTACTGGTGTTGCAGGTGGTATGTACTGGTGTTGCAGGTGCTGGTATGTACTGGTGTTGCAGGTGCTGGTGTGTACTGGTGTTGCAGGTGCTGGTATGTACTGGTGTTGCAGGTGCTGGTGTGTACTGGTGTTGCATGTGTTGGTGTGTACTGGTGTTGCAAGTGCTGGTATGTACTGGTGTTGCAAGTGCTGGTGTGTACTGGTGTTGCTGGTACTGGTGTTGCAGGTGCTGTGTACTAGTGTTGCAGGTGCTGGTGTTGCAGGTGCTGTTGTGTACTGGTGTTGCATGTGCTGGTATGTACTGGTGTTGCAGGTGCTGGTATGTACTGGTGTTGCATGTGCTGGTGTGTACTGGTGTTGCAGGTGCTGGTATATACTGGTGTTGCATGTGCTGGTATGTACTGGTGTTGCATGTGCTGGTGTATACTGGTGTTGCAGGTGCTGGTATGCACTGGTGTTGCAGGTGCTGGTGTGTACTGGTGTTGCAGGTGCTGGTGTGTACTGGTGTTGCAGGTGCTGGTTCAGGGTTGTCGCTGAACACACAGGTGTCGTGGATAGCAAGACTCGCACTGTAGCTTTGCATGTGTTGTTACTGCTTATTGGGCAAGCAAGCTCAGCCAGACACCAACATAAAAATACGTGTTGTTTTGGAGTTATTGAAGGCTGCAGCAGCAGCGTCAGCAGCAGCAGCACCACCACCACCAGCAGTACCAGCAGCAGCAGTACGAGCAGCAGCACCACCAGCAGCAGTACCAGCAGCAGCAACAACGAGGTGGCAGGTCATCTGGTTGGAACACGGACGTTTTACAGCGGTGTTGTTGTTTCTGGTGATGTGTGAGCAGGAACGCTCTCCTAGATGTCCTTAATTGTTTGCATGGCTCAAGACATAGTTCCTGGCCCGCCTCTTAACTCTAATAAACTGTCTTTATTCAGCCATGGCCTCCAGGTCGAGGTCGTACCTACTTCTGAAACTTTGTATAATCTTTGTCTAAACCTGAAAAGAATACCTCCTGATGTTCATTAGTTTGCAGCTGTCGTCTGTGTCTCCTCTTTTCCTCTCCTCGCGCCTCCGTCTATCAATTCTTATTATTTTCTTTGCCTTTATCATGTGTTCTTTGGTCCCCTTCTCTGCTGGTACTCCAGTTTCCTCTCTGTTCCTGTATATTGCTGCAAACTTTGTTCTTTTCTAGTTACCTTGTATGCTGGATCAGGTGTGGGGTTGTATACTGGCGCTGCTTACTCGAAGGTGGGCCTTACCTAAGTTCTGTATGTTATGATGTAATTAAGCTGTGGTACATTTCTGAAAGGCGCAGGATCTTTATCCCTGCTGGTTGTCTGCTGCATGTTCTCATCCCAGGTTGTCTGCGGCATGTTCTCATCCCAGGTTGTCTGCGGCATATTCTCATCCCAGGTTGTCTGCGGCATGTTCCCCTCCCAGGTTGTCTGCGGCATGTTCCCCTCCCAGGTTGTCTGCGGCATGTTCCCCTCCCAGGTTGTCTGCAGCATGTTCCCCCACCCAGGTTGTCTGCGGCATGTTCCCCTCCCAGGTTGTCTGCAGCATGTTCCCCTCCCAGGTTGTCTGCAGCATGTTCCCCCACCCAGGTTGTCTGCGGCATGTTCCCCTCCCAGGTTGTCTGCAGCATGTTCCCCTCCCAGGTTGTCTGCAGCATGTTCCCCGTCCAGGTCTGCAGCATGTTCCCCTCCCAGGTTGTCTGCAGCATGGTCCCCCACCCAGGTTGTCTGCGGCATGATCCCCTCCCAGGTTGTCTGCGGCATGTTCCCCTCCCAGGTTGTCTGCGGCATGTTCCCCTCCCAGGTTGTCTGCCACATCTTCCCGTCCCAGGTTGTCTGCCACATCTTCCCGTCCCAGGTTGTCTGCCACATCTTCCCGTCCCAGGTTGTCTGCCACATCTTCCCGTCCCAGGTTGTCTGCCACATCTTCCCGTCCCAGGTTGTCTGCCACATCTTCCCGTCCCAGGTTGTCTGCCACATCTTCCCCTCCCAGGTTGTCTGCCACATCTTCCCCTCCCAGGTTGTCTGCCACATCTTCCCCTCCCAGGTTGTCTGCCACATCTTCCCCTCCCAGGTTGTCTGCCACATCTTCCCCTCCCAGGTTGTCTGCCACATCTTCCCCTCCCAGGTTGTCTGCCACATCTTCCCCTCCCAGGTTGTCTGCCACATCTTCCCCTCCCAGGTTGTCTGCCACATCTTCCCCTCCCAGGTTGTCTGCCACATCTTCCCCTCCCAGGTTGTCTGCCACATCTTCCCCTGCCAGGTTGTCTGCCACATCTTCCCCTCCCAGGTTGTCTGCCACATCTTCCCCTCCCAGGTTGTCTGCCACATCTTCCCCTCCCAGGTTGTCTGCCACATCTTCCCCTCCCAGGTTGTCTGCCACATCTTCCCCTCCCAGGTTGTCTGCCACATCTTCCCCTCCCAGGTTGTCTGCCACATCTTCCCCTCCCAGGTTGTCTGCCACATCTTCCCCTCCCAGGTTGTCTGCCACATCTTCCCCTCCCAGGTTGTCTGCCACATCTTCCCCTGCCAGGTTGTCTGCCACATCTTCCCCTCCCAGGTTGTCTGCCACATCTTCCCCTCCCAGGTTGTCTGCCACATCTTCCCCTCCCAGGTTGTCTGCCACATCTTCCCCTCCCAGGTTGTCTGCCACATCTTCCCCTCCCAGGTTGTCTGCCACATCTTCCCCTCCCAGGTTGTCTGCCACATCTTCCCCTCCCAGGTTGTCTGCCACATCTTCCCCTCCCAGGTTGTCTGCCTTTCTCGAGTTTCTGACTCTGCTATTAGTTTTTTTACTTTATAACTATCAGTATTGAATTCAAGTTGCCTTGACCATTGTCGCAGCTGCTTCAAGTTCTCTTGGAGCTTCTCACTGTCTTATCCGGTTATCTTCCTCACTATTGCGTATCAGTGCCGTTCAAAATTCAGTATCCTCTGGCACGTCATTAACGCACGTTAGGAACTGCAGGAGTCCTAGTACTGATCTCTGGAGGACTCCACTCGTCGCCAGTGCTCGCTCCTATATCTTCATTATTCTCTTCCTGTTAGTGTTCAGGTGTTCCTGTATTCACTTAGCTTGTTGCGCCTGCCTACTTCATTTAGCTTTTAATATTTATGGGTAGACCTGTAAACCAGAGGAAGGCCTCCATCAGGTGACCTCCAAGTTCCAGTGGCGGGTCATATATGACTAAAAACCCGCATCAGGAGGCTATGTATATGTGTCGTGCCGAATAGGTAAAACAGGGTTAGGTAAGTTTTCTAAGGTTCTTTTGGTACAAAATTATTAATTTTTACATTAACATAAATTAAAAAAATATATCTTTAAACGTACAATAGAATTTTTTTTAGAAAGAACTTAATTTTAAACGAGTTCTTGCTCATTCACCAATTTTACCTATTCGGCACGACATATATATATAATTGTCAAGTTTACTGACGAGTCTTGTCTAACCTGTCTCCTGCCTGCACTTCTAGTTTGTAGATCAGCATTCAGATTTTTTTTGTTACCGTCTAGAAAATGCAGTGTACTCGTCCTCATCTTGCTTTCTTCATTTACCCTTTCATTCAACACGGGAAAGTTTATCATTTTCTCTCCCATAATCCACATCGTTTGTCTGCAAAGATTTGTATTTCTATGCAACAGACGATGATCAAATCCAACGTCAACTCTCATGGTCACTGGAACAGTGTGTGCTTAATATACGGACAGTATAGTGACCTCTGTCACGCTGTTCGAAATGGTATAAAATACCCACAAGTTGATGATTAAGACACATGTGCAACAGTTGGGTATCTTTATTGTTGAAACGTTTCACCTACACAGTAGACTTCTTCAGTCAAATACAGAGGAGAATGTATTGTAGACAGCAGGCGTAGTAGCGAGGTAAAGATGTAACAAGTCCAGCGATGGATAAATAGTTTGAGGTGGTCAGTCCCTCAGCCTAGGGAAGAGTTCAGCTCCATGGTCTGGAACGATATACTTCCACAGGATGGATCTAGCCACTACCGTCCACAGGATGGTTATAAAGTACACAACAAACCAGTCACTACCATCCACAGGATGGATATAGGATACACAACAAACCAGTCACTACCATACACAGGATGGATATAGGATACACAACAAACCAGTCACTACCATACACAGGATGGATATAGGGTACACAAACCAGTCACTACCATACACAGGATGGATATAGGGTACACAACAAACCAGTCACTACCATACACAGGATGGATATAGGGTACACAAACCAGTCACTACCATACACAGGATGGATATAGGGTACACAACAAACCAGTCACTACCATCCACAATGGAAGATCTGTACTCTACATCCCCCTCCCCTCACACACTTCATCTTCTCTACTTTCTCAGATTCTGTATGAAATTAACCTGTGTGTTGCCCGTTTACTTCACTTAAAAGATATTGGGGCAGTATTTGTAACTTTGAAGATGTCTGTGAGTTGTCACTTTAATACACTCGTATATCCTTCCTGTGAGATTACACACTTCTTATTCTATCACAGCCTTTAAGGAATATCCTATAAATAACAAAAAAAAGGCACAATACTGTCTCTGTAGATGCCTTCCTCTCCCACTACATTGTAAAATGCTCCAAACTTCAGAACACTCGTGACCTAATTCCTCCTTCTTTCTTCTACTCCCTCTTCCCCTTTCCTTTTTCCTTTTTCTCCTTTGGGTTGTCTTTCTTCTGCCCTGCGTATTTGTTCCTTCTTTATTCACTTATTTATTTGTTTCCCTCCCCCCTCGGTGTTCTTGTTCTTACCCTCTGTGGGCACCAGTTCCCTGGCAGTGTTCCTCTTTCTTAGTATTTGACTGGCCCCTCCTACTCTTACTACCTCCCCACTACTGCTTCCTTCCACCTCCACTACTACTACTACTACTACTACCACCTCCTGCCTATATATATTCATCCTGCTCTCCTTTTTTTCTCGCCGACCTCTGTGCCTCCCTTTCTCCACCACATGCATTCCGAGAGGCAGACTATAGCATAACCAGCTGTGACACGGCGCCACCGCCCATTGCGCCCTTGCCTCCTACGCCTACGCCAAGCCCAGTCCTCTTTTATGCCATCTCCGACGCTCAACCTTGCCCAGCAACCAGCCCCTCAACCAAGCCTTATACTGCTACGCAGCTGGGTTTAGCCCTGGCTCTTTTCCTCCCCCTAAAACCATTCTCTCACCCACTACTCTTCCCCTGTCCAACTCTCTCCTTTTTCACCCGCACGGGTCTTACCTGAGAGTATTTCATCATCTCATTAGTGTGACTTTGTAAATGGTCCAAGTCGGACCGAAACGTCGTTGTAAGCTCCTCTCTTTTATGTTCGGGTTATTTGAATATCCTATCCAGTCGCGTTGCTTTTGTCTAATTTTCTCGGGATCGCTCTGTATTTGTTCCTTTGTCATGTATATTTCCTCTAGTCTTTGCCTTTTTTTTTATTTCCCCTTTCGTCTGGTCTTCCTGGTATCTCCCCTTGATTCCCCAGGGAAAATCTGAATCTTGTATTGAGTTTATCACGTACTTTTCCGTCATTCGTTCATTCTCTTCTCGTTATTCTTGTGTATTGTTGCTTGGTGTCTGTCCTCAGTCTGGTGTAGTTATCGTTTTCGATTCGTAGCGGTTTCATGTGTGTTTGTGTGTGGGTGAGTGTAGGGGTGGGTGTACTTACCTATTTGTGGTTGCACTGGTCGATGATAGGTCCACTCTCTCCCTGCTCCATGAGCTTTATCGTATCTCTTCTTTTAACTCTATGTATGGATCCTGCCTCCACTACTTCTCTCTCCAGATTATTCCACTTCGACAGCTCTATGGCTGAAGAAACACTTCCTAACATCCCTGTGACTCGTCTGAGTCTTCAACTTCCAGTTGTGACTCCTTGTTGCTGTGTCCCATCTCTTGCACCTTCTATCCTTATCCACCTAGTCAGTTCCTCTCAGTATTGTATATGTCGTTAACATGTCCCCCTTATCCCTCCTGTCTTCCAGTGTAGTCAGGTTTATTTCCCCTTAACTTCTCCTCGTAGGACATGCCCTTTAGCTCCGGAACTAGGTTTGTTGAAAACCTTTGCACTTTCTCTAATTTCTTGACGTGCTTGACCAGGTATGGGTTCCATACCTCTCTCTCTCTCTCTCTCTCTCTCTCTCTCTCTCTCTCTCTCTCTCTCTCTCTCTCTCTCTCTCTCTCTCTCTCTCTCTCTCTCTCTCTCTCTCTCTCTCTCCCTCTCTCCCCTTCCTCTCTCTTTCCCCCTCTCTCCTTCCTCCTCTCTCTCCCTCCCTCCTCCTCCCTCTCCCTCTTTCTCCCTCTCCTTCCCCCTCTTTCTCCCTCTCCTTCCCCCTCTCTCTCCCTCTCCTTCCCCCCCTCTCTCTCCTTCCCCCTCTCTCTCTCCTTCCCCCTCTCTCTCTCCTTCCCCCCCTCTCTCTCCTTCCCCCCTCTCTCTCCCTCCCCCTCTCCCTCCCTCCTCCTCCCTCTCCCTCCTTCTCCCTCTCCTTCCCCCTCTTTCTCCCTCTCCTTCCCCCTCTCTCCCCTCTCCTTCCCCCCCTCTCTCTCCTTCCCCCTCTCTCTCTCCTTCCCCCTCTCTCCTTCCCCCTCTCTCTCTCCTTCCCCCTCTCCCTCTCCGTCCCCCTCTCTCTCTCCTTCCCCCTCTCCTTCCCCCTCTCTCTCCTTCCCCCTCTCTCTCCTTCCCTCTCTCTCCTTCCTCCTCTCTCTCCTTCCTCCTCTCTCTCCTTCCTCCTCTCTCTCCTTCCTCCTCTCTCTCCCTCCCCCTCTCTCTCCCTCCTCCTCTCTCTCCCTCCCCCTCTCTCTCCCTCCCTCTCTCTCCTTCTCCCTCCTTCCCCCTCTCTCCTTCTCCCTCCTTCCCCCTCTCTCCCTCTCTCTCCTTCCCCCCTCTCTCCCCCTCTTTCTCCCTCACCTTTCAGTGTTTTTCTTCACTCGTCCTCTCCTTTTCTTCTTCCTCTATTCCATTGCTTCCTTGTTTTCCGTTTTCTTCAATACTTCTTTAAGATCTTCTAAGGTCCCTCTTCTCTCTCCTCTCTTCCTCCTTCCATCTGTTTCTTTTTCACCAGTTTCCTCCCGTTTTATACTTTATTCCATCCTTCATTCCTCTAATAGATGGGATGTGCATCAAATACATTAATATATCGACTTCGTCAATTATCCGGCATTAATATGGACCAAAAATGTATAACTCGGATATTCAGTGAATCAGTCAGCAGCTGCTCGTGATTAGCAGCTGACCCAGCTGCTTCCTATTACGGATTGAAATTGATATCCATCATTTAGTTGGAAGAGTTGACGAATGTGTCACAATAAATGGGACTCGTCACTAATATTTTCCGGTTTGACTGCAGTAATCACTGTGTATTTGTTTTAAGCACCTAACTCATGGCTAGTATGCTAGTAATAGTTGAACATTTAACTCACAGCTAGTATGCTAGTATTAGTTAATCTTATTTAAACATATGTGCAACATTTCGGTATTTTTATTCCGAAATGTTTCGCTTCAGTAGTCTAATACAGAGACAACAAATACGTGGGCAGCAGAAGCAGTAGAGGCAGTGATGTGAGGGGTCCATCAACCTCTGTCTCCACCGTTACTGCTGCTGTTATCTACGTATTTGTTACCTTTGTATTAGACTATTGAAGCCTAGTGTGTATGCGATAATTTTCGGAATAATGATTTTAAACTGTTGGTCATGTCTTGTCTGCTTGTCGGGGGTTTTATACCATTATTCAGACGATAGTTACATATGTAAAGTTTAGTCAGTACTCATAACTGGTACTCAAGTGTTAGTTGTTGTTATTGTTGTTGCTGCTGCCGTTAATTATCAGTTTTTACTGATATCTGACTCTTTTTATTTACTCTTCCAGCCAATAACACTTCTTACTTTGTATGTTGACAAGTGATATTTAGATATATTTCAAGGAATTTCGAAAATAATGTATTCCATCGGGGAGAGAGGAACGTATGGCTTAATATTGACATTTGTGTGATAAACATTAATCGGTAACCGTGAAATAGGAACAAGTTATTGTAATTGGAGATTTTAGGCATAAATTGGGCAGCCTACAAGGATGGAACTGCATATGAAAGTCTAGAATTCTTAAATGTAAAATACGTTTATTTATCAGGATATGATAGAAGTGACACTAGTAAGAGATGGCTACACACGATCAGTATTTAACCTAGTATTAGCATGGGGGAAATTTTTAACATCCAAGAACATGAAGAAGGAACACTGCAGCTGGCCTACTGGCCCATGCGAGGCAGGTCCAAGTCTCCTACTGGCTTAAGCCAATGCCCTAACCTAGATAGGTCAGGTCACATTTACTTAAGGAAGGAACAGATCTGACCCAGCAGCACAAGCTAGTCAGGTCCAACTCACACCCACCCACACCCACTCGAGTATTTATCTAACCTATTTTTAAAACTACACAACGTTTTAGCCTCTATAACTGTACTCGGGAGTTTGTTCCACTCATCCACAACTCTATTACCAAACCAGTGCTATCCTATATCCTTCCTGAATCTGAATTTTTCCAACTTGAAGCTATTGCTGCGAGTCCTGTCTTAGCTAGATATTTTTAGTACGCTAATTACATCCCTTTTATTTATTCCTGTTTATCATTTATACACCTCAATCATATCCCCCCTAATTCTACGCCTTTCTAGAGAGCGCAGATTCAGGGACCTCAGTCTATCCTCATAGGGAAGATTTCTGATACATGGGATCAACTTTGTCATCCTCCTCTGTACGTTTTCCAGAGCATTTATATCCATTCTGTAAAATAAGGTTTAGTAAATGTTAAAAGACAATATACGAATAATGGAGGAAATAAACATTGAAAAGTTGGAAGAAATTTGTGAGGTATTAAATAGAAAGTTGGCGTGTTTACACGACGTGGTATTTGAAAGGTAAAGGATTTAGATCCCAAAGAGAAAGCTGAAATACAGGATACTGACATAGCTAAAGAATTAAAAAAAAAAGTACTTTTGGATACTGAGAAGGAAATAAAAAAAAATACTTGAATCAGACGAGATATTATCATTGATTTTAAAAAAATTGTGCATTAAAGTTATGCTGTCCACTTTAGCTTTTGGGGGGATTTTACTAGAAGAGGGTAAACTGGTTGACAAATGGAAGATGGTTGTACATTATGTCACTATTAAAAAAATATTGCAAGGAAGACTATAGGCCAGTTTTCTGACAAACTTTCTTATAGCAATGTTGGAAAACTTTGAGAGGAAAGTTTATAAGTATCTTGAAACCAAGAAAATCATTAACTAGTAAACAATGATGTTGGTGGGCAGCAAATTTATGTATGTAAATATTAATTGATTACTACAATCACGGAAACTGTTCGGGAAAGAAATATATGGACTGATTGTATTTATCTTGACTTTAAGAAAGAAATATATGGACTGATTGTATTTATCTTGACTTTAAGAAAGAAATATATGGACTGATTGTATTTATCTTGGTTTTAAGAAAGAAATATATGGACTGATTGTATTTATCTTGGCTTTAAGAAAGAAATATATGGACTGATTGTATTTATCTTGACTTTAAGAAAGAAATATATGGATTGATTGTATTTATCTTGGTTTTAAGAAAGAAATATATGGACTGATTGTATTTATCTTGGCTTTAAGAAAGAAATATATGGACTGAATGTATTTATCTTGACTTTAAGAAAGCTTTTAAGAACTCGTGAAGGACTTGGGAACTGAATCCTGAAGAAGACATAAAAGACAAACTATAAAAACAGATGAGAGAGTTTGAGGAAAATGTCAACAGTTATAAAGGGAAAAATTTCCTGGTTGGATGACACCTTTGTGTTGGCAGGATTAATACCTTCTGTCATCATGTATTTGTATAAATGACAACGGAAGGAATATAATGATAAACGATGTTATGTGAAATATATAATGAAAACGACAATATTTCGATACAGTATAATTTATAAATTGAGAAAATATAATGACGGAAAATAAAATTCAATGTAGGTAAATATTATGCAGTGGAAATGTAAGAAATTAAAATGAGGACTGACGAAGGATAGTGACGGTGACGGAACGTTGCAAGTATCGGTGGGAGCTGAGTTGGAAATGAATGGTATAAAATACCGACACAATGGAAATATAAACACACATGCAGTGTAATGTGATCCTTTATTGACAACGTTTCGCCCACACAGTGAGCTTTTTCAAGTCACAAACAGATCTGACTTTAAACTGCATATGTGTTTATATTTCCACGGAATCTGAGTTGTTAAAAATGTATCACCGGTGAATCATATTAATAAACACGTGAGAAAGTCGTCAGGTTCGCTGATGAGAATGGCTTTAAAATATATGAATGGATAAATGCTTATAATATTTACATTATATGTCAGGGCAAAATCGGAATAAATATATAGCAGCTGTATAGTGCCCACACCTAAAAAAAAAATGGCGAATGTATTTGAAAAGGCTTCACGAAGAGGTGCAAAATGGCTACTAAGCTAGATAAAAAAAAAATTATGCAGTGTCAACACTAAAAGAAAAGAAAATGGCTATTATATATGAGGGAGAGAGACGTGGTAACCATATATGTTATAAATGGACCTGAACAAAATATAAACGACGACGTCGTACCTGCAACAGAAACAAAAGGCCACAGTTGTTTGAGGGAGAAAATGGAGCCGAAGGTATGTAGGGAAATTATTCTGCACGATGTGTGGTAGAGAGAGAGAGAGAGAGAGAGAGAGAGAGAGAGAGAGAGAGAGAGAGGGGGAGGATTCACATCAGCCTCCACTATACAGTTCCGTATTAATGCCCACCAACGTAGGTAAAATGTAAATGCCTATATCTCGACCTAAAAATACTGGAAGGTAATGGTGATTTTCCCCAGGTTGTATTTGATGTAGATGACTGTAAACGTGTGACCAGGGTAGCCATCTTACCAAGACTTATTGTCACTCATTCAGCGCAAGTTGAGGCTAGATCTACTGTCCACTACTGTTGAATGTTCTCGCTAAGCTGCGCACTTGCACACACTTGCTGGCAGTGTTCTCGCTAAGCTGCGCACTTGTACACAGTTGCTAGCAGTGTTCTCGCTAAGCTGCGCACTTGCACACAGTTGCTAGCAGTGTTCTCGCTAAGCTGCGCACTTGCACACACTTGCTGGCAGTGTTCTCGCTAAGCTGCACACTTGCACACAGTTGCTAGCAGTGTTCTCGCTAAGCTGCGCACTTGCACACAGTTGCTAGCAGTGTTCTCGCTAAGCTGCGCACTTGCACACACTTGCTGGCAGTGTTCTCGCTAAGCTGCACACTTGCACACAGTTGCTAGCAGTGTTCTCGCTAAGCTGCGCACTTGCACACAGTTGCTAGCAGTGTTCTCGCTAAGCTGCGCACTTGCACACACTTGCTGGCAGTGTTCTCGCTAAGCTGCACACTTGCACACAGTTGCTAGCAGTGTTCTCGCTAAGCTGCGCACTTGCACACAGTTGCTAGCAGTGTTCTCGCTAAGCTGCGCACTTGCACACAGTTGCTAGCAGTGTTCTCGCTAAGCTGCGCACTTGCACACACTTGCTGGCAGTGTTATCGCTAAGCTGCACACTTGCACACAGTTGCTAGCAGTGTTCTCGCTATGCTGTGCAGTTGCACACAGTTGCTAGCAGTGTTCTCGCTATGCTGTGCAGTTGCACACAGTTGCTAGCAGTGTTCTCGCTAAGCTGTGCAGTTGCACACAGTTTCTAGCAGTGTTCCCGCTAAGCTGCGCACTTGCACACAGTTGCTAGCAGTGTTCCCGCTAAGCTGCCTCGCACGCAGTTGCTAGCAGTGTCCTCGCTAAGCTGTGCAGTTGCACACAGTTGCTAGCAGTGTTCCCGCTAAGCTGCGCACTTGCACACAGTTGCTAGCAGTGTTCCCGCTAAGCTGCGCACTTGCACGCAGTTGCTAGCAGTGTTCTCGCTAAGCTGTGCAGTTGCACACAGTTGCTAGCAGTGTTCCCGCTAAGCTGCGCACTTGCACAACAGCCTATATAAAGTGACGCGCAATTTATTAAGGCCCCAAAAATTCTCAGTAATGCCAGCCTTATTGTAGTCGCTAATTCATTATATTTTGATAGGCAAATTATTTCTTACTGTATATTCACTATATTTTGACTAATTGTTGTTATTGTTTATTCATTGTACTCCTTGCATACCATTGGTATGTGGTAACTAAACACTACAATGATGTTATTTATATTATTTTGTTCTGGTCATATGATGACCCGCAGCTGGAGCTTTTGGTCATGTGACCGAGGCCTTCCACTGGCTCACCTCTTAGCGTTTCCCTGTGTGTTGATCAGTACATACGTGTCTTGTACTCACCATGTAATCACCATACATTTGCACCAGTAATATTACAACATACACGAGTCACAGCACTGAGTCACTAACACACTACAGTGACTCACTATCACTGACGGTGATGCCCGTGGTATGAGTACTCACCTAATTGTAGTTGTAAGGGTCGAGACTCGGCTCCTGGCCCCGCCTCTTCACTGAACGCTACTATGCTTGTATGCTTGTATTAATGTTGGTAGATTTACCGACTGTGTGAAGTAAAAGGCACTAGTACAGTTAATGCGACGCTTTTATTGCGGCAACGTTTCGCTCTCCAGGAGCTTTGTCAAGCCGTGTGCTTGCTGCAGTGTCACTTATGGTGATGGGACGATACCAGAATTTTTGCCGATACGGCGATACGTTACCATAAATACTTGCCGATGCCTATCGATACTTTGACACAGCCGTAGTCAGTGTCAATTTTTGTTTAACACAGGATGGTCAAGGATAACATCATTGACCAGTCGTTGTCGGACATTAGCCGCGTCATACATCAATAATGGTTAATATACTTCAACTCAAACAAATTTAACCGAGAACATGACTCACGAAATCGTAATGACACGATTGCAAACAAACCATTACACGGGTGGGTTAGAACCCGCGGTCGCGTAGGTCTTGAGTTTTGTCTCTCTCTGATCGCGGGTTCTAACCCCACCCGTGATATTTTTTTTTTAACAGAGAAACATGTTAACATATTAACCTTTAGGTTAACATAGCCCAGGTCAATATTAACCAGGTCTATATTAAGTCTACAACACAGATGTCATCAAAGATTTGTTAAGTTATACCATGAATTAAGGAAAGATCCTGGACTTCACCTTACGAAACAGACAAAGCAAATGCGATTTTTCACATTACGTTTCACGTTCATGAGGTTTGTTATTCTCTGATCGGCGAGAAATCACTATCGCCCTGGTCATACCACCACTTTCAATGTGGTTATATTGTATATTAAGATATCACGCATGCGTGAGCGTATTTGATAGGAGTGAATGGAGACAAATGGTTTTTAATACTTGACGTGCTGTTGGAGTGTGAGAAAAGTAACATTTATGAAGGGATTCAGGGAAACCGGCAGGCCGGACTTGAGTCCTGGAGATGGGAAGTACAGTGCCTGCACTCTGAAGGAGGGGTGTTAATGTTGCAGTTTAAAAACTGTAGTGTAAAGCACCCTTCTGGCAAGACAGTGATGGAGTGAATGATGAAAGTTTTACTCTTTCGGGCCACCCTGCCTTGGTGGGAATCGGCCGATGTTATATATATATATATATATATATATATATATATATATATATATATATATATATATATGCAAGGAATTCGCAAGAGCAGGCGAAATATACACAAACACTGATCTCTGGCTGAAGGAGACTCGAACCTACGAACCTTGGCACAAGGTACGCAGTGCTATACCAATCTACCCACACTGGACAATACCTTGGCGTGCAACTTGCGCTACACGTTGATCAAAGGCACTGACTTTAGGTATCTGTCCAGCTCTCTCTTGAAGGCAGCCAGAGGTTTATTGGCAATTCTCCTAATGCTTGATGGGAGGCTGTTGAACAGTCTTGGGCCCCGGACACTTGTGGTGTTTTCCCTTAGTGTACCAATGGCGCCCCTACTTTTTATTGGGGGCATTTTGCATCGCCTGCCCAGTCTTTAACTTTCGTAGGGAGTGATTTCTGTGTGCAGATTTGGGACCATTCCTTCCAGGATTTTCCAAGTGTAGATTATGATATATATATCTCTCCTGCGTTCTAACGAGTACAAGTCAAGTGCTTCCAAGCGTTCCCAGTAGTTAAGGTGCTTGACAGAACTTATACGTGCAGTAAAGGATCTCTGTACACTCTCTAGATCTGCAATTTCACCTGCTTTGAATGGAGATGTTAATGTACAGCAGTATTCCAACCTAGAGAGAACAAGTGATTTCAAAAGGATCATCATTGGCTTGGCATCTCTCGTTTTGAACGTTCTCATTATCCATCCTATCATTTTCTTTGCACGTGCGATCGTGGCACTGTTGTGATCCTTGAAAGTGAGATCCTCAGACATTACTACTCCCAGGTCCCTTACATTATTTTTCCGCTCTATTGTATGGCCAGAGTCTGTAGTATACTCTGTTCTAGTTATCTGTGTGGGCTCAGTTGGTAGCCGCCTTAGCTCGCACACTGAAGGACCGGGGTTCGATTCCTGGCACGGTTGGAATCTTTGGATGTGTTTCTTTACACCGACAAGACCTGGGGAAGGTTTCGGGGGTCATCGCCCCCACAGCCCGGTCTGTGACCAGGCCTCACCAATATTTTTTGAAGGGGTAGACCGGTAAGCCAGCTGAAGGTCTCAATCAGATGACCAAAAGCTCCAGTGGCTGGTCATCATATGACTAACATCCGCGTCAGGAAACACTTGTCCTGTTTTACCTGGAGTTTACCTGGAGAGAGTTTCGGGGGTCAATGCCCCCGCGGCCCGGTCTGTGACCAGGCCTCCTGACAAACGTAACCTAACCTGCCTCCTGTTCGCCTGGCAGTAAGTAGGTGCCTAGATGTTAGGTGACTGTTGTCTGATCATGGGGAGAGGGGAGTTAAGAATTCCAGTGTAAGTAAATAATCAGGTACACGTAAATTTTCAAGTTACGTAAATTATGATACATGGCAGCACATGTGTAGATTACCCGGGATAACACAAAAAAAGTCAGTGACGGGGTCTTTAATGACTGACTTGACTGGGTTATCCTGGGTTACTAACCCATCTGATTACTAATCACAATAAAATTAAATAAAAACTTAGTGGTCATATTGTAGAAATAAGGCTTTATTAGTTAGTATATTTGTTATTGTATTAGTATTTATTCCAAACAAAGAAAACGGCGTGTGGTAGATCTCTGAATAAAGAAAACGGGAAACTCTCACTTAGGGTAAACATGATCAATGTTATGGCGCATCTTTATATTAAGTAAGTTTATTCAGGTACACAAATACAGTTACATAGATTATCATACATGTCAGCATATGTGTAGAGAACCTGGGATAACCCAAAAAAGTCAAGAGTGACTTATTTCCACTGGGATCCATTTCTTTTATCGTTTCTGTTGTTTGTTATTACAAAAGTTTTGGAATCATCGCCTCGGTGACTCTAGCCTCCAAAGGCATATCACAGGATTAAAATCTATCAGTGGAAATACGAAGACCCAACGGGAATAAGTCACTTTTTTGGGGGGAGGGGGGTTTACCATTTATCGTAAGTAATTTACACTATATATGACAATTGTACTTAGATAACCTGTACCTAAATAACCTTACTAATCTTACATGTTCGTGAATTAGAAAGACCAGCAATCATATGGGTAATTTTTAATAATGAAATTGGGCACTTGTAATTTACTGTTGTCTTACTGTATCTGATAGTGCAATTACATAGTACGAACAAAAGTTAGCTATGTTTTACTGTCATATTCCATTACATAGGATGGGCCTTATGCATCAGGTAATGAAATGTGTCAGTCTGAGCTGGGAGACTCAGTGGGGATATCGTCCAGTATTCCATTAATGGTTCATCAGCTACGACAGCTTCAAGGGTTTCCTTCCAGCACAGCTGCAGTGGCTAACACTTGGGAATTACAATCTCTGAAGATGGGCTATACCAGCGTTTTTCTGAGTGCTTCATGACCACTAGTGAAAGCGTTTTATTGCTAGTTGAAGGTGGTGTTATGTTTAAGTATCTTTGTGTAAGCAAGATAACGCTGTGATTTAGATTTTTCTGTCACTAGGTTCTGCTGGATAACTTGAATCTGGCTCACTGTGTTGACATTGAGAACATTTGTGTAGCACAGGGAAGTGTAGGTGCCTGGTGTAATTGTGGATGTAATTGTGGGGTGTTACCTCCCCCCTTTCTCTCTGAGAGGCAGTTTAGGTCGATTTAAGCAAGGGGAGAATAGGTTCGAAGGTGCCTAGGTGCTGGCACCTAGGCACCTTCCTTGAGAGGTGAAATCTACGGGTCTGAGCTGGGAGGCTACCTTAGTCTTCAGACACTAAAATTCTACGGACTTGACACTGCTGGGATCAAGAAGTCATCTCCCCTAGTGATTGGAGCTTTGAATGCTAAATGGGACGCACACCCTCGGCCTTACGTCACGGGCCCGTGAAACTCATCTTCACTTGTTATATCCAGCTGGGGCTGCGCTAGTGCTGGGCTTGTCTACTGCAGCAGCAACACCCCTGTGGAGGGAGCGTCCTCCTACCCTTCCCACGGTGGCAAATACCAGGAGCTGTGTGTAAGTAGTAGTAGTTACTAGATGTCAAAGGCACTTCTCGGTAGACACTTGGCCATAATTTTGTGTATGTATGTGTGTGTGTGTGTGTGTGTGTGTGTGTGTGTGTGTGTGTGTGTGTGTGTGTGTGTGTGTGTGTGTGTGTGTAGTTTTTCTCGCACTGTTTTTTTCCTTTGGGAGATAGGCCATTATGAATCGTGGAAATTTTAAGGCAATAATGACTCCAGCTATGTTGGAACGAAACTTTTAAAGCTGCCTGGGCTACTGAACCCACACTGAAATGCTAGGCTACATCCTATGAGAGAGAGAGAGAGAGAGAAATAATGAAGAAAGGCAGGCTAGTAGCTAGTGGTGGTAATATAATGGTGTGTCAATGGGAGGGGAAGCTCAACGGTGGTACACTGCTGCTACCCGTCGCTACAGTTGCCAATATTTCCACGTAATCATTGTACTCTTCTTCCGTTACATATGCGTTACGAGTCCTTTCGTAGTGTGGCGGATGTTCTCCCCGTGTTAAATACGTGTGCGTGCCGTCTTAAAGTGTACACACAAGACGGTAGGTAGTATCAACGTTTTTTTCTTCTAGTTCTGTGGCATCGCGTGTGACGTAGCGAGTAGAGGTAGTCCACAGTACTCGACCCATTTACTAACACTCGTTTGTTTGCTCCCTCAGGAAACTGCGCTCGTCTTCCAGGATGCCTTCCTCTATCGCCGTGCCCGCCGAGCAGGCTTCCCTCCTAGGGTAAGTGTTGAGCAGTGTTGTTGTTGGCATGGTGATGGTGGGGCACGCTGTTCCAGGCACTCGCAGGCTGCAAGGCGCGTCACCCAGATGGAGGTTGAAGGTTACTGGTGGCGCCACCACGCCCCCTCCCCCCACTAATAATTACAATAATAATAATCTTTATTTCTACAAGTACTTGTACAACGTATACTGGCTTAGCTGACATCAGTGACATACTGCTATATAGAAAGCTCCTTGTTATACAGAACATTTCGGACAAATTAGGTCAATTTTCTCCCCAGGATGCGACCCACACAAGTCGACTAACACCCAGGTGCCTATTTTTCTGATAGGTGAACATAGACAGCAGGTGTCTTAAGGAAACACGCTCTGATATTTCCACTCGTATCGGGGATCGACCCCCGGACCTCAGTGTGTGTGCGCTGAGTGCCCTAGGAATCGAGCTACGGGATACCTAACAACTTCTACCCACCCTCACATACACCGCAAAATAAATTTCCTAAAAACAAATCAAAAGCCTATTTTCTGATTATCTGAAAACGCAAATGTTTCACAGTTGACGTACTGCTAGGTTCTCAGTATGTTTGTCATGTTACACTGCTGGGTGCTCAGTATGTTTGTCATGTTAGACTGCTAGGTGCTCAGTATGTTTGTCATGTTACACTGCTGTGTGCTCCGTATGTTTGTCATGTTACACTGCTAGGTGCTCAGTATGTTTGTCATGTTACACTGCTGGGTGCTCCGTATGTTTGTCATGTTACACTGCTAGGTGCTCAGTATGTTTGTCATGTTACACTGCTAGGTGCTCAGTATGTTTGTCATGTTACACTGCTAGGTGCTCAGTATGTTTGTTATGTTACACTGCTGGGTGCTCCGTATGTTTGTCATGTTACACTGCTAGGTGCTCAGTATGTTTGTCATGTTACACTGCTAGGTGCTCAGTATGTTTGTCATGTTACACTGCTAGGTGCTCCGTATGTTTGTCATGTTGCACTGCTAGGTGCTCCATGTGTTTGTCATGTTACACTGCTAGGTGCTCAGTATGTTTGTCATGTTACACTGCTAGGTGCTCCGTATGTTTGTCATGTTGCACTGCTAGGTGCTCCATGTGTTTGTCATGTTAGACTGCTAGGTGCTCAGTATGTTTGTCATGTTACACTGCTGGGTGCTCAGTATGTTTGTCATGTTACACTGCTGGGTGCTCAGTATGTTTGTCATGTTACACTGCTGTGTGCTCCGTATGTTTGTCATGTTAAACTGCTGTGTGCTCCGTATGTTTGTCATGTTACAAACATACCAGATCAACCAGGTTATGATGGCTCTGTATTCCGGCGAGCAACTAGCTGCAATAGTTTGCTTGATTATGCAAAGTAGAAGACTGTAAAATAACCACAGACGGTATAAATACACCGCCTCGTAACGCCCTTCTCTACAATCCTTCGGCGATGTGCAACACTTGGGTATCTTTATCGTTGAAACGGTTTGCCAACACAGAAGGCTTCTTCGGTCAGAGACACAGGCTGCAGGTATGATATAGAAATGTCGATGTAATCAGTCCATCAGTCTTGGAGAAAAAAATATTTGAGGTGGTCAGTCCCTCAGCCTGGAGAAGAGTTGAGCCTGATTCAACTATAAATATGTTAAGTACAAGGACACAAGTACAACTAATGTGACATTTTATTGTGGCAACGTTTCGCTCTCCAGGAGCTTTGTCAAGCCGTTACAAAAAATACATGGACACAGAGGATATATATAGGCTTAGAGTGAGGTGTAAGACACTTTATAATCGTTGTAGTAGTAGTTGTAATAATAGTGGTAGTAGTAGTTGTAATAGTGGTAGTAGTTGTAATAATAGTGGTAGTAGTTGTAATAATAGTAGTAGTAGTTGTAATAGTGGTAGTTGTTGTTGTAATAATAGTGGTTGTAGTTGTAATAATAGTGGTAGTTGTAATAATAATGGTAGTTGTTGTAATAGTGGTAGTAGTTGTAATAATAGTGGTAGTAGTTGTAATAATGGTAGTAGTTGTTGTAATAGTGGTAGTGGTTGTAATAATAATGGTAGTTGTAATAGTGGTAGTAGTTGTAATAATGGTAGTAGTTATAATAGTGGTAGTAGTTGTAATAATAATGGTAGTTGTAATAGTGGTAGTAGTTGTAATAATAGTGGTAGTTGTAATAGTGGTAGTTGTAATAATAGTGGTGGTAGTTGTTGTAATAATAGTGGTAGTAGTTGTAATAATAGTGGCAGTAGTTGTTGTAATAATAGTGGTAGTTGTTGTAATAATAGTGGTAGTTGTAATAATAGTGGTAGTTATAATAATGGTAGTAGTTGTAATAGTGGTGGTAGTTGTTGTAATAATAGTGGTAGTAGTTGTAATAATAGTGGTAGTAGTAGTAATACTTGTGGTTATAAGAGCTTATTGCTTGGGCAGCGTTAAATAACTCTTAGGTATTACAACTTCTACTAAGTACAACGATATTATTGTGTCTTACACCTCACTCTGAGCCTATATATACCCTCTGTGTCCATGTATTGTTTGTAATAGCTTGATAAAGCTCCTGGAGAGCGAAACGTTGCCACAATAAAATGTCACATTAGTTGTACTTGTGTCCTTTTACTTTACATATTGTCGGTAATTCTACCAACATTATTACATGAAGATTCCCTTATGCTGGATCCTTGTTGGAGTGGTTGCTCAACCAGACTGTGTGTGTTGGTGTTGGGTGTGTTGTTTGTGGGCGGTTGAGACACGTACTGGTGAGTGAGTGCTGAGTTACACCTCGAGTTTGCTTGAGTGTTCTTACTGAGTGCAGACCCTCGAGAATGACCCTGAAGCATCACTGAATACGACATCTAAGTGTGTGTGTGTGTGTGTGTGAGAGAGAGAGAGAGAGAGAGAGAGAGAGAGAGAGACAGAGACAGAGACAGAGACAGACAGAGAGGGAGGGAGGGAGGGGAGAAAGGTAGGTGGTACGTATGCACAATGTTGGCCAAATCCGGCCTAGGCTGGATGATAGCTTTGGTCAGGTAGTGTTATGATGGTGATGGGCGGGTGGGAATGGGTAGGTGATGGGTGGGCTGTGATAGGTAATGGGCAGGTGATGGTAATAGGCGATTTGGTGATGGGTGGGGTAGTGATGGTAATAGTTGATGCGAAGGTGATGGTAATAGGTAGTGATTGGTGGATGATGGGTGAGTGTTGGTAATAAGTGTTGAGGGAGTGATAGTGATAGGTGGTAATGGTGGGGTGGTGATGGGTGGATGGTACTGGTGATGAATGGGTGGCGACGATAAGGGCTGTGACAGTGGGTGGCCGGCAATGGGTAGCTGATAGTGATGGGCTCTTAATGATGGGTAGCATCGCCCACTACCCCCTCTCCAATTTCTCATTACCAATTCTCTTCTTTTCCTCACCCTCTCTCCCCCTCATTCCATCTCCCCCTCCCTTATAACCCCCTCCCCTCCATTAACACCTTTACCTCAAACTTGTCATTCCATCACCATCTCAACATCACCCTCTTAACCCATTACCCTCTTTAATGTCACCCATTTCCTTACCATTTCCGTCCCATCTTCCAGTTTCTCCCCATCTTTCACTTTCCCCATCTCCCACTTCCCCATCTCCCACTTCCCCATCTCCCACTTCCCCATCTCCCACTTCCCCATCTCCCACTTCCCTATCTCCCACTTCCCGCTCACACATACACTGATATACAGCCCTCAGTGTAAATACTTGAGATATACAGAAATAACTATCCTTCATGTATACACCGCTGCCCACACCACATACACTGACAAACTACACAAAAAATATACAAATTTTGAAATTGTCGTTGGTTAGTTACTATCATGATTAGTTACTATCATGATTAGTTACTATCATGATTAGTTACTATCATAATTAGTTACTATCATGATTAGTTACTATTATAATTAGTTACTATCATAATTAGTTACTATCATGATTAGTTACTATTATAATTAGTTACTATCATAATTAGTTACTATCATGATTAGTTACTATTATAATTAGTTACTATTATAATTAGTTACTATCATAATTAGTTGCTATCATGTTTAGTTAATATCATAATTAGTTACTATCATGATTAGTTACTATTATAATTAGTTACTATCATAATTAGTTACTATCATAATTAGTTACTATTATGATTAGTTACTATCATAATTAGTTGCTATCATGTTTAGTTAATATCATAATTAGTTACTATCATGATTAGTTACTATCATGATTAGTTACTATCATGATTAGTTACTATCATAATTAGTTACTATCATGGTTAATTACTATCAAGGTTAGTTAATATTAACGTAAGATACTATCATGGTTAGTTACTATCATGGTTAGTTAATATTATCGTAAGATACTGTCATGGTTAGTTACTATCATGGTTAGTTACTATCATGGTTAGTTACTATCATGGTTAGTTAATATTATCGTAAGATACTGTCATGGTTAGGTTAGTTATTATCGTAAGATACTATCATAGTTACTATTATAGGTATGAAGGTATTAATGTGATATTTTAGGCTCTGGTTCTTGTCACACATGATCCCTGTCTTCGTCTTTGTTTTTTTAAACAGAGATTAAACCCGAAAAATAGAGTAAACCCAGCATGCATGAAGATTGAACCCAGCATGCATGAAGATTGAACCCAGCATGCATAAAGATTGAACCCAGCATGCATGAAGATTGAACCCAGCATGCATGAAGATTGAACCCAGCATGCATAAAGATTGAACCCAGCATGCATGAAGATTGAACCCAGCATGCATGAAGATTGAACCCAGCATGCATGAAGATTGAACCCAGCATGCATGAAGATTGAACCCAGCATGCATAAAGATTGAACCCAGCATGCATGAAGATTGAACCCAGCATGCATGAAGATTGAACATAGCATGCATGAAGATTGAACCCAGCATGCATAAAAAACATTACTTAACGAGAACTAGTTAAATCTCGTTAATGTGACCTGTTTAAGTGTATCTGGCGTGAGTGTACCTTCCTTGTGGTGTTTCACAATGTGTTGCAGGGAACACTGTATTCTGTACGTGGTGCTTGGACGTGGCAGTGAAACCGAAGTTGAGGAGAGCGGAATGGTGAGTGGGATGGTTGTGGGAGAGGGGGAGGTAGGATGGTGAGTGGGATGGTAGTGAAAGATGGGGAGGTAGGATGGTGAGTGGGATGGTAGTGAGAGAGGAGAAGGTAGGATGGTGACTGGGATGGTAGTGAGAGAGGAGAAGGTAGGATGGTGATTGTGATGGTAGTGAGAGAGGGGAAGGTAGGATGGTGAGTGGGATGGTTGTGAGAGAGAAGGTGGGATGGTGAGTGGGATGGTAGTGAGAGAGGAGAAGGTAGGTTGGTGAGTGGGATGGTAGTGAGAGAGGAGAAGGTAGGATGGTGAGTGGGATGGTAGTGAGAGAGGAGAAGGTAGGATGGTGAGTGGGATGGTAGTGAGAGAGGAGAAGGTAGGATGGTGAGTGAGATGGTAGTGAGAGAGGAGAAGCTACGATGGTGAGTGGGATGGTAGTGAGAGAGGAGAAGGTAGGATGGTGACTGGGATGGTAGTGAGAGAGAAGGTAGGATGGTGATTGGGATGGTAGTGAGAGAGGGGAAGGTAGGATGGTGAGTGGGATGGTAATGAGAGAGGGAAGGTAGGATGGTGAGTGGGATGGTAGTGAGAGAGGAGAAGGTAGGATGGTGACTGGGATGGTAGTGAGAGAGAAGGTAGGATGGTGAGTGGATGGTAGTGAGAGAGGAGAAGGTAGGATGGTGAGTGGGATGGTAGTGAGAGAGGGGAAGGTGGGATGGTGAGTGGGATGGTATTGAGAGAGGGAAAGGTGGGATGGTGAGTGGGATGGTAGTGAGAGAGGGGAAGGTGGGATGGTGAGTGGGATGGTAGTGAGAGAGGGGAAGGTGGGATGGTGAGTGGGATGGTAGTAAGAGAGGGGAAGGTGGGATGGTGAGTGGGATGGTAGTGAGAGAGGGGAAGGTGGGATGGTGAGTGGGATGGTAGTGAGAGAGGGGAAGGTAGGATGGTGAGTGGGATGGTAGTGAGGGGGGAAGGTGGGATGGTGAGTGGGATGGTAGTGAGAGGGGAAGGTGGGATGGTGAGTGGGATGGTAGTGAGAGAGGGGAAGATGGGATGGTAGTGAGGGGGGGAAGGTGGGATGGTGAGTGGGATGGTAGTGAGAGAGGGGATGGTGAGTGGGATGGTAGTGAGAGAGGGGAAGGTGGGATGGTGAGTGGGATGGTAGTGAGAGAGGGGAAGGTGGGATGGTAGTGAGGGGGGGGAAGGTGGGATGGTGAGTGGGATGGTAGTGAGAGAGGGGAAGGTGGGATGGTGAGTGGGATGGTAGTGAGAGAGGGGAAGGTGGGATGGTAGTGAGGGGGGGAAGGTGGGATGGTGAGTGGGATGGTAGTGAGAGAGGGGAAGGTGGGATGGTGAGTGGGATGGTAGTGAGAGAGGGGAAGGTGGGATGGTGAGTGGGATGGTAGTGAGAGAGGGGAAGGTGGGATGGTAGTGGGATGGTAGTGAGAGGGGTAGGTGGGTTGGTGAGTGGGATGGTAGTGAGAGAGGGGAAGGTGGGATGGTGAGTGGGATGGTAGTGAGAGAGGGGAAGGTGGGATGGTGAGTGGGATGGTAGTGAGAGAGGGGAAGGTGGGATGGTGAGTGGGATGGTAGTGAGAGAGGGGAAGGTGGGATGGTGAGTGGGATGGTAGTAAGAGAGGGGAAGGTGGGATGGTAGTGAGAGAGGGGAAGGTGGGATGGTGAGTGGGATGGTAGTAAGAGAGGGGAAGGTGGGATGGTAGTGAGAGAGGGGAAGGTGGGATGGTGAGTGGGATGGTAGTGAGAGAGGGGAAGGTGGGATGGTAGTAAGAGAGGGGAAGGTGGGATGGTAGTGAGGGGGGGAAGGTGGGACGCAGGACTTTTTTTTTTTTTTTTTGGCAAAATTGGACGCATCAGCGTTAAGCTGCTGCCCTGTTCTTTATGATAGTTACGTAGTGGGATCACAAGCTATCTCTGTTTCACTGTCATATTCCATCACACAGGATGGTGTTTCACTGTCATATTCCATCACACAGGATGGTGTTTCACTGTCATATTCCATCACACAGGATGGTGTTTCACTGTCATATTCCATCACACAGGATGGCGTTTCACTGTCATATTCCATCACACAGGATGGCGTTTCACTGTCATATTCCATCACACAGGATGGTGTTTCACTGTCATATTCCATCACAATTGAACCATAGTCATATAGTGAATGGTAAGGTTATTGATGTATAGTGAGTATCCAATAGTGATTGTAAATTGTTGAGTATAACAATATTCCAAATGATCTACAGTGCATAGTGTATGGTAGATTATGTAATGTATGCGTGTAACATGTGGGCGTAGCATGTGGGTGTAATATGTGGGTGTAACATATGGGTGTAATGTGTGTGTGTAACCTGGTGTAATATGTAGGTGTGAACATTAAAATGGTATAAAATACCGACAGGTTGTTAGGTAAGACACATATGCAACAGTTAGGTATCTTTATTATGAAACGTTTCGCCTACACAGTAGGCTTCTATCAACTTTTCTGTACTTGACTGAAGAAGCCTACTGTGTAGGCGAAACGTTTCATAATAAAGATACCTAACTGTTGCATATGTGTCTTACCTAACAACAATATGTAGGTGTAACATGTTTTGAAACACCACTAGCGTGCTGTTGCCAGATGCCGTCAGATAAGTGGAGATGCATGTAACTTGACTCACGAAATCGTAATGACACGATTACAGACAAACCATGCCAGACGACCGACGCGTTAGCCAGTGGCTGACGCGTCGGTCTGAAATTTTCTGACTCTCTGATTGCGGGTTCTAACCCCGCCCGTGGTATGGTTTAGATACATGTCTATAACATTGGAAAAGGTATAAATAATACGAGTCATAATTTAAAGTGAGAGACTGCGAGGTCATAGTAAAGAGAGAATATTTAAAATACTAGAGGGATGTGGTATTTGTTCCATCCTGTGAAGGTTTAAAGATGAAGAGAAAACGAGTTAAGTCAGCGACCTGACTGGAGTTACAGGATATGTGAGGTGATTACTCACAACCACTACTCTACACACTCACCACCCACCACAAACTCAGGGTTGGGGAACTAACTCCAGCAATAATATACCAGATGGGATGTTCAGTATGTTTAACTTCAACAACCACAGAACTGACTGGGACAAAATTAACTAAGAACTATCGGACATATCCTAAGAAACAGTCATGAGCAATAATGTTGGTAGAATTACTTTATAGTCATGAGCAATAATGTTGGTAGAATTACTTAGTCATGAGCACCCTAAATCCTCACCAGTGCCTGGTAAGTCTGAATACAGAAGCATACAAGGTCTGTATTAAATATGTACCATTGTGAAAACCTAGAAGATCAGATATGGAAAGAAAACATTGGAGATAGTACACAGGAAGAAAAAAATGTTACCGAAATGCTGAAAAACATTCATGTCACAACGAAGATAGTCTTAGCTGAGAGATCACTGATTTATAGCAAAAGCTTAATAAGATGTACCAAACAGAAGTAGAAGGGAAACAAAAGGCCGGTCAGGATACTGCAAGAAATCCAAAATATTCATACGCAAAATCCAAGCTAAGAACTACCTGTAGAATTGAACCATGAGAGAAGACTCGTTATACTGACGATGAACAGGAAACGAGTGAAATTCTAAAAGAACAGTATGAGTTGTGGATCAGCAGTCCACTGAATGACAGCAAGGTAGAGAATGTAGAAACATTTTTCATTCCACCAGAAAGCTGCGCAGACTAACATTAGTACTAGTCCTGTAGAATTCGAAAAAGACACTGAAATTATTCCCGCTCACTCAGCATCTGAAGCAGATTCATGGAATTCAAAATTAATAAAAAAAAGTGCAAAAAATTGTTAATGTAGATAATGTGGAAAGAACCTTCAGTGAACATACAGGTTCAATCAAGCACCTTAATTACTGGGAGTGGCTGGAATCACTGGAGCGCAGGCGAGAGAGACTTTATAATCTACACCTGGAAAATCCTAGAGGGACTGGTCCTAAATCTGGACACAGAAATCACTCCCTACGAAGGCAAAAAAAGGGGCAGGCGTGCAACATGCCCCCGGTGACTGTTGAACAGCCTCCCACCAGGCACAAGAGGAATTACCGATAGACCTCTGGCTGCTGTCAAGAGGGAGCTGGACAGATACCTAAAGTCAGTACCCGATCTGCGGGGCTGTGGTTCGTACATCGAACTACGTGCGGCCAGTAGTAACAGCCTGGGTGATTAGACCCTGACCCACTGGGGGACCTGGCCAAGGACTGGGCCGCGGGGGCGTTGACCCCGGAACACCCTCCAGGTAGACCACTAGCACGAGCCCTCAGTATTCTTTGGAGAAGAGCCTTAAAGATTGTAGACGTAGCTCCTTTGCATAAGGGAGGTAGTAGAGCAGCGGCTAAAAATCACAGACCAGTAGGCCTAACTACCCACATCATAAAAATCTTGAAAAGAATGATGAGATGACAGGTTACGAACTTCATGGGAGAGTTCAATCGACATAACCCAAACCAGCATGATTTTAGAGGACGACGATCATGTCTGTCACAGCCGCTGAACCATTGTGACAGAATTACGGAGGCATTGGAAGGAAAACAAAACGCTGATTATGCAAAGGTATTTGACAAATGCGATCAGAGTGATTTCACATAGCATGAGAGGGGGAAGGTAGGCAGATGGATTTTCGGTTTTCCAACACAAAAGTTTTGCATCATCATTTGCAGATGAAACTAAAGTAAGCGTGAGGATCACTTCGGTAGGAGATACTGAAAAATTCCAAGAAGATATAAGCAGTGATTTCCAGTGAGCAGTGAAGAACATGACGTTCATTTGTGATAAGTTCCAGCTGCTTAGGTATGGAAAGAATGAAGAACTCAAAAGCGATACTGTAAACAGAACTCAAGAGGATCCTCAAGTAGAACGAAAGGAGCACGTGGAAGACCTGGGAGTTGACCTTTCTTTAAAAGAACACGGTAAGACCAAGGTCACGATTACCAGGACGATGAAGAGGTGGATAATGAGAACTTGCAAACCAAGAGAAATAATGCGAATGGTGACACTTTTGAAATCGCTCGTGCTCCCTCATTTGGAATATTGTTTAGTGTTGACGGCCCCGTTCAGGGCAGGAGAAACATCAGATGTGGAACAAATGCGGAGATCGTTTACAGCACACAAAGCCAATAAAGTATTTAAATTACTGGGAACGCCTTAATTAAATATGTACTCACTGAAGTGGAGGAGAGAGAGATACATGATATATACCTCGAAACTACTTGAGGGCCTGGTCCCAGGTCTGCACACTGCCATAACATGTGGAGTGAGAGATATGGGAGGAAGTGCAAAATAAACCCAGTGACAGCAGGAGCACCGTGTGCGCAACAAGGGAACACTGTATCAACATCCGTGGCCCCAGAATATTCAACATCTTACCAAAAGGTATCGCAAACACTGCTGGGACAATGCAGAAGTCTTCAAGAGGAAACTGGACAGGTGCCAGATCAACCAGGCTGTGATGGATATGTGGGTCATCGGGTCACCAGCAGTAACCGCTTGCTTGACCAGGCAAGTACCAGACGAGCCTGATCCAAGGTCGGGCTCTGGGAGTAGAAAATGTATATCAGAGGTTATATAAGGTTCATCAGCTAGGGCAACTTGTAAGGTTTCCCTCCAGTAGAGTTACAGTTACTATCACTTGGGTATTACCATCTATCAGCGTGACCTATTTCATACACACCAGTAAAGGGATTTTAATGAAGCTGTCTTTATCATCGCAAAACGAACAATAAAAAAATATGTATAGGGCATAGGGGGAGGAAGGGAAAGAGACACAGACACACAGACACACACACACACAGCCCCGCACAGCCCCACACACACACAGCCCCGCACAGCCCCCTCCCCCACACACACACACTACAATGGATCAGGGAATACTTGTCAGGAAGACAGCAGCGAGTCATGGTACGTGGCGAGGTGTCAGAATGGGCACCTGTGACCAGCAGGGTCCCACAGGGGGTCAGCCCCAGGACCAGTGCTGTTTCTGGTATTTGTGAACGATGTGACGGAAGGAATAGACTCCGAAGTGTCCCTGTTTGCAGATGACGTGAAGTTGATGAGAAGAATTCATTCGATCGAAGACCATGCAGAACTACAAAGGGATCTGGACAGGCTGCAGACCTGGTCCAGCAATTGGCTCCTGGAGTTCAACCCCACCAAGTGCAAAGTCATGAAGATTGGGGAAGGGCAAAGAAGACCGCAGACGGAGTACAGTGTAGGGGGCCAGAGACAAACCTCACTCAAGGAAAAAGATCTTGGGGTGAGTATAACACCAGGCACATCTGAAGCGCACATCAACCAAATAACTGCTGCAGCATATGGGCGCCTAGCAAACCTCAGAACAGAATTCCGACATCTCAATAAGGAATCGTTCAGGACCCTGTACACCGTGTACGTTAGACCCATATTGGAGTATGCGGCACCAGTTTGGAACCCACACCTATCCAAGCACGTAAAGAAACTAGAGAAAGTGCAAAGGTTTGCAACAAGACTAGTCCCAGAGCCAAGAGGTATGTCCTACGAGGAGAGGTTAAGGGAAATCAACCTGACGACACTGGAGGACAGGAGAGACAAGGGGGACACGATAACGACATACAAAATACTGAGAGGAATTGACAAGGTGGACAAAGACAGGATGTTCCAGAGATGGGACACAGCAACAAGGGGACACAGTTGGAAGTTGAAGACACAGATGAATCACAGGGATGTTAGGAAGTATTTCTTCAGCCGCACACACACAGCCCCCCCCCACACACACACACAGCCCCCCACACACAGCCCCCCCCCATACACACACATCGCACTAGAGAATGGAAAATACAGAGATTAATCGAAGAGTCAGAAACTAGTATGCACAGGTAAGGAGGGAAGCCCAGTGACAGTACGAAAACGACATAGCATAGAAAGTCAGGTCTGACCCGAAGCTGTTGTATAGTCACATCAGGAGGAAGACAACAGTCAAGGACCAGGTAATCAGGCAGAGGAAAGAAGGTGGGAAACTCACAAGAAACGACCAAGCAGTACATGAGTTCAACACGAGATTTAAGGAAGTATTTACAGTGGAGACAAAAAAGGACTCTGGGAAGTCAGAACAGAGGGGGGACACCAACAAGTGTTGGATGAAATACACAACCGAGGAGGAGGTGGAGAAGCTGCTAAATGAACTTGATACCTCAAATGCGGTGGGACCAGACATCTCTCTGTGGGTCCTTAGAGAGAGAGTAGAGATGCTGTGTGTGCCACTAATAACAATTTTCAACACATCTATCGAAACTGGGCAAATACCTGAAGTATGGAAGACGGCAAATGTAGACCCCATTTTTAAGAAAGATCCGTGTCAATGACGTGTATAATATGCAAAGTCATGGAGAGTGGTGGATCACCTAGAATGGAACAAGCTTATAAACGACAACCAGCACAGATTCATGGAAAGTAAATCCTGTGCCACAAGTCTACTGGAGTTTTATGACAAGGTAACGGAAGTAAGACAGGAGAGAGAGGCTTGGGTAGATTGCATTTTCTTGGACTGCAAGGAGGCCTTCGACACAATTCCTCACAAGAGATTAGTGCAAAAGCTAGAGGATCAAGCATGCATAACAGGAAGGGCACTGCAATGGATCAGAGATTACTTGACAGGGAGGCAACAACGAGTTATGGTACGTGACGAGGTATCAGTGTGGGGCGCCTCTGACGAGTGGGGTCCCACAGGGGTCAGTCCTAGGACCAGTGCTATTTTTGATGTATGTGAATGACATGACGGAAGGGATAGACTCAGAAGTGTCCCTGTTCGCAGATGATGCGAAGTTAATGAAGAGAATTAAATCGGATGAGATCAGGCAGGAATACAAAGAATCCTGGATTTACTGCAAGCTTGGTCCAGCAACTGGCTCCTCGAATTTACCCCGCCAAATGCAAAGTCAGGAAGATCGGGGAAGGGCAAAGAAGACCGCAGACAGAGTATAGGCTAGGTGGCCAAAGACTGCAAACCTCACTTAAGGAAAAGGATCTTGGGGTGATAACACTGAGCACGTCTCCGGAAGCGCACATCAACCAGATAACTGCTGCAGCATATGGGAGCCTGGCAAACCTTGAGAATAGCGTTCCGATACCTCGGTAAGGAATCGTTCAAGACTATACACCGTGTATGTCAGACCCATACTGAAGTATGCATCACCAGTTTGGAACCCACACCTGGTCAAGCACGTCAAGAAATTAGAGAAAGGGCAAAGGTTTGCAACAAGATGTCCCTCCTGTCCTTCAGTGTCGTCAGGTTGAGTTCTTTTCGTAGGACATGCCCCTTAGCTCCGGGACTATTCTCGTTTTAAACCTTGGCACTTTCTCTAGCTTGCTGACATGCTTGGCCAGGTGAGGGTTCCCAACTTGAGCTGCATATTCCAATATGGGCCTGACGTACACGGTGTACAGGGTCCGGAACGACTCCTTACTGAGATGAAATGCTTTTCTTAGGTTCACTAGTCGCCCATATGCTGCAGCAGTTATTTGGCTGATGTGCGCCTTTCGCCTCAGCACATGGGCTCGGTGTGTGTGTGTGTGTGTGTGTGTGTGTGTGTGTGTGTGTGTGTGTGTGTGTGTGTGTGTGTGTGTGTGCGTGTGCGTGTGCGTGTGCGTGCGTGCGTGTGTACTAACCTGTTTGTGGTTGAAGGGGTCGATTCATAGCTCCTGGCCCCCACCTTTTCACTGATTGCTACTAGGTCCTCTCTCCCTGCTCCATGAGCTTTATCAAACCTCGTCTTAAAATTATGAATGGTTCCTACCTCCACTACGAGCGAGCGAGAAAGGGGATGGGGAGAGAAGGAAGGAAAGAGAGACAAAGACACACGGATACACAAACACACATACACACACACACACAGACCTACAGACACATAGGTTATAAACTTTTTGACCCAGTGACCTCTTTAATCATGCATTACAAAGTTGGAATTATCGCTGTTGCATACTAATCTCCCATTAAACTGCTCCATTAAGTTGCTCATCCAATCTGGCTTGGTTGTCACTCTCGGGGCTTCTTAAACTGATAACGCAGGTTTTCCTGTCACTTCTTTTATGCTCTTTTTCGTTTTTAATTATAACTTGAACTAATGGTTTGTGGTAACCGGTTTCAGCAAACAGTACTCTTCCGGTTTGATATCTATTCGTTCCTCCTAGTTTTCTCTTCTCTTGTCTACCTTTAAAGATTTTTGGGCGAACAACTGCGCTGTTCTTGATGATTGAGAATGATTACCTATTTGTAGTTAAAATGAGCAGAGCTAAACTTAGGGCGTTACAAACAAGGTATATAATACCGGAAACGTTTCGCCCACTATGGTTTTGTTCAGTTAGCTAACGTTGCGTTTGTGTCTTTTATACATACACTTTCATTGTCGGTAGTTGGCAGTCTATGGACGGTCAGTGTGAGAAACGGAGAGAATAATTGAAAGATGGAGGAGAGGGAGATGTAAGGGAGAAATGTTATGTGGTGTCTGTGAGTTACGATGGTGGAGTGTTGAGAGTTACGATGGTGGAGTGTTGAGAGTTACGATGGTGGAGTGTTGAGAGTTACGATGGTGGAGTGTTGAGAGTTACGATGGTGGAGTGTTGAGAGTTACGATGGTGGAGTGTTGTGAGTTACGATGGTGGAGTGTTGAGTTACGATGGTGGAGTGTTGTGAGTTACGATGGTGGAGTGTTGTGAGTTACGAAGGTTATCTGGAGGCTACCTGGAGGGCATTCTGGGGATCAACGCCCCCACGGCCCGGTTCACGACCAGGCCTCCCGGTGGATCAGGGCCTGATCAACGAGGCTGTTACTGCTGGCCGCACGCAATCCTACGAGCGAACCACAGCCCGACTGATCCGGCACAGTCTTTAGGTATCTGTCCAACTCCCTCTTGAAGACAACCAGGGGTCTCCCCGTAATGCCCCTTATTGCTGGTGGGAGGCTGTTGAACAGTCTTGGGCCCCGGACACTTATTGCGTTTTCTCTTAGTGTACCAGTGACGCCCCTACTTCTCACTGGGGGTATGTTGCATCGCCTGCCAAGTCTTTTGCTTTCGTATGGAGTGATTGCTGTGTGCATATTAGGGACCAGTCCCTCCAGAATCTTCCAGGTGTAGATTATGATATATCTCTCTCGCCTGCGCTCTATTGAGTACAAGTCAAGTGCTTCCAGGCACTCCCAGTAGATAAGGTGTTTGATGGAACTTATACGTGCAGTAAAGGTTCTCTGTACATTCTCTAGATCTGCAGTTTCACCTGCCTTGAATGTTAATGTACAACAGTATTCCAGCCTAGAGAGAATAAGTGATTTAAAAAGGATCATCATTGGCTCAGGATCTCTTGTCTTGAATGTTCTCATTATCCATCCTATCAGTTTCCTCGCAGTTGTGATAGTGGCATTGTTGTGGTCCTTGAAGGTGAGGTCTTCGGACATTACTACACCCAGGTCCTTCACATTACTTTTCCGCTCTATCGTGTGATTGGAGTTTGTAGTATATTCAGTCCTAGTTATTATTTCCTCCAGTTTTCCATAACGGAGTAGTTGGAATTTGTCTTCATTGAACATCATATTGTTCTCTGTTGCCCATTGGAAAACTTGGTTTATATCTTCTTGGAGCTTTGCTGTGTCCTCAGTGGATGACACTCTCATGCAGATCCTAGTATCGTCTGCAAAAGATGATACAGTGCTGGGGTTTACATCTCTGTCTATGTCTGATATGAGAATAAGGACAGAGCTCTTCACTATGGCAGCATCTGATTTAACTATTTACCACTGCTCTTTGTGTGCAATTGGTTAGAAAGTTGAAGATCCATCTGCCTACTTTGCCGGTTATCCGTTTAGCACGTATTTTGTGTGCTATTACACCATGGTCGCACTTGCCAAAGGCTTTTGCAAAGTCTGTGTATACTACATCCGCATTCTGTTTTTCTAGTGCATCTAGGACCATATCATAGTGGTCAAGCAGTTCCGAAAGGCAGGAGCGACCTGCTCTGAAACCATGTTGCCCTGGGTTGTGCAATTTTTGGGAGTCAGGTGGTTTGCTATCCTGCTTCTTAGAACTCTTTCAAAGATTTTTATGATGTGGGACGTTAAAGCTATTGGTCTATAGTTCTTAGCTACTGCTTTGCTGCCACCTTCATGGTGGGGTGTTGAGAGTTACGACGGTGGAGTGTTGAGAGTTACGATGGTGAGTGGTGGTGTTTGGGTGAGTTGGTTATTTAGGAAGTTGACAACGCTGACACTGTGCGGTTACTAGGCATGAGACGATGCAAAAAAAAAAAAAAAATTGTCGATGCCGATACCATCAAAATTAGCGGATAGCCGTCGATATCAATACTATGACACCCCCCCCCCCCCGAGGGATCAGCCTGATCTGTACGATAGTTACATTTTTTCCTAGTGTGTAGCTATACTAAGTATGATAATTAAATTGTGAGAACACCCGCAGTGTGCTGCTACAGTATTCTGTATTATAGTTACATTGTGGCAACACTCGCACTGTGCTGCTACCCAGTTCAGTATGACAGAAATACAATGGGAATAAACACTGTTTACATGTCACAGTGCACCACACGGGATGGGTCACACACACACAAGGTAATGAACTCTCTCAACCTTTTGTCAGTCTGGAGAGGGTGGTGATGCAGGCAAGTTTTATTTCACGTTTGTAGTAACAGCTTGGTATGTCAAGCTGAAGGTGTTGTTATATTTAAGTATCTTTGTATAAGCAAGACAACACTGTGATTTAGATTTTGTTTGGTTTGTCACTCACTAGGCTCTGCTGAGACTGATAATACTTGTGTAGCATAGTAAAGTGTAGGCGCCTGATGTAATTGTGGAGTGTATCCTGTACCTCACCCCCACCTCTCTCTCTCTCTCTCTCTCTCTCTCTCTCTCTCTCTCTGTCTCTCTCTCTATCTCTCTCTCTGTCTCTCTCTCTGTCTCTCTGTCTCTCTGTCTCTCTGTCTCTCTCTCTGTCTGTCTCTCTCTCTGTCTGTCTCTCTCTCTCTCTCTCTCTCTCTCTCTCTCTCTCTCTCTCTCACACACACACACACACACACACACATTTCCATTGTGTATACCTGGAGAGGGTTTCGGGGGTTAACGCCCCCCGTCAAAGAATATTTTCTACACTAGGTAGGGAGCATCAAACAGTAGTGTTATCTGCACTAAACTCGATGCACACATTCCATCAGTCACTTACGTTACAGTTCTCATGTTATTCTTCGTTTTGTTTAGCTAACATGTCAGTACTTCTGCAACTAAATGTAACCATCGCATTTTTAAACTCGTTGTTGCCGATTCTGAGAGACCTGACAGACCTGAATTATGTGGACTTAAGACCTGTGTCCTCAATGATGGCCGCTCTGAAACAAGTTCTGATATTATCCTTTATACCGTTGAAGAATTTTGAGAGTATATCTACTCTCTGAGCCCGGTCATGGGCCAGGCTTGTCTGGTGCTCGCCTGGTCAACCAGGCTGTTGCTGCTGGAGGCCCGCTGCCCCACATATCCATCACAGCCTGGTTGATCTGGCACCTGGTGAAGATACTTGTCTAGTTTCCTCTTGAAGGCTTCAACACTTGTTCCAGCAGTGTTTCTGATATCTTCTGGTAAGATGTTGAAAAGTCTGGGACCCCGGATGTTGATACAGTGTTACCTTATTGCTCCCACCGTACCCCTGCTCCTCACTGGGTTTATTTTACACTTCCTCCCATATCTCTCACTCCAATATGTTGTTATGGCAGTGTGCAGAGTTGGGGCCAAGCCCTCGAGTACCTTCCAGGTATATATTATCATGTACCTCTCTCTCCTTCGCTCCAATGAGTACATGTTCAAGACTTGCAGGCGTTCCCAGTAGTTTAGGTGCTTTACTGGCTCAATGCGAGCCGTAAACGATCTCTGTATTTGTTCCAGCTCCGATATTTATCCTGCCTTGAACGGGACCGTCAACACTGAGCAATATTCTAAGTGAGGGAGCACTAGCGATTTGAAGAGTGTCACCATCGGCATTGTTTCCCTTGTTTTGAAAGTTCTCAATACCCACCCAGTCATCTTCCTGGCTGTCGTGATCTTTGTCTTGTTATGGTCTTTAAAAGAAAGCTCCGCTGACATAATTATTCCAAGGTCTTTTACGTGTTCCTTACGTTCTATTTGGTGTCCCTCTTGAGTTTTGTATATAGTGTTTCTTTTGAGTTCTTCATTCTTTCCATACCTAAGCAGCTGGAACTTATCACCATTGAACGTCATGTTGTTTTCCACTGCCCACTGGAAAACCCTGTTTATGTCTTTCTGTACTTTTTCAGTGTCCTCTACCGTACTGACTTTCATGCTTATTTTAGTGTCATCTGCAAATGATGATACAAAAAGTGTGCCGGGTGTTTTTATCTATGCTATAAGGATGAGAAACAGCAGAGGTGCCAGGACAGTGCCTTGGGGCACTGAGCTGTTAACATCGCTGATGCTGGATCTTGCCCTGTTCACTACTACTTTTTGTGTTCTGTGTGTTAGGAAACCGAAAATCCATCTGCTTACCTTCCCCGTAATACTCATGGCCTTCATTTTGTGCGCTATCACTCCATGATCGCATTTGTCGAACGCTTTTGCAAAATCTGTGTAAATCACATCTGCGTTTTGGTCATCTTCCAGTGCCTCTGTAATTCTGTCATAATGGTTCAGCAGCTGTGACAGACATGATCGTCCTGCTCTAAAACCATGCTGGTTCGAGTTATGTTGGTTGTGCTGGTCCATGAAATTTGTAACCTGCCGTCTCAACACTCTTTCGAAGATTTTTATGATGTGAGAGGTTAGGGCTACTGGTCTGTAATTTTTAGCTAGTGCTCTACTGCCTCCCTTGTGCAAAGGAGGCAGTAGAGCACTAGCTTAAGATATTAAACCTTTCTGTTTAATGTTTATATCATGCATGAAATAGGGAATCCAGATGGGGCCTGTGTTTAGACTAATGTCCAGAGGATAGTGTTTTTTTTTTTCGTTTTTTATTAATATGGAGTTCCAGGAATCTGGGCCTGGGGCAGAGTGTATGGGCATGCCGTCAGTGGCTTCTTCAAAGTTAAGTGGGGATATGTTGGAAATTTTAGATATTGGCAAAATTTTGAGTATTCTCAATTTTTTTGGGGGGGATTGGCAGTTTTGAGTGGGATTAGCAGCTCGGTGAACACAGTCATGTTGTGACTTATCTTGCGTCTGGCAAGACAGCGATAAAGTGAAAGACGAACGTTTTTTTCTTTTTCGGGCCACCCTGCCTTGGTGGGAGACGGCCGATGTGTTAATAAAATAAAAATAATCTTTTATTAAGGCTTTTGTTTATAATGTGAAGGCTAATCAAATAGAGCCAGCTGGTCGAGTGGTTAACGCACCGGCCTGTTAATTTTAAGACTCGTTCTGTTTTTTTTTTTTTTTTTTTTTTTTTTTACATTCGTGTTTTTACAATTTTTGTGGGTCATGTAAAGGCTGTATTCCCAAGCTATTTTAGAGATGGTCTCCCCTCAAAAAATGAGACCCCCCCTACCCCTTTAAATACACGAAAATTAGGTAATGTAAAATTATAAGCTATATTCAGCTGGAGAATATCCAGGACACGACCCAATCATAGTAGTGTGATGGAGTTTTATTTAGTCTCCCCTTAGTCGTGCCCAGATTATGATTACTACTTCATTTGTATGGTCTTCCCTCCGTGAACTGTAGATATATTAGATACTTGTGAAACACTTACCTGGAATATACCTAGAGGGGGTGTCTGGGATCAACTCCCCCGCGGCCTGTTCCGAGACCAGGCCTCGTGGTGGATCAGGGCCTGGTCAGCCACTTGGGTATCTTCATTATGCAAACATTCTCCCAACCAGTGACTTCCGGAGTCCAATACAGTGAAGAATGGTTGAAGATCAGGAGGAGTTTGATGCAGTCAGTCCCTCAGCCTTGAATCGATATAATCGGTCCATCAGCCTTGAGTCGATATAATCGGTCCATCAGCCTTGAGTCGATATAATCAGTCCATCAGCCTTGAGTCGATATAATCAGTCCATCAGCCTTGAATCGATATAATCGGTCCATCAGCCTTGAGTCGATATAATCGGTCCATCAGTCTTGAGGAACTGATTACCTCAAAGTACTTCTCATTTTCAACCATTCTTTTTATTAGACTGAAGAGGCCATTGGTTGACGAAACGTTTCCACAATAGATACCCAGGTGCTGCACAACTGTCTTAATTCATCATCCTGTCTGTTCTCTGAACCATTTATCAGTATTCATTGTATATATAAATTCAGATGTACTCCTGTAACCCTTTTGGGGCCTAGTTCCTAGGCCTTTTGTGTATCCATATGTTTTTGCGCTACTATCCGCAGGATGGATATAATGTGCACAGTAAAGTAGCTACTACCATCCACAACATGGATATGTTACACACAAACTAGCCACTACCAGCCACAGGATGGATGCGGGTACACAAACTAGCCACTACCAGCCACAGGATGGATGCGGGTACACAAACTAGCCACTACCAGCCACAGGATGGATGCGGTTATATAAACTAGCCATTACCAGCCACTGGATGGATGCGGTTACATAAACTAGCCATTACCAGCCACTGGATGGATGCGGTTACATTAACTAGCCATTACCAGCCACTGGATGGATGTGGGGTGCACAGTAAACTAGCCACTTCGGCGACAAAATCTAACCCTGCATTAATATTGGTAGAATTACCGAAAAAATGTTTGGTAAAAGGACACAAAGTGCAACTAGTGACATTTTATTGTGGCAACGTTTCGCTCTCCAGAAGCTTGATAAAGCTCCTGGAGAGCGAAACGTTGCCACAATAAAGTGTCACATTAGTTGCACTTGTGTCCTTTTACCTAAAATCTAACCTCCCCTCGGAAGGAAGACTTTATAGTCTAACACTCAGACTCCCACACGTGAGTTATGTTGTCGTAAATAGTTAACTACACGTTTATTACGACACGAGCCTCTAATCTCTCTTCCCCTCCCTCCATACCTGCTCAGTCCATTTATATCCTTCCCCACTTTCCTTCCCTTCCTTGCCAGGGCTGTGGTCAAAGAACTTGTGAACTTGCTTGGTAACATGACTCAAGAAATTGTAATGACACGATTGCAACCAAACCATACCACGGGCGGGGTTAGAACCCGTGATCAGAGAGTAATAAAACTCCCAGACCGTCGCGTTAGCCACTGGGCCAGCTAGCTTCAATAGGTTTATTCCAACTAGGTATATTTCTACACCATAGGTGTAGGTTCTAACCCCACCCGTGGTATGGTTTGTTTGGTAAACCTGGTAATGACTGGCAGCCAGTTCTGTCATGGTTCAGTAGGAAGAGTATAGGGTTGGTAGGGGCTAGAACTCTGGGTCGAATTCCCTTCATTCTGTGGAAGACAAAACTGTCACAGCAGTCAGGAAGCCAAATGTTGCTTAGTTCATTATCATTCATGGTGGTAAATGTTTTCCACCACGATGTGTGTTTTCTCTGCCACCACCACACGCTTCCTTCACCACCACCACCACACGCTTCCTTCACCACCATCACCACACGCTTCCTTCACCACCACCATCACCACACGCTTCCTTCACCACCACCACCACCACACGCTTCCTTCACCACCACTACACGCTTCCTTCACCACCACCACACGCTTCCTTCACCACCACCATCACCACACGCTTCCTTCACCACCATCACCACACGCTTCCTTCACCACCACCATCACCACACGCTTCCTTCACCACCACCACCACACGCTTCCTTCACCACCACCATCACACGCTTCCTTCACCACCACCATCACACGCTTCCTTCACCACCACCATCACCACACGCTTCCTTCACCACCACCACCACCACACGCTTCCTTCACCACCACTACACGCTTCCTTCACCACCACCACACGCTTCCTTCACCACCACCATCACCACACGCTTCCTTCACCACCATCACCACACGCTTCCTTCACCACCATCACCACACGCTTCCTTCACCATCACCACACGCTTCCTTCACCACCATCACCACACGCTTCCTTCACCACCACCACACGCTTCCTTCACCACCACTACACGCTTCCTTCACCACCATCACACGCTTCCTTCACCACCACCACACGCTTCCTTCACCACCATCACCACACGCTTCCTTCACCACCACTACACGCTTCCTTCACCACCACTACACGCTTCCTTCACCACCACCACACGCTTCCTTCACCACCACCACACGCTTCCTTCACCACCATCACCACACGCTTCCTTCATCACCACACGCTTCCTTCACCACCACCATCACCACACGCTTCCTTCACCACCACCATCACCACACGCTTCCTTCACCACCACCATCACACGCTTCCTTCACCACCATCACACGCTTCCTTCACCACCACCACACGCTTCCTTCACCACCATCACCACACGCTTCCTTCACCATCACCACACGCTTCCTTCACCATCACCACACGCTTCCTTCACCATCACCACACGCTTCCTTCACCACCATCACCACACGCTTCCTTCACCACCACCATCACCACCCGCTTCCTTCACCACCATCACCACACGCTTCCTTCACCACCATCACCACACGCTTCCTTCACCATCACCACACGCTTCCTTCACCACCATCACCACACGCTTCCTTCACCACCACACGCTTCCTTCACCACCATCACCACACGCTTCCTTCACCACCACCATCACACGCTTCCTTCACCACCATCACACGCTTCCTTCACCACCACCATCACCACACGCTTCCTTCACCACCACCATCACCACGCGCTTCACCACCATCACCACCACGCGCTTCCTTCACCACCACCATCACCACGCGCTTCCTTCACCACCACCATCACCACACGCTTCCTTCACCACCACCATCACCACACGCTTCCTTCACCACCATCACCACACGCTTCCTTCACCACCACCATCACACGCTTCCTTCACCACCACCATCACCACACGCTTCCTTCACCACCATCACCACACGCTTCCTTCACCACCACCATCACACGCTTCCTTCACCACCACCATCACACGCTTCCTTCACCACCACCACACGCTTCCTTCACCACCACCATCACACGCTTCCTTCACCACCACCATCACCACACGCTTCCTTCACCACCACCATCACCACACGCTTCCTTCACCACCATCACCACACGCTTCCTTCACCACCACCATCACCACACGCTTCCTTCACCACCACCATCACCACACGCTTCCTTCACCACCACCATCACCACACGCTTCCTTCACTACCACAACTACACGCTTCCTTCACCACAACCACACGCTTCCTTCACAACCACACGCTTCCTTCATCACCACACGCTTCCTCCACCATCACCACACGCTTCCTTCACCACAACCACACGCTTCCTTCACCACCACCACACGCTTCCTTCATCACCACACGCTTCCTCCACCATCACCACACGCTTCCCTCACCACCACAACCACACGCTTCCCTCACCACCACAACCACACGTTTCCTTCACAACCACACGCTTCCTTCACCACCACCACCACACGTTTCCTTCACCACCACCACACGTTTTCTTCACCACCACCACACGTTTTCTTCACCACCACCACACGTTTCCTTCACCACCACCACACGTTTTCTTCACCACCACCACACGTTTTCTTCACCACCACCACACGTTTCCTTCACCACCCCCACACGTTTTCTTCACCACCACCACACGTTTCCTTCACCACCACCACACGTTTTCTTCACCACCACCACACGTTTTCTTCACCACCACCACACGTTTCCTTCACCACCCCCACACGTTTTCTTCACCACCCCCAAACTTTTCCTTCACTACCACCACACGTTTCCTTTACCACCACACATTCCCTTTACTACCACCACACGTTTCCTTCACCACCACCACCACGTTTCCTTCACCACCACCACGTTTCCTTCACCACCACCACCACACGTTTCCTTCACCACCACACGTTTCCTTCACCCCCACCACACGTTTCTTTCACTACCACCACCACACGTTTCCTTCACTACCACCACACGTTTCTTCTTTCTCCTACAGTGGTATGCTAGTCTCCAAACCCACAAACTAGGAGCCTTTCCCTGAATCCTGTGATGCCCGACCCTAATTGTTGAACTCTCCCAGCCCTGGATGACACATTTCATTACCACGACACCAATCCCACTGTGTAACTACCATATAAGTAACACCACACTGCTGATGTGTCTAAATTAGTTTAATAATCAAAGTGAATCTGCTACAGGAACTTTTAAGTTCCAGTTTGCCCGGGATCGTATTCCTGTCTCATGCCTAATTTAGAAGACGCTGGGAGCACGCCACTGAGGTTAGGATGGTGGTAGCAGTAGTGATGGAGGAGGATTTTGGTAGTGGTGGTGGTATGGGTGCCTTGACATGTAGACAGCCTTTACTGTCAGAACACACAGCCTAGCCGTCTGGTCTGACTAGTTCATATTTCGCGGCATTTAGGTGCTGCCCTCTGTAGGCTCACCCAGGTCAGTAGGAGGCTGAGCCCATCCGCTCTCACTCCTAGGCCGACGGACTTGATAGACACAAGTGCTCCCCCTCCACGGACTGGCTTGCGGTCACTCCCTCACACTGCCCGTTGTGTACTCACTCCTACCCAATTAAAGCCAAACTAGTCCACGGCAGTATCATTGCTGCCTACACTACCTTCATCGGCACTAAACCGCTGTTCAGCAGTAAGAACAGCAATAACAGTGGTGACAGCGGAGTCAACGGCATCGTGAGCCTACTCAGGGTGGAGGGGTTGATGCCAGTCAACACCATCGGTCGACGCCAGTCAACATCATCCGTCGTCATCCAACGCACCTGCTGGCCTAAAGAGTTATCTGTTACTCCCAGCGTCTTGATGGGACCTGAGATAGATCTTCGTCCTAGATTTTTTTCCCACAAAATCTGGACATAGGCGTCACGGCGTCATCTCCAGCCTTATCAGTCACATGTTCACCTCATCACCCTCTCTACAGCCCTTCAACACTCTCCAGCACCATTCTCCTGCCTCCTACAGCGTCCCTACGCCCTTCTCAGCTACAAGAAGTAGAGGTGAGGTCGTTTAGTGTGTATATAGAAGATTTTAGTTCCAGTGCTGACGTCTCCGGACTCTCTCCTCGATGAAACAGCGTGGGCAAACCAGTTTTCTCTTCCCCTGGATGGGAGAGTTTTTTTTTGCCTGTTACATTTTTATGTCCGTTTTTGATTTACTAGTGAGCGAAAGCCAGTCCCTCTCTGGGGTAGCTAGTGTAAGTAATTCCTTTATACCTGCGGGCCCACCAGTCCCGACGCGAGGTGCGTGGCCGAGCAAATGTAGACAGCCTGTACTGTCAGAACACACAGCCTAGCCGTCTGCTCTGACTAGTTCATATTTCGCGGCATTTAGGTGCTGCCCTCTGTAGGTTCACTCAGGTCAGTGGGAGGCTGAGCCCATCTGCTCTCACTCCTAGGCCTACCGACTTGATAGACACAAGTGCTCCCCCTCCACGGACTGGCTTGCGGTCACTCCCTCACACTGCCCGTTGTGTACTCACTCCTACCCAATTAAAGCCAAACTAGTCCACGGCCGTATCATTGCTACCTACGCTACCTTCATCGGCACTAAACCGCTGTTCAGCAGTAAGAACAGCAATAACAGACAGGTGGCAGCACGCAGCTTTAAGAGTAGGTATGATCGGGTTCATGAAACCAGAAATAATTAAATGCGACCGATATAATGTGAGAGGAGTGACCAGCATGGACTCAACCCCAGGATTTTAGATTTTGCCTCTGAAGTGGCTAGTTTATTGTGCACGACATATCCATCCTGTGGATGATAGTGGCTAGTTTGTGCACGACTTATCCATCCTAGTGGCTAGTTTATTGTGCACGACGTATCCATCCTGTGGATGGTAGTGGCTAGTTTATTGTGCACCCAATATCCATCCTGTGAATGGTAGTGGCTAGTTTATTGTGCACCCCATATCCATCCTGTGGATGGTAGTGGCTAGTTTATTGTGCATCCCATATCCATCTTGTGGATGGTAGTGGCTAGTTTATTGTGTACCCCATATCCATCCTGTGGATGGTAGTGGCTAGTTTATTGTGCATCCCATATCCATCTTGTGGATGATAGTGGCTAGTTTATTGTGCACCCCATATCCATCCTGTGGATGGTAGTGGCTAGTTTATTGTGCATCCCATATCCATCTTGTGGATGGTAGTGGCTAGTTTATTGTGCACCACATATCCATGCTGTGGATGGTAGTGGCTAGTTTATTGTGCACCCCATATCCATCCTGTGGATAGTAGTGGCTAGTTTATTGTGCACCCCATATCCATCCTGTGGATGGTAGTGGTTAGTTTATTGTGCACCTCATATAAATCCTGTGGATGGTAGTGGCTAGTTTGTGCACCCCATATCCATCCTGTGGATAGTAGTGGCTAGTTTATTGTGCACCCCATATCCATCCTGTGGATAGTAGTGGCTAGTTTATTATGCACCCCATATCCATCCTGTGGATAGTAGTGGCTAGTTTATTGTGCACCCCATATCCATCCTGTGGATGGTAGTGGCTAGTTTATTGTGCATCACATATCCATCCTGTGGATAGTGGCTAGTTTATTGTGCACCACATATCCATCCTGTGGATAGTAGTGGCTAGTTTATTGTGCACCCCATATCCATCCTGTGGATGGCAGTGGCTAGTTTATTGTGCACCACATATCCATCCTGTGGATAGTAGTGGCTAGTTTATTGTGCACCCCATATCCATCCTGTGGATGGTAGTGGCTAGTTTATTGGGCACCCCATATCTATCCTGTGGATAGTAGTGGCTAGTTTATTGTGCACCACATATCCATCCTGCGGTTGGTAGTGGCTAGTTTATTGTGCACCACATATCCATCCTGTGGATGGTAGTGGCTAGTTTATTGTGCACCCCATATCCATCCTGTGGATGGTAGTGGCTAGTTTATTGTGCACCCCATATCCATCCTGTGGATGGTAGTGGCTAGTTTATTGTGCACCACATATCCATCCTGTGGATAGTAGTGGCTAGTTTATTGTGCACCACATATCCATCCTGCGGTTGGTAGTGGCTAGTTTATTGTGCACCACATATCCATCCTGTGGATGGTAGTGGCTAGTTTATTGTGCACCCCATATCCATCCTGTGGATGGTAGTGGCTAGTTTATTGTGCACCCCATATCCATCACCGTGGACGGTAGTGCACGAGCATATATTCAGTTGCTCCTGCATATATAATGTTCCAAAAGGGTTTACAGGAGTACATCAGGATTCATATCTAAAATTCACTTATCTATTACAAGCAGATTTAGGAAATTTGCTTAATATATCTAGTATCTTATATTCATTAATAAGATACCTTTACATAATATATAGGGAGGTACCACCTCTATAACTGGACTGGGAACCCTCATCCTCAGAGAAGACAATAAACGTACCTCAGGGAAAACTCAAGGTTATTGTACTGTGTCTGTATTCCTCAGTAAGTGGGCAGTTAAGCAGACAGTGTTCAGGATGGTGACCACAAGGCTGGCCACATATTTGTATTTGGTTTAAACAGATTCCACCATTGCTTCCCGTCCTTCTCTTCTTGGCACAGTATTGTCTTCTGTACTGAGAGTGAATAATGCATACAAGCATCCATTACCACACACTCGAGCAGTTTCGACAGTTTTATTTCTAGTTATACACTCTCTGGAAGTGCAGTTGTGGAGACCAGGTGTGTGTGTCGCTCTAGCACCTTGTGGTAGAAGTACAGCTGTAGAGAGCAGGTGTGTGCGCGTGTGTCCCCTGCGAACAGGTTTGAGACTTGGCACTCCTTCGCAGTTGTCTTTAGTACTGGTACACTTGTGCAGATGTGGTGTTTGAGTCGCCCTGTGTCGGCAGGTGTGGAACCTGTACCAATGCCTGTCGTTCCTACATACTCTACCTTAAGGTAATTAACAGTATCGTAATTGTTTTCTTAAGGTACTGCTAGGTAGTGTGCATGAGCTTGTTAGTGTGTATGAGCTTGTTAGTGTGTATGAGCTTGTGTGCATGAGCTTGTTAGTGTGTATGAGCTTGTTAGTGTGTATGAACTTGTTAGTGTGTATGAACTTGTTAGTGTGTATGAGCTTGTTAGTGTGTATGAACTTGTTAGTGTGTATGAACTTGTTAGTGTGTATGAACTTGTTAGTGTGTATGAGCTTGTTAGTGTGTATGAACTTGTTAGTGTGTATGAGCTTGTTAGTGTGTATGAACTTGTTAGTGTGTATGAACTTGTTAGTGTGTATGAACTTGTTAGTGTGTATGAGCTTGTTAGTGTGTATGAACTTGTTAGTGTGTATGAGCTTGTTAGTGTGTATGAACTTGTTAGTGTGTATGAGCTTGTTAGTGTGTATGAACTTGTTAGTGTGTATGAGCTTGTTAGTGTGTATGAACTTGTTAGTGTGTATGAACTTGTTAGTGTGTATGAACTTGTGTGTATGAGCTTGTTAGTGTGTATGAGCTTGTTAGTGTGTATGAGCTTGTGTGTATGAGCTTGTTAGTGTGTATGAGCTTGTTAGTGTGTATGAGCTTGTTAGTGTGTATGAGCTTGTTAGTGTGTATGAGCTTGTTAGTGTGTATGAACTTGTGTGTATGAGCTTGTTAGTGTGTATGAGCTTGTTAGTGTGTATGAGCTTGTTAGTGTGTATGAACTTGTTAGTGTGTATGAACTTGTTAGTGTGTATGAGCTTGTTAGTGTGTATGAACTTGTTAGTGTGTATGAACTTGTTAGTGTGTATGAACTTGTTAGTGTGTATGAACTTGTTAGTGTGTATGAACTTGTTAGTGTGTATGAACTTGTTAGTGTGTATGAGCTTGTTAGTGTGTATGAGCTTGTTAGTGTGTATGAGCTTGTTAGTGTGTATGAACTTGTTAGTGTGTATGAGCTTGTTAGTGTGTATGAACTTGTTAGTGTGTATGAGCTTGTTAGTGTGTATGAGCTTGTTAGTGTGTATGAACTTGTTAGTGTGTATGAGCTTGTTAGTGTGTATGAACTTGTTAGTGTGTATGAGCTTGTTAGTATGAACTTGTTAGTGTGTATGAGCTTGTTAGTGTGTATGAACTTGTTAGTGTGTATGAGCTTGTTAGTGTGTATGAACTTGTTAGTGTGTATGAGCTTGTTAGTGTGTATGAACTTGTTAGTGTGTATGAGCTTGTTAGTGTGTATGAGCTTGTTAGTGTGTATGAGCTTGTTAGTGTGTATGAACTTGTTAGTGTGTATGAGCTTGTTAGTGTGTATGAGCTTGTTAGTGTGTATGAACTTGTTAGTGTGTATGAACTTGTTAGTGTGTATGAGCTTGTTAGTGTGTATGAACTTGTTAGTGTGTATGAACTTGTTGTTAGTGTGTATGAACTTGTGTGTATGAGCTTGTTAGTGTGTATGAACTTGTTAGTGTGTATGAGCTTGTTAGTGTGTATGAACTTGTTAGTGTGTATGAACTTGTTAGTGTGTATGAACTTGTTAGTGTGTATGAACTTGTTAGTGTGTATGAGCTTGTTAGTGTGTATGAACTTGTTAGTGTGTATGAACTTGTTAGTGTGTATGAACTTGTTAGTGTGTATGAACTTGTTAGTGTGTATGAGCTTGTTAGTGTGTATGAACTTGTTAGTGTGTATGAACTTGTTAGTGTGTATGAGCTTGTTAGTGTGTATGAACTTGTTAGTGTGTATGAACTTGTTAGTGTGTATGAACTTGTTAGTGTGTATGAACTTGTTAGTGTGTATGAACTTGTTAGTGTGTATGAACTTGTTAGTGTGTATGAACTTGTTAGTGTGTATGAACTTGTTAGTGTGTATGAACTTGTTAGTGTGTATGAACTTGTTAGTGTGTATGAGCTTGTTAGTGTGTATGAACTTGTGTGTATGAACTTATTAGTGTGTATGAACTTGTTAGTGTGTATGAGCTTGTTAGTGTGTATGAACTTGTGTGTATGAACTTATTAGTGTGTATGAACTTGTTAGTGTGTATGAACTTGTTAGTGTGTATGAACTTGTTAGTGTGTATGAACTTGTTAGTGTGTATGAACTTGTTAGTGTGTATGAGCTTGTTAGTGTGTATGAACTTGTTAGTGTGTATGAACTTGTTAGTGTGTATGAACTTGTTAGTGTGTATGAGCTTGTTAGTGTGTATGAGCTTGTTAGTGTGTATGAGCTTGTTAGTGTGTATGAACTTGTTAGTGTGTATGAACTTGTTAGTGTGTATGAGCTTGTTAGTGTGTATGAACTTGTTAGTGTGTATGAACTTGTTAGTGTGTATGAACTTGTTAGTGTGTATGAGCTTGTTAGTGTGTATGAACTTGTTAGTGTGTATGAGCTTGTGTGTATGAACTTGTTAGTGTGTATGAACTTGTTAGTGTGTATGAACTTGTTAGTGTGTATGAGCTTGTGTGTATGAACTTGTTAGTGTGTATGAACTTGTTAGTGTGTATGAACTTGTTAGTGTGTATGAGCTTGTGTGTATGAACTTGTTAGTGTGTATGAACTTGTTAGTGTGTATGAACTTGTTAGTGTGTATGAACTTGTTAGTGTGTATGAACTTGTTAGTGTGTATGAGCTTGTGTGTATGAACTTGTTAGTGTGTATGAACTTGTTAGTGTGTATGAACTTGTTAGTGTGTATGAACTTGTTAGTGTGTATGAGCTTGTGTGTATGAACTTGTTAGTGTGTATGAACTTGTTAGTGTGTATGAACTTGTTAGTGTGTATGAACTTGTTAGTGTGTATGAGCTTGTGTGTATGAACTTGTTAGTGTGTATGAACTTAGTGTGTATGAACTTGTTAGTGTGTATGAGCTTGTGTGTATGAACTTGTTAGTGTGTATGAACTTGTTAGTGTGTATGAACTTGTGTGTATGAGCTTGTTAGTGTGTATGAACTTGTTAGTGTGTATGAACTTGTTAGTGTGTATGAACTTGTTAGTGTGTATGAACTTGTTAGTGTGTATGAACTTGTTAGTGTGTATGAGCTTGTTAGTGTGTATGAGCTTGTTAGTGTGTATGAACTTGTTAGTGTGTATGAGCTTGTTAGTGTGTATGAACTTGTTAGTGTGTATGAGCTTGTTAGTGTGTATGAGCTTGTTAGTGTGTATGAGCTTGTTAGTGTGTATGAGCTTGTTAGTGTGTATGAACTTGTTAGTGTGTATGAGCTTGTTAGTGTGTATGAGCTTGTTAGTGTGTATGAACTTGTTAGTGTGTATGAACTTGTTAGTGTGTATGAGCTTGTTAGTGTGTATGAACTTGTTAGTGTGTATGAACTTGTTAGTGTGTATGAACTTGTTAGTGTGTATGAGCTTGTTAGTGTGTATGAACTTGTTAGTGTGTATGAGCTTGTTAGTGTGTATGAGCTTGTTAGTGTGTATGAACTTGTTAGTGTGTATGAACTTGTTAGTGTGTATGAACTTGTTAGTGTGTATGAGCTTGTTAGTGTGTATGAACTTGTTAGTGTGTATGAGCTTGTTAGTGTGTATGAGCTTGTTAGTGTGTATGAACTTGTTAGTGTGTATGAGCTTGTTAGTGTGTATGAACTTGTTAGTGTGTATGAACTTGTTAGTGTGTATGAACTTGTTAGTGTGTATGAGCTTGTTAGTGTGTATGAACTTGTTAGTGTGTATGAGCTTGTTAGTGTGTATGAGCTTGTTAGTGTGTATGAACTTGTTAGTGTGTATGAGCTTGTTAGTGTGTATGAACTTGTTAGTGTGTATGAGCTTGTTAGTGTGTATGAGCTTGTTAGTGTGTATGAACTTGTTAGTGTGTATGAACTTGTTAGTGTGTATGAACTTGTTAGTGTGTATGAACTTGTTAGTGTGTATGAACTTGTTAGTGTGTATGAGCTTGTTAGTGTGTATGAACTTGTGTGTATGAGCTTGTTAGTGTGTATGAGCTTGTTAGTGTGTATGAGCTTGTTAGTGTGTATGAACTTGTTAGTGTGTATGAACTTGTTAGTGTGTATGAGCTTGTTAGTGTGTATGAGCTTGTTAGTGTGTATGAACTTGTTAGTGTGTATGAGCTTGTTAGTGTGTATGAACTTGTTAGTGTGTATGAACTTGTTAGTGTGTATGAGCTTGTTAGTGTGTATGAACTTGTTAGTGTGTATGAACTTGTTAGTGTGTATGAGATTGTTAGTGTGTATGAACTTGTTAGTGTGTATGAGCTTGTTAGTGTGTATGAACTTGTTAGTGTGTATGAACTTGTTAGTGTGTATGAGCTTGTTAGTGTGTATGAACTTGTTAGTGTGTATGAGCTTGTTAGTGTGTATGAACTTGTGTGTATGAGCTTGTTAGTGTGTATGAACTTGTTAGTGTGTATGAACTTTAAAAGGTGATGAATCAGTTTCTGTGAATGATGTGTACCTTCCTGTGACTGATGTGTACCTTCCTGTAACTGATGTGTACCTGTGACTGATGTGTACCTTCCTGTGACTGATGTGTCCCTTCCTGTGACTGATGTGTACCTCTGACTGATGTGTACCTTCCTGTGACTGATGTGTCCCTTCCTGTGACTGATGTGTCCCTTCCTGTGACTGATGTGTACCTTCCTGTGACTGATGTGTACCTTCCTGTGACTGATGTGTACCTTCCTGTGACTGATGTGTACCTTCCTGTGACTGATGTGTACCTTCTTGTGACTGATGTGTACCTTCCTGTAACTGATGTGTACCTTCCTGTGACTGATGTGTACCTTCCTGTAACTGATGTGTACCTGTGACTGATGTGTACCTTCCTGTGACTGATGTGTACCTTCCTGTGACTGATGTGTACCTTCCTGTGACTGATGTGTACCTTCCTGTGACTGATGTGTCCCTTCCTGTGACTGATGTGTACCTTCCTGTGACTGATGTGTACCTTCCTGTGACTGATGTGTACCTTCCTGTGACTGATGTGTACCTTCTTGTGACTGATGTGTACCTTCCTGTAACTGATGTGTACCTTCCTGTGACTGATGTGTACCTTCCTGTAACTGACGTGTACCTGTGACTGATGTGTACCTTCCTGTGACTGATGTGTACCTTCCTGTGACTGATGTGTACCTTCCTGTAACTGATGTGTACCTGTGACTGATGTGTACCTTCCTGTGACTGATGTGTCCCTTCCTGTGACTGATGTGTACCTTCCTGTGACTGATGTGTACCTTCCTGTGACTGATGTGTACCTTCCTGTGACTGATGTGTACCTTCCTGTGACTGATGTGTACCTTCCTGTGACTGATGTGTACCTTCCTGTGACTGATGTGTACCTTCCTGTGACTGATGTGTACCTTCCTGTGACTGATGTGTACCTTCCTGTGACTGATGTGTACCTTCCTGTGACTGATGTGTACCTTCCTGTAACTGATGTGTACCTTCCTGTAACTGATGTGTACCTTCCTGTGACTGATGTGTACCTTCCTGTGACTGATGTGTACCTTCCTGTAACTGATGTGTACCTTCCTGTGACTGATGTGTACCTTCCTGTAACTGATGTGTACCTGTGACTGATGTGTACCTTCCTGTGACTGATGTGTCCCTTCCTGTGACTGATGTGTACCTGTGACTGATGTGTACCTTCCTGTGACTGATGTGTCCCTTCCTGTGACTGATGTGTCCCTTCCTGTGACTGATGTGTACCTTCCTGTGACTGATGTGTACCTTCCTGTGACTGATGTGTACCTTCCTGTGACTGATGTGTACCTTCCTGTGACTGATGTGTACCTTCTTGTGACTGATGTGTACCTTCCTGTAACTGATGTGTACCTTCCTGTGACTGATGTGTACCTTCCTGTAACTGATGTGTACCTGTGACTGATGTGTACCTTCCTGTGACTGATGTGTACCTTCCTGTGACTGATGTGTACCTTCCTGTGACTGATGTGTCCCTTCCTGTGACTGATGTGTCCCTTCCTGTGACTGATGTGTCCCTTCCTGTGACTGATGTGTACCTTCCTGTGACTGATGTGTACCTTCCTGTGACTGATGTGTACCTTCCTGTGACTGATGTGTACCTTCTTGTGACTGATGTGTACCTTCCTGTAACTGATGTGTACCTTCCTGTGACTGATGTGTACCTTCCTGTAACTGACGTGTACCTGTGACTGATGTGTACCTTCCTGTGACTGATGTGTACCTTCCTGTGACTGATGTGTACCTTCCTGTAACTGATGTGTACCTGTGACTGATGTGTACCTTCCTGTGACTGATGTGTCCCTTCCTGTGACTGATGTGTACCTTCCTGTGACTGATGTGTACCTTCCTGTGACTGATGTGTACCTTCCTGTGACTGATGTGTCCCTTCCTGTGACTGATGTGTACCTTCCTGTGACTGATGTGTACCTTCCTGTGACTGATGTGTACCTTCCTGTGACTGATGTGTACCTTCTTGTGACTGATGTGTACCTTCCTGTGACTGATGTGTACCTTCCTGTGACTGATGTTTCCCTTCCTGTGACTGATGTGTCCCTTCCTGTGACTGATGTGTACCTTCCTGTGACTGATGTGTACCTTCCTGTGACTGATGTGTACCTTCCTGTGACTGATGTGTACCTTCCTGTGACTGATGTGTACCTTCCTGTGACTGATGTGTACCTTCCTGTGACTGATGTGTACCTTCCTGTGACTGATGTGTACCTTCCTGTGACTGATGTGTCCCTGTGACTGATGTGTCCGTTCCTGTGACTGATGTGTCCGTTCCTGTGACTGATGTGTCCGTTCCTGTGACTGATGTGTCCGTTCCTGTGACTGATGTGTCCCTTCCTGTGACTGATGTGTACCTTCCTGTGACTGATGTTTCCCTTCCTGTGACTGATGTTTCCCTTCCTGTGACTGATGTTTCCCTTCCTGTGACTGATGTTTCCCTTCCTGTGACTGATGTTTCCCTTCCTGTGACTGATGTTTCCCTTCCTGTGACTGATGTTTCCCTTCCTGTGACTGATGTTTCCCTTCCTGTGACTGATGTTTCCCTTCCTGTGACTGATGTTTCCCTTCCTGTGACTGATGTGTACCTTCCTGTGACTGATGTTTCCCTTCCTTTGACTGATGTGTTCCTGTGACTGATGTGTACCTTCCTGTAACTGATGTGTACCTTCCTGTGACTGATGTGTCCCTTCCTGTAACTGATGTGTACCTTCCTGTGACTGATGTGTCCCTTCCTGTAACTGATGTGTACCTTCCTGTAACTGATGTGTACCTTCCTGTAACTGATGTGTACCTTCCTGTGACTGATGTGTCCCTTCTTGTGACTGATGTGTACCTTCCTGTGACTGATGTGTCCCTTCCTGTAACTGATGTGTACCTTCCTGTAACTGATGTGTACCTTCCTGTAACTGATGTGTACCTTCCTGTGACTGATGTGTCCCTTCTTGTGACTGATGTGTACCTTCTTGTGACTGATGTGTCCCTGTAGCTGATGTGTCCCTGTAGCTGATGTGTCCCTGTAGCTGATGTGTCCCTGTGACTGACGCATCCCTTCCTGTGACTGACGCATTCCTTCCTACCTCTCCGAAGACCATCTTCAGCTGGGAATGTGTGGTTGTGGTACACCCACACCTTAGCGGCTACGATTAGTAGACGGAGGGTCGAACCTCTAGAAGCCCTTACGTTGGATGGCCTACACGAATCTATCGCTTCATGAAACGCAATGACATGCAACACACGAAGAAAGTAATCAAGATTTCTCTGCGTCTCTGGTTTGCTACCTTACCTTACCTTTGATATATACCTTTGAACGGTTTCGAGAGTTTTACTACTCTCCGAGCCCGGCCATGGGCCAGGCTCGTCTGGTGCTTGCCTGATCATACAAGGCTGCTGCTGAATTCCAGCTGCCCCACTGATCCATTACAGCCTAGTTGATCTGGAACCTGGAACTTGTCCAGTTTCGTCTTGAAGTTTTTACGTTTAAAGAAACGGTAGAATTCAGGGTAACTTTTTTTTAAACCAGATGATCAGTTACTGGGTAAACTGGTCAGTTACTAGGTAAACTGGTCAGTTACTAGGTAAACTGGTCAGTTACTAGGTAAACTGGTCAGTTACTAGGTAAACTGGTCAGTTACTAGGTAAACTAGTCAGTTACTAGGTAAACTGGTCAGTTACTGGGTAAACTGGTCAGTTACTAGGTAAACTGGTCAGTTACTGGGTAAACTGGTCAGTTAGTAGGTAAACTGGTCAGTTACTAGGTAAACTGGTCAGTTACTGGGTAAACTGGTCAGTTACTAGGTAAACTGGTCAGTTACTAGGTAAACTGGTCAGTTACTAGGTAAACTGGTCAGTTACTAGGTAAACTAGTCAGTTACTAGGTAAACTGGTCAGTTACTAGGTAAACTGGTCAGTTACTAGGTAAACTTGTCAGTTACTAGGTAAACTGGTCAGTTACTGGGTAAACTGGTCAGTTACTAGGTAAACTGGTCAGTTACTAGGTAAACTGGTCAGTTACTAGGTAAACTGGTCAGTTACTAGGTAAACTGGTCAGTTACTAGGTAAACTGGTCAGTTACTAGGTAAACTGGTCAGTTACTAGGTAAACTGGTCAGTTACTAGGTAAACTGGTCAGTTACTTGGTAAACTGGTCAGTTACTAGGTAAACTGGTCAGTTACTAGGTAAACTGGTCAGTTACTAGGTAAACTGGTCAGTTACTAGGTAAACTGGTCAGTTACTTGGTAAACTGGTCAGTTACTAGGTAAACTGGTCAGTTACTAGGTAAACTGGTCAGTTACTAGGTAAACTGGTCAGTTACTAGGTAAACTGGTCAGTTACTAGGTAAACTATTAGCTAGCTTCTTGAATAGTTGGGTGAATAACTAGCGTGGTAAGTAGTGTCGGTGAGCGCCTGGTAGCTTTACCATGGTGGGGATACGTCTGTGTTGTGGTTGAAGCAGTGGTAGACGCAGTTACGTCTGTGTTGTGGTTGAAGCAGTGGTAGACACAGTTACGTCTGTGTTGTGGTTGAAGCAGTGGTAGACACAGTTACGTCTGTGTTGTGGTTGAAGCAGTGGTAGACGCAGTTACGTCTTGTGATTGAATCAGTGGTTGACGCAGTTACGTCTGTGTTGTGGTTGAAGCAGTGGTAGACGCAGTTACGTCTGTGTTGTGGTTGAAGCAGTGGTAGACGCAATTCAGTTTTGATATGTGTCAAGTCTAATTTAAATTTAGAATTATAGACAAAATACACGATTGGGAACGGCTGGGTAAGAGTGTTACGAGTGTAACTTAGACCTGTCGGCCCAGTGGGTAGACAGTGATGTAGACTACCAGTAAGATGATAAAGGACGTGAATGGGAGGAACATCGTTGATAAAGCTTCGGTGTAATTGCATTTATTGTTGTTGCTGAGGATTACGACACATGTGTAGCAGTTAGGTATCTTTATTGTTGTTGCTGAGGATTACGACACATGTGTAGCAGTTAGGTATCTTTATTGTTGTTGCTGAGGATTACGACACATGTGTAGCAGTTAGGTATCTTTATTGTTAAAGTGTTTCACGTACACGGTAGGTGTAGGTGACCCGTTTCGCCTTCTTTGTACGCGAAACGTTTCAACAGTAAACCAGACTGCTGCACATGTATTAATCAGCAACTTGTCGGTATTTTATACCATTTTCAACATAGGTTTACCAGTAGGCCTGCGGTACGCCTGCAGAGCAGTAGGCCTACTGCAGTACACCTATAATAATATCTTTATTTACTACAAGTACATGTACAAGGTATACAGTCCTAGCTGACAACAATGACATACTACTATATAGAAAGTCCCTTGTTATTACCTGGAGAGTTTACCTGGAGAGAGTTCCAGGGGTCAACGCCCCCGCGGCCCGGTCTGTGACCAGGCCTCCTTGAGGTAAGAGCAAATAAACAAGAACAAGAACTAGAAAGAAAATAGAAGAAAACCCAAAGGGGTGTGTATATATATGCTTGTACATGTATGTGTAGTGTGACCTAATTGTAAGTAGAAGTAGCAAGACGTACCTGAAATCTTGCATGTGTATGAGACAGAAAAATGGACACCAGCAATCCTACCATCATGTAAAACAATTACAGGTTTCCGTTTTACACTCACTTGGCAGGACGGTAGTACCTCCCTGGGCGGTTGCTGTCTACCAACCTACTACCTACTACCGGGCAAATTAGGTCAGTGTCCCAGGATGCGACCCACACCAGTCGACTAACACCCAGGTACCCATTTTACTGATGGGGAACATAGACAACAGGTGGAAAGAAACACGTCCAATGTTTCTACTCTGGCTGGGAATCGAACCCAGACCCTCGCCGTGTGAAGCGAGAGCGTTAGCCACCAGGCCACCAGAGCAGTAGGCCTACTGCAGTACACCTGCAGAATAGGCCTACTGCAGTACACCTGCAGAACAATAGGCCTACTGCAGTACACCTGCAGAACAATAGGCCTACTGCAGTACACTTGCAGAACAGCAGGCCTACTGTAGTACACCTGCAGAACAGTAGGCCTACTGCAGTACACCTTCAGAACAGTAGGCCTGCTGCAGTACACCTGCAGAACAGTAGGCCTACTGCGCTTCATGTTGAGGTGTCCCTGGAATGTGGTCTGACCACTTGGAGTTAAGGTAAGTGAAGCAACTGGCCTTGTGGAGGCCAGGCTGTGGTCGTCTCTTCCACCTTTCTGGCCGCACATGCTTCGTCCATTAAGACAATCCTCTTTCCTGGAATGCAAAAAACATGTCACAAGAAAGGAGGAGCGCTGCAGTAAGCCTGTTGGCCCATGCTAGGCAGGTTCATCTGAAACCCAAACCCACTAACAAAAGTATCGACCCAACCCAGTTTCAGTGGTACTCCCGGATAACCCAGTTAACTTGAGTACAAGTCCCACTCAAAACCCGATCTCAGTCACGTATTTATTTAACCTATATTTGAAGCTACATCTGTCTCCTTTCAGCTCTTTGGAGACAACCCGGGCTAAATAATGGGTATTAAGATGTAATAATTGTCTAAATTATTTGAGTTTACTTAAGGCAGTGCCAACGAGATTAAAATTACACATGTGCAACATCTGGATATCTTTATTGTAGACGTTTCGCCATCCAGTGGCTTTATCAATACAATTCCAGGACATGATTGTGCTTTCCACTAACTCCAGGACTGAGGGACTGATTACCTAATCTTTTGTATATAATTCTTCACATTATGCCCTTGTATTGATAAAGCCACTGGTTGGCGAAACGTCTACAATAAAGATATCCAGATGTTGCACATGTCTAATTATTCTTGTCGGTACTGTATACCATCTATGTAACAACCTCTTTGTGAATATTAAAATGGTATAAAATACCGACAGGTTGGCAAGTAAGAGACAAGTGCAACAGCTAGGTATCTTTATTCCGAAATGTTTCGCCTACACCGTAGGCTTCTTCAGTAGAGTACAGAAGAGTTGGTAGAAGCAGTAGAGATGTGAAGACGATGTAATCAGTCCCTCACCCTTGAAGACGTAGTTTTGAGGTGGTCAGTCCCTCAGGATGGAGAAGAGTAATTGTTCCATAGTCTGGAACAATGTTTCATTGCTGAGGGACTGATTACCTCAAACCTCTCTTGTTCTTCAACATTCTCCTTTGTACAAGAATGGTATACAATACCGACAAGATGAAATTAAGACACATGTGCAACATCTGGGTATCTTTATTGTGAACGTTTCGCCATCCAGTGGCTTTATCAATACAAATTCCAGGACATAACTTGAAGACAGTAGAACTATGTACAGAGGATGAGATAATCAGTCCCTCAACCTTGGAGTAGGTGCGAAGAGCACCATAGTCGTAGAGATTCTGAAGCAGAAGCAAGGCGCCTGACGCTTATATACTAACGTCAGGTGGAAATGGGACGGGTAGCAGACGAGGGCATAGTCACTGGTAGGCGGGATTCCCCAGTGGAAGTAGGTCCTACCCAAAGAGATGGGTTAGTTGTAGTTGTCGTAGCCGTGAAGGTTATGTACATGTCCTCAATCAAAATTCCATCAGGTTGCAGTGTCTGCCTGTAAAATATTACTGCCTGAAGCAGACAATGAGAATATAATAATGGTATACCATACAGACAAGTTGGTAAGACACATGTGCAGCATTAAGGTATATTTATTCGGAAACGTTTCGCCTACACAGTAGACTTCTTCAGCCGAGTACAGAGGAGGCACCAGACCATACCACGGGTGGGGTTAGAACCCGCGACCAAAGTCATAAAACTCCACACCGACGCATTAGCCACTGGGCCAGCTGGCTACAATAAGATTCATCCAACTAGGTATATTTATAGGTATATTTATATACCTAGTTGGATGCATCTTATTGTAGCCAGCTGGCCCAGTGGCTAACGCATCGGTGTGGAGTTTTATGACTCTCTGATCGCGGGTTCTAACCCCACCCGTGGTATGATTTGTTTGAAATCGTGAGTCATGTTGAGGCAGCAGAATTGTTAGAGATGTAAATATGTAATCAGTCCGTCACTCTCGAAGGTTTAGTTATAGAGGTGGTCAGTCCCTCAACCTGGAAGAATCATATGCGCGCACACGCGCATCCCATTACACCAGGTGTACAATTATGCCAATTATGCACAGGTGAGGTGACTCAAAGTAAATGATCAGGTGTGTTGGTGGTCAAAGCTGGGGAATAGGAGGGGAGGGGGAGGGGAGAGGGGGAAATATATGTCCCCTTTTTTGTATTAAACAAAATTGGGCACAACGGCAGTGTGCTGCTACACTGCTATGTGACAGTTCCATAGTGCGAACAAAAGCTACCTAGATACCCTGTATACACAACCCGCACGTAGGAGAGAGAAGCTTACGACAACGTTTTAGTCAGAATTGGACCGAAACATCGTCGTAAGCTCCTCTCTCCTACGTGCGGGTTGTGTATAAAAGCGGATATCTAAGTAGCTTCTGTTCGCACTATGGAACTGTAACATAGCACAGTGTAGGATCTTTACTTAATTTATGGTATAGCTTAAATATTTGATGACAGTTGTGTTGCAGAGGTCTGAGCAAAGCTCAGGGTAGGCTTACAATGTGCTTTACCCAGGTTCAAGTTCCTGCATTTCTCTTGAAAGCAACATCTTGCATGTTCATGAGACAAACGACGGTGTTAGGTACGACCTGGTATGTAATGTTTGTAATTCATTAGTATTCCCAGGAAGACTGGGAGGCAATCAAGAGAGTATTTGTATGATCTAGTATTGGAGACTTCTGGATGCGTGTATAATGTGTCTCACACCTCAGGTTAGGAAGAAATAACATGGTAACCTTATCCAGGACATTATTTGTAGCTCTGATGCTACACAGTATCAAGGTTTATAACTTGGCAGAACTGGGTAGATGCGTAGAGTGTAACTACACTAGTGTGTGTGATAGTGTTACTAGTTACAGCAGAGTGTAACTACACTAGTGTGTGTGATAGTGTTACTATTTTTTTTTTTTTTTTATTCGCCGGTATTCTCCCGGCCCGGGTCTTTTCCAAGTAGTGGTGACCCGGCCTTGGCTCCCTATCTGGGGAGTGTCTCGAGACTTTTAAGTCTCCCATGGGAGGAGGTATAGTATCTCCTCATCTTTGAGTGTTACTAGTCACAGCAGTGTATAACTATACTAGTGTCTCTCCACATATCAGTGTGTAGCCACACTGTGATAGTATCACTCCACGCAGCGGTGTACAACTACATTACTGCAGTAGCAGCAGCAACAGTAGTGGTGGTAGTAGTAGTAGTGGTGGTAGTATTAGTAGAAGCAGTAGCAGCAACAGCAGTAGTAGTAACAACAGTAGAAGCAGTATCAGTAGCAGTAATAGAAGCAGTAGCAATAACAGTAGTTAGTAGAAGCAGTAGCAATAACATTAGTAGTAGAAGCAGTAACTAGTAGTAGTAGTAGTAGTACTTTTCAGTATGGAGTATGTAAGGTAATGGTTGATTGTAAGACCACAAGTTTGTTGTGGCAGGTGATGCCTGTTGTCATGGTGACACTGGCGGGGTGCAGGAGCGCCTGGTGGGGGTGAATGTTGGGGGAGTGAGCTGTTGGAGGGTGAGCTCTTATTGCCGGGATGGTAAGCTGGTATAGGACCGAGCTTCTGTTTATATGTGAGCTGTTGGTGTAAGGTGTTCGGTAAATGAACTGTATAAAGTAACCTTATATTGCAGGGGAAGGGGTGAGCTGCAGGGATTTTTTTTTTTAGTTTTATGAGTGACAGTCTGGGAAGAAAGTGGTGGAAGGAAGAAAAGCTTAAAATAGATATATTTATAGTGAGGAGGGTTGTAGCAAGAAATGGGAAAGACCTAAAGCAGTGGGAACCCAGTATTTGCCTATTGATAAATTAGACACTGATTACCTCAAACTCCTTCTGATCTTCAACTATTCTTCTCTGTATTGGACTGAGGAAGCCGCTGGTTGGTGAAACGTTTCCACAAAGATATCCATGTGTTGCACAAGTGTCTAATTCATCATTCTGCTATCGTTTCTCTGAACCATTTATCTATATTTACTTATTACACCTTTTTCCACACCTTCCTCGGCTTGTCACTCTTCATGTCTAGTATTTCCAGATTTTGAGTCAAACTCTCTAACTTGTTGATACCTTTAGTTTAGATCATAGTCCTTTATATGCGGTTAAAATAAGATTATTACTGGGGCATTTATTTAAATTAACTTGGTAAAAAAATTACATGGCATCACAGATCTTAAAATTATGAGATACGAATCATACCACGGGTGGGGTTTGAATCCGCGGTCAGAGTGTCTCAAAACTCCAGACCGTCGCGTTAGCCACTGGGCCAGCTAGCTGGGCCAGCTAGCTGGTCCAGTGGCTAACGCGACGGTCTGGAGTTTTGAGACTCTGACCGCGGGTTCAGGCCCCACCCGTGGTATTGTTTGTTTGCAATCGTGTCAGTACGATGTCGTGAGTCATGAGATACGAATGGCAAAAAAAGGCACAATACCGCAAGACAGTGATGGAGTGAATGATGGTGAAAGTTTTTCTTTTTCGGGCCACCCTGCCTTGGTGGGAATCGGCCAGTGTGATAATAAAAAAAAATACCGTGACTGGAACAATACACAAATGACCCGCACATAGAAGAGAGGAGCTTACGACGACGTTTCGGTCCGACTTGGGACATTTACAAAGTTGCAAAATTGTCCACTACAAAAATAAAGCGACATGCAATAGTTCAGATGTCCTTCATGCTTGAAAAAAAAATACAAACAAAATTGACTAATATTTGAGCCTTGCCACTCAGTGGGACAATTGACTGTTTCTCACTTACAAATCAGTTCTTGGTGAGGTAAGTTATAGAAAACGACTCGTTCATGTGACAGGGGAACTATTTCTTCTTATAGTTATCATGGTAATTAGTGCGGAGAAATCAGACTCACATTGGTATGTCGTTGCAAAGATACAATCAGACTTGGGTCGTTTTGGAAAGAATTGGTAAAACATCAAGGTGAGCAATCCCAAATTTGCTAAGTGTGATTTCTCCCCAGTGTGCTGACAACTGGGTTACCTTGAAGATTTCTCCCCAGTGTGCTGACAACTGGGTTACCTTGAAGATTTCTCCCCAGTGTGCTGACAACTGGGTTACCTTGAAGATGATTGAGCTCTTTTCGGCCAAATTCTATTTTTTCATTGCATCACTTACCCCTCTAACTGGAATCAACATCCATTTATTAGTTTTGATTTTAGATGGGAAGTGCATTGAAAGTCCCATGAAGTACAATCAGGTCTGAATCATCAGGTCACAAAAGTGAGTTTGTGGGACATCAGGTCTCCAGTGATATTTGTCTTGAAGTTGAGCAAGCATAAGAGACATTGTGTGTGTTCCAGCATCCTCATCTACAATCCCAGCTTGCTTCATACGAAAACCCAGACTCCGATCATTCGCCTGTATGACTGTCATATATGACCCCTGTAGACGTCGATTCAGCTGCTTCACTTGCGAAAAGATGTTAGTAAGGGGGAGTAAGTGAAGTTACCGTCTTCATTGTTGAACCTCTCAGCAAGAGGATTTTTCTGTTGCAAGGTCATTCATGTTTCTGTCTTCAATACTGCCACACTGCGTCACATTTCCTTTAAACGACCATCTGATTTCAAGTGACAATGGTAGAACTACCCACAAAATTTTAGGTACATGAGCACAGATGCAACTGTGACATTTTATTGTGGCAACGTTACGATATGACAAGACTCCTGGAGAGCGTAAAACTTTGCCGCAATAAGATGTCACATTAGTTGCATCTGTGTTCATTTACCTGATATCTGACATCTGTATGGTACAGCACTATGGAAAACTCCTACCCATCTTCTCCACAGAACCATTTGAAGATTCTGTGGTTGTTAGCCTTGTCAACCAAGGAAAAGTTTTGTATATGAGATGTAGCAGGTGCAGCAGCTGGTTATGTTAAAGGCCGGGTTTAGCATTCAGTCGACCTACTTTCCTCCTCCTGGACGATAAAACCACTCCTCCTTGTTTATGTCATCCGTCGCACGCAACTTTTCTGAGTCAGTCTCTAGTAAACAATTTTTTTCATTGCTTGCGTCACTCGTGACATTTAAGTGATTTCGGTTGACTTTTCACAAGAGCTCGGTGATTCAACTCTGATCTTTCTCGAGCATCGCTGGTTTTGGCTGGGTGAGAGCTCAACACTGGCGCTGTGTACTCGAGAGTGGCTCGCATATATGTGAAGTGACTTGCAAATATCTTTGATTACCACTTTGTCATTACTTGTTTGCAGTCACAGGAACATAGCTATGTTCGTAATATACCTTCTTCAGTATAAACTTTTTATAGATTATTATGTGAGATAAGAGATGAGATAAGAGACAAGGATGAGTTGCAGTATCTTAGGTGCTCTGAAGAAATGTTTTTAGTATCCAGGCGACGCTCTAATAAGTAACTTCTCACTCCCATCAATAAGTTCCAACATCGTCTGAAACAAGAATACCATAGTTCTGCTCCATAGTCTGGAACAAAGTTCCAGACTATGGAGCAGAACTTCTCTCTAGACTGAGGGACTGACCTCCGTGATGGATTGATTACATCATCTTAACATCTGTACAGCTTCTGCTGCCTCTGTATTCGACTGAAAAAGCCTACTCTGCAGGCGAAACGTTTTGGAATAAAGATACCTAAATGTTGCATATGTGTCTTATCAAAATAGTTTCTGTGAAAAATATTGCCTCTTCTCCTAGAAGCCATTTCAGTATTTTTCATCTTAGACCGCCCCTTGTTTTCAGTGTGTGTGGAAATATATGTATATATATATATATATATATATATATATATATATATATATATATATATATATATATATATATATATATATATATATATATATATTTATATATATTTATATATATATATATATATATATATATATATATATATATATATATATATATATATATATATATATATATATATATATATATATATATGTCGTGCCGAATAGGCAGAACTTGCGATCTTGGCTTAAATAGCAACGCTCATCTTGCCGTATAGGACAAGCGAAAATTTGTGTATGCAATAATTTCGCCAAAATCATTATGAATCTAACGAAAAATATATATTTCATTGTGTTTAGTGTTCAAATTACTGTAAAAAATCTAAAATATATTTAGTTGGGTTAGGCTAAAATAAATTGCTCTTGTTAAAACAAGGTTAGGCAAGTTTTCTATCTTTAAACGTATAAGAGAAAATTTTGGAAAGGACTTAATTTTAAATGAGTTCTTGCTAATTGACCAGTTTTACATATTCGGCACGACATATATATATATATATATATATATATATATATATATATATATATATATATATATATATATATATATATATATATATATATATAAACACACTGGTCGTCTCACACTAAGTCAGGGTGACTCGAAAAAAAAGAAACACATATTTTTACTTATAGTAATGTATACAGGAGAAGGGGTTACTAGCCTCTTGCTCCCGGCATTTTAGTCGCCTCTTAACACGCATGGCTTACGGAGGAAGAGTTCTGTTCCACTTCCTCGTGGAGATAGCTTTATAAATTACATTTTCCCTTTATGTGGGATAGGTCATCCGGTGGGACGGCAATTTAATTAAGGTAATAGAAACTCCAATAGTACTGGAACGAAACCTGTTTTTGTTCCATAGTAACAAAACCCGTAGTGGATTACTAAGAGATATTTACATGACCTTCCTTACGTCTACTAACTTAGGTTGACAGATTTATTGCATAACATATTCTGTGTGATGTTAAATAACAGGGAAATATAACTTACTTTTGTCAAACACAATGTTATTATGCAGAATAGTGTAGCGGCACACTGCAAGTGTTCCTACAATGTAACTATCACAGTATAAGGTATTATAATGCAGGTGACTGTACACTGTAACTATCACAATATAAGGCAGGATCCGCCACATCCTCTTGTATCCCATTTCATTGTTAAGGTTTTTTCAAAGTTTTTAATGGGGGACTTTATTTTTTATTTTCATTTTTGGTTCCGTGATGGTGCTACGAAGTCGTATTTATTCCTTCTTTTCCTCTGTTGACCTAGCATGTAGTTGAGTTTGTAGTTGGAATGGGCGTGATGGTGTACATGTGTGTAAAATGTGGGTGTGGGTTCCGTGGGCGTAGCTATTTATAGATGTGGGTGTGGTTGTGTAACATGCGTGGTGGTGTGGGCATGGTGTGGGCGTGGTGGGCGTGTGTGACATAAAATATGGGTCATGATACTAGGTACACACGGAAGGAAGGTGGCGGCAGCGAGACGGCACTGATGGCTCGTTGCAGAGAATCACTGGTCATGCAAACTTAACCTCTCTCTCTCTCTCTCTCTCTCTCTCTCTCTCTCTCTCTCTCTCTCTCTCTCTCTCTCTCTCTCTCTCTCTCTCTCTCTCTCTCTCTCTCTCTCTCACACACACACACAACACACACACCACACACACCACACACACCACACACACACACCACACACACACCACACACACACCACACACACACCACACACACACCACACACACACCACACACACACCACACACACCACACACACACCACACACACACCACCCACACACCACCCACACACCACCCACACACACACACACACACACCACACACACACCACACACACACACCACACACACACCACACACACACACACTACACACACCACACACACACCACACACACACACACACACACACACACACACACACACACACACACACACACACACACACACACACACACACACACCACACCACACACACACCACACCACACACACACCACACCACACACACACCACACCACACACACACCACACCACACACACACACCACACCACACACACACCACACCACACCACACACACACCACACCACATACACACCACACCACACACACCACACCACACACACCACACCACACACACCACACCACACACACACCACACACACACACACCACACACACACCACACACACACACCACACCCCCCCACACACACACACACAGTCTAGGGGGCCAGAGACTACAAACCTCACTCAAGGAAAAAGATCTTGGGGTGAGTTTAACACCAGGCACATCTCCTGAAGCGCACATCAACCAAATAACTGCTGCAGCATATGGGCGCCTAGCAAACCTCAGAACAGCATTCCGAGATCTTAATAAGGAATCGTTCAGGACCCTGTACACCGTGTACGTTAGGCCC